>NC_133452.1:48934172-49242140 GCF_048565385.1 Saimiri boliviensis
ACACACACATACACAGCCAAATAAAAACAAACCAAAAAAATAAAAACCTTTTATTGGCAGCTGCTATTACTTGAGCTCTTGCCTTTGACTAAATATGTATTTTGTCAGAACACAAAAGAAAAAAACTCTAATATTTAATCAAAAGATATTAAAATAGTTAAATTTTATATCACAAAATTTTCAGACTTACTTTAGTTTTTGATTTTGGTAAGAAAAAAAATCTAGAGACAACAGATGCTGGAGGGGATGTGGAGAAATAGGAACACTTTTACACTGTTGGTGGGAGTGTAAATTAGTTCAATCATTGTGGAAGACAGTGTGGCGATTCCTCAAGGACCTAGAAGTAGAAATTCCATTTGACCCAGCAATCCCATTACTGGGTATATATCCAAAGGATTATAAATCGTTCTACTATAAGGAAACATGCACACGAATGTTCATTGCAGCACTGTTTACAATAGCAAAGACCTGGAACCAACCCAAATGCCCATCGATGATAGACTGGACAGGGAAAATGTGGCACATATACACCATGGAATATTATTCAGCCATCAAAATGATGAGTTTGTGTCCTTTGTAGGGACATGGATGAACCTGGAAACCATCATTCTCAGCAAATTGACACAAGAGCAGAAAATCAAACACTGCATGTTCTCGCTCATAGGTGGTTGTTGAACAATGAGAACACATGGACACAGGGAGGGGAGCACTACACACTGGGGTCGGTTGGGGGGAAATGGAGGAGGGACAGTAGGGGTTGGGGAGTTGGGGAGAGATAGCATGGGGAGAAATGCCAGATATAGGTGAAGGGGAGGCAGGCAGCAAATCACACTGCCATGTGTGTACCTATGCAACAATCTTGCATCTTCTTCACATGTACCTCAGAACCTAAAATGCAATAAAAAAATTTTTAAAAAAAGAAAAATCACTTAGTATTCATTACCTTATTCTTATATCCTTCTATGGAAAATAGTTACATCCACATATCAGAAAAGTTGTGGAAGGCATGCTAATCAGACACGAAACATATGGAAGAAGAAAAGTATATGATACACTTAGCATCCCTTTCCCGAAGCAATTCCCCACTTCTGTGTGGAGTAAAGCATCTGCCTCCATCACAAAATGAGTGAAAATATTCAAGCAAAGACTCATCTTTGCTTTCCTTGCAGATTGCACAATTTATCTCCAGTAACACACATATTCGTCATCGTCACTAGAGCTCAGTGGAATAATTATGAATATTTACTGAATAGACCATGCAAAGCCACATGCTGCTGGTGGAAAGAATATGGAGAAGATACTTAAAACTGACACAAATAATAAAACTGCAAAGTCAGCCCCTTGCAGTTCAGCAGCATTTGAAATCATATATGCATGCAAGGAGAGTGGTCTGTCGCTGTGAATAGATTCTTGGATTTCCGTGAGATAGAAGGAATTTGGTAGGCGAGGATAGGAACTTCAAAATTCCTGTTACAAGACTAGACTTTTAAAAAGAAGTTATTCGAGTAAAATGTTAATATAAAATATCTATAGATATAGGTATTACTATATCTTCTATAATCTGCAATATTAAGTAATTTAAAAGAAAGCAGGAGACTGAAGATGTGAAGAAAAGAAAAACTGCATTAATGTTAAAAATAGCTTGCAAGCTACTGTAAGTTAATATGGTAAAATATAATCCTTTTTATTTACATTGAATTTTGCAGTTTACAAAACACTTTACAACATAAGCTCTTATATAAATATTTCAATAGCTGTTGTTACATATTATTATACTCATTTTATTGTAGATGAAATAGATTCATAGGATTTAAAGGATTTGTCCAAGGTTACAAATATATAAATGGCTTGCAGGGAGTCACATTTCCTGACTTTTCCCTAGATTTACAAATATACAGTAACTGATATATAAAGGAAAATGAAGATGGTCTGGATCACAGATAGGATATGCAACACAAACTCTTTGAGGCACCAACCTCCAAGATGATTGAGACCACTAGAACAGGCTAAAGAGGATATACAAGTTTCCAAAACATAATGTTGAGATTAGTGACCCAAGGAAGCAGATATAATGAAGGGTTTCATCCAGAGCCTGAAGCGGTACCATTGTCAAGAGGCTTATGTTACATGTTAATTCATTTAACAATTAAAATTCTTAATTGCCTTTGATCTTTCTCAATTTTAAACCAGCTCTACAGTTTTAAATCAAATTATTTTAAAATAAGTTAAAGGGTTTAAGGAAACTGTAATAGCTTTGAGACATTCATACTGCGTTTTCTTATCACTATCTCACCTATGTCACTTCATTCATCACCACCTGATTTACATATGATTGTCCATTATCTTTTCCTTCATCCATAATGTAGACATAATAAAAGCAAGACATTTTTATTTTTATTTTATAATCAAGATAGTATCTTCTATCAAGAGATATGTGTTGGGTATGAATTAGGCATTTATTAAGTATTTCTTGAATTTATAAATGAGTTTATGTATAGTTGAAATGTGACTTCCCCTCAACTACCCCCTTATTCTCCTTTAGCACTTTTTCTGCAGATATTCTATGAGATGTAATTTCTTGATGTTTTCTCTTAGGATTTTTCTCCTCATTTTCCTTTGTGTGACAAAGCCAACTTATGATTAATTCTAATGCATTTTATTCACAGTATCTTTTTAATTCTCACTGCCTGCTCTTAGTCAAAGTACATGTTCCATGAGAGTAAATTCCTTATTTATTTTTCTAACTTTAATCTCTCTGATTGTTCAGTGCAGCCTAAAATCATTTTCCATAGTATTTCTAGCATGCCATTTTAATCAACACACTTCATTGCTCAGGAATGACTGTTGTCTCCTGAATCTTTTCTGATGGGGTATGATTGGAAGAATAGAACATGCCATGCCCTATGCCCCTGCCAACACATATATTTTTAAAACACGAGGTACTTTCCTAACTGATTGATGCAGGGGTATATCATTTCATCAGAAGCAGAGAGGTACCATTGTCCAGGGGCAGATTCAGCATAGATAGATCCCATTTCCCTCTAACCTCAAGATTCTAACAGAAATATATACAACTTTGGGTGATTCCATTTACCCAGTGTAAGGTCTTATCAAAACTGTAAAGTTCAATTGGTCTGTAATAGTATGATGCTTACATCATTTAAATACACTTTTGGTTCTTGAATAAAAAGTAAGTGCCAGCAAGTTCAAGTCCATATAATTTTCTCAGATTTATTAAATCAAATATCTGCCTCCATCTTTTCTGCTTTTTGGAAATTATATTTTCCTGAAGTTCAATACATCTTACCTTTCCCCAATACAATTCTCTCTTTCAAAAAAAGGAAAAAGAACATCAAAAACTTTTAACTCATCTGAATTGTATTGCATTACATTGTCCAGGAGTGTAAGTGAAATTTCTGAAGTGTTAAAAAAAGGAAGAAAATAAAAAATGAAAGAAAAAGAAATAAAAGATCCAAAGCCAATATTTTAAAAGGGTTATCCAGAATAATTATGTTTGTATAATCTCTGTAATCAAAGAATCTCAACTGCATACTTTGCCTGATTTCAAACAGAAGATAAATGTTTTTTCTTCTGACATACCAAATTTATACCTTTAATTTAAGCATTTATTCAGATGTAGGAGAGGGACATTTTTATTAAACTTTGGCAACAGATTATTGGACACTGAAAAATTCTTATCCATCTTTTTCTTGGGTGAAAGTCTGCTCACTATCCCTACTCGACAAATTTTGTGCTTAATTATTTATGCAATTCATATACTTACTGGTTTTATATTAATCTGATTGGAATATGTTGAGGATGCTACTATAAATAATGAACTTAACAACAATAATTAATTCACATTATGTAAGTCTTGACTATATTGGTGGCCCACATATACTCTCTCCATTTGCTGTTAATTTCCCTTGGATATTGCTTTATTCTGGCAATAACTCATATTCATCTATGAGTACATGAATTAATTTTTAAATGACCCATCCATCTCATTAAATAATACATTTCCAGTAAAATTTATTTTTCATGTTTTAATCAATTGTGTACTATTAATAATTGTATAGTAATTCAATATAAGGGAATTTTGTTAACATTTAAGGCTTTATAGGATTTGAAAGATCAATTTTGATTTATAAACGTAATTTAGTTGAAGGGAAACATGTTACAGTGAGCCACAAAATTGTTCATGAATAAAAACTGTACAATAGGATAAATTTCTGTATAGAAAATGCCATGCAAATATGAGTTTGTGAGGGAAGATACAAACTTGACATAAATGATCCAACGTTTCCCACTCCTGTGTCATTGCTTAGATGATGAGCTAATGAGATTGTTTTCTTCTTCTTTCCTCAGAAGGGAAGGCTGAACCAAAAATAAGTTTCCAACAAGACCAGTGGCTTTTCCAACCCTTTAGAGGGATCTACAATTTCCTACTGACTCCAAGACTTCCAGGTAATGAGCAGCTGGTATGCCAGATATTCATAAAATCCTGGTATTCACACCTAGATTTGCAAGTGTGAAAGTGATCTATGTGACTTTTCACCGATAAGGCTGACCTCACATCTTTCCCTGCAAGAAAGGAGAAAAATGGGAAAGACTCCCCATCCACTGATATACAACCCCATATAGCATGTACAGCAGAGCATGTTGTCCTCTCAATGGGACAATAGGTAGATAGGAGCCCATGTCTTCTTTATTGTTGGCTCTGGCCTTATTATCTTTCCCCAAAGAAAGTATAAACGTTAATTGGCGCAATGGAATGTGGAATCTTTGCATAACAGTTGAGGCTACACATGGAACCTTCTTGCTCAACACAGAAAATAATGTAAGATTTATGAATGCTAAAACGTAACATTATAATATGTTTTCACTTAGGTAATCATGGGTATTACTTCACTTAGGTTCTGTTAAACATATTTAGAAGAATGAAACAGTTTTATTATTTCACTATTCAAATTTCAATATTAAAACACATAGAAGATTATGTATTTTGCCACTATGTAAAATTTAGCCTGAAAAAAATTAGATATAAATGTGTAAGTCATGAAAAATCTTTTAGGTTGTATATACAAGCAAAAGTAAAACTAGGTGACCAATAATCCAGATATTTAATTTGATTTAATCATACAAGGCAGGAGACAGAAATCTGGGAAATGTATAAAGCTTGCAGAAAGCCAGAACCATGAATAACCACATCAAAAGGTAAATCAAAACACAATGGTCACCAAAAAAAAAATAATAATAATAAAGGTAAGGAAACTCATTCAACTTAGTTTTATTGCTGGCTATTCTCTCAGAATTCATAACCACAAACTATCCTTCATGTAATTTTAAAACTGGAATTCTGATTCAATCTAATTCTTAAATCTTCATCCAGAAGGTATCGTTAACCATGTTTCCAGGTTGACAGTATGCCAGGCAACTGGCAGAAGCAAATTGCAACATTCTAGAGAAAAAGACCTTAAAATCAGTCTCAAATTTTTTCTCCCTTATCAATCTTCAAGTTACATGGGCTTTCATTACAATACCAAGTTCAAGATTCAAGTTCAAGATTCAACAGAAATAAGTCCAAATGAAGCTATTTTGTAAAGTTGAAAACACTGGCACTATTAAAAAGTAAATAAAAAATAAATGGTTAATACTATTTAAAAACTAATTGGGACATTAAATATATGTAACATTGGAACAAGTGACTTTAAATACATATTTGGAAATTAGCAAAATGCCAGTACTAGACTGGAGCATGTATTTATTGGAATTAGAAACACAAAGGATGGGGGGGAAGCTCAGGAATATTCATAAAATTACACCAGCAAAAAAGCAATCGCTCTATCAATAAGCAACCAAAAATGGATGAAAAATAAGCACATGAATACATGCATAACATTGTCACTAGGGAAATAAAAATTAAAACTGTAAGGAGATACCAGTACACACACCAGAGTGGGTAAAATTCTTACTGGCTACACCAAATATAGAAAAGGTTATGGAGTAACTAGAACCCTCACACATTGCTGGTGGAACTATGGAATACTGTAACTACATCAGAAAAAAGTTTGGAAATTGTTTAAAATGCTAAACATACATTATATGATTCAGCCATTCCTCTTTTAGAACTTACTGAAGAAAACTTAATGTATGTTTTCTCCCAAAGACTTAAACATGAATGTCTGTAACAGGTTTATTTGTAATAGTAAAACCTGGAAACCACCCACATATTCATTAATCAGAAGATGGATTAAAAAATATTTGTATATTCATTCAATGGAATACTATTCAATGGTATAAATGAATTAACTATTTCTATATGTATGGACAACACGGATAAATCTCAAAATAATTGTATTGGGTAGATGAAGGAAGATAAAAAAGAGTACATATGCATAACTCAATGTATACAGAATTGTAGAGAATGCATATAAGTGTGGCTAGGAGATGAAGAAGCAAAACATCAGTAAAGAGCCATTGCAAAGTGGTAAGAGGAAATTTTTGGAAGTGCTGTTGTGGTGGTGATAACTTCAGTGATGTATACACATGTTAAATTTTATCAAAGTGTAGAGTTTAATGATATTCAGTGTCCTGTCCATCAATTATAAAGCTAAAAATAAATTTGAAATATCAAAATAAGGAGAATAAGAAAGAAAATCTGAAAAAAACATTGCAAATTCTAACTTATGCTACCTGATGATTACCTTCAATAATATTTGATAATATTTCAGGCATCTCTTTTTTTTTTTATTTCCAATGCTTATTTTAAGTTCAGCTGTACGTGTGCAGGATGTGCAGGTTTGTTACATAGGTAAACGTGTGTCATGGTGGTTTGCTGCAGAGATCATGCCATCACCTAGGTATTAAGCCCAGCATCCACTAGCTATTTTTCCTGAACCTCTCCCTCCTCTCACCCTCCTACCCTTCAACAGACCCTAGTGTGTGTTGTTCCCCCTGTATGTTCATGTGTTCTCTTTACTTAGCTCCCACTTATTAGTGAAAACATGCAATATTTGGTTTTCTGTTCCTGTGTACTTTGCTAAATATAGTGGTCTCCAGTTCCATCCATGTCCCTAAAAAAGACATTATCTCACTCCTTTTTATAGCTGCATAGTAATCCATGGTATATAATGCACCACATTTTCTTTATCCAATCTGTCATTGATGGGCATTTAGGTGGATTCCATGTCTTTGATATTGTGAATAGTGCTGCCGTGGACACATGCATGCATGTGTCTTAAGCCTAGAACAATTTATATTCCTTTGGATTTATACCGAGTAATGATATTCCTAGGTTTAATGGTATTTCTGCCTCTAGGTCTCAGGAATCGTCACATTGTCTTCCACAATGGTTTATCTAATTTACTCCCACCAGTGGTGTATAAGCATTCTCTTTTCTCTGAAACCTTTCCAGCATCTGATATTTTTTGACTTTTAAAAATAGCCATTCTGACTGGTGTTAAAATGGTATCTCCTTGTAGTTTTTATTTGCAGTTCTCTAATGATCAGTGATGTTGAGATTTGTTTTTATGTTTGTTAGCCACATTTATGTGTTCTTTTGGTGAGTATCTGTCCATGTCCTTTGCCCACTTTTTAATGAGGTTGTTTGTTTGTTTTTTATTTTTTGTAAATATATTTAAGTTCCATATAGATACTGGGTGTTAGACCTTTGTAAGACTGATGCATAGGTTTCAAAAAATTTCTCTCATTCTGTGTTGTCTGTTTTCTCTGTTGATAGTTTCTTTCACTACACAGAGCTCTTTAATTAGTTTCCATTTGTCAATTTTTGCTTTTGTTGCAATTGCTTTGGCACCTTCTTCATGAAATCTTTGCCAATGCCTATGTCCTGAATGATATAGTCTAGTTTTTCTTCTAGGGTTTTTACGGTTTAAGTCTTTAATCTATCTTGAGTTGATGTTTATTTATGGTGTAAGGAAAGGGTCCAGTTTCAGTTTTCTGCATGTGGCTAGCCAGTTCTCCCGGTACCATTTATTAAATACGGAATCCTTTCACCATTGCTTGGTTTTGTCAGGTTTGTCAAAGATCAGATGGCTGTAGGTGTGTGGTTTTATTTCTGGATTCTCTATTTTGTTCCATTGGTCTATTTGTCTGCTCTTGTAACAGTACCATGCTGTTTTAGTTACTGTACCCCTGTAGTACAATGTGAAGTAAGGTATCCTGATGTCTCCAGCTTTGTTCTTTTTGTGTAGGATTGCCTTAGCTATTTGGGTTCTTTTTAAATTTCATATGAATTTTAAAATAGTTTTTTCTAATTCTGTGAAGAATGTCAGTGGTTGTTTAAAGGGAGTAGCATGGAATCTACAAATTGCTTTGGGATGTGTCCCATTTTTACAGTATTGATTCTTTCAATCCATGAGCATGGAATGTTTTTTCATTTGTTTGTGTCATCTCTGATTTTTCTGAGCAGTGGTTTGTGGATCTCCTTGCAGAGGTCCTATGCTTCCCTTATTAGCTGTATTTATAGATATTCTTTGTACGTGCAATTGTGAATGGGAGTTTATTCATAATTTGACTCTTGGCTTGCCTGTTGTTGGTGTACAGGAATGCCAATGATTTTTAAACATAGATTTTGTATCCTGAGACTGCTAAAATTGCTTATCAAATTAAGAAGTCTTGGCACTGAGATGATAGAGTTTTCTAGGTATGGACCATGTTGTCTGCAAAGACAAATTGACTTTCTCTCTTCCTATTTGAATACCCTTTGTTTCCTTCACTTATCAGGCATCTCTTAGTGTATATAATTGAAAAATAAATACAATTTCAAAGCTTCCATTAATTGACCAATTATTGTGTGTAACATTCTGATATATATCATTATCTATTCAAATAATTATCTTAAAATTTTTTTTTTAATTTATTTTTTGATGGAGTCTCACTTTATCAACAAGCTGGAGTGCAGTGGCATGATCCTGGCTCACTGCAACGTCTGTTTTCTGGTTTCAAGCAATTTTCCTGCCTCAGCCTTCTAAGCAGTGGGGACTGCAGGCACACACCACCACGCCCAGCTAATTTTTTGTGTGTGTATTTTTCGTAGAGTTGAGGTTTTGCCATGTTGGCCAGGATGGTCTCCATCTCTTGACCTTGTGATCTGCCCTCCTAGGCCTCCCAAAGTGCTGGGATTACATGTGTGAGCCACCACTCCTGGCCATCTTTATCTTTTTTAACCTTATAACAAATTTATGTAGCGATACTAATATTACTCTACCCACCAGAAACACATAAATAAAGACACTGGAGTGCTATGAATGCATGGGTTCCACCCCCATAAAAATGTGTAAGTTGAAATCAAATCTCTGAAGAAGTTTGATTAAAAGGTTGGGGCCTTTGGGAAACAATGAATTCATGCATGAGGGCTCTGCCTTCATAAATGGAATTAGTGCTTCTATAAAAGAGGTCTGAGGGAGTTTCTTCTACCTGGCCCTTCCTGGTACAGCCAGAAATCACTGTCTCTGAAGCAGAAAGTGAGCCCTCACTAGACACCAAATGTACAATGTCCTAATCTTGGACTTTCCATCCTCCAGAACTATAAGCAATACAATTCTGTTGTTTATAAATTACCAAGTCTAAAATATTTTGTTATAGCAGCCTGAACAAATTAAGGCAGAATGAGATAGGTTGATTAATTAGCCAAATACTCTGTAAGCAATAAATTCTGATCTATGCCAGATATACTTCACAATTCTTACCAGTAAATACTTTAAAAAACTCTATAATTCTAGTTTGTGAATTATGATACCTGACCCAGCATCATCATCTTTGCTTGGAATTTTGTTTTAAATCAAAGTATCAGATCATCCTGAGCCAGAAAATCCAGGGTGAGGCCCAGTAATTTATATTTTAACCCATTAAACTTCAACAACTACTGTGTTTGTAATGTTAAGAAATGCAATTAGATTAAAAAAAATAGTCATAATTTTTAACTTAAACTTTAAGGATGTAATTTACATGAAGTTATATATATTTATCTATAATAAATAATATCAATTATTTTATATTTTGTTTATAATTTAAATATAATTTATATTATTATATTAAATATATATGTGTCAGTCTGCCTAAAGGTCTATTCTGAGAGAGATTGATTCATCAGTAGTGCTTGGCCTTGAGAGGAGGGGCTGGAGAAGATTCCAAGGACACCCCTGTGTACCCTCAGTGCTGCAGCAAGAAGTCAAGAGACAGGGCCAAGATAGCCAAGTAGACGCTGCAGAGTTTGGAGGCTCTCATAGAAAAAAGAAAACATAATGAGTGTTTGTCTCCTTCACCAGCAACCAAGATATCCAAACTCTCACTAAAATTGACTAGAAGGCTGGCATGACCCATGGAAAGAAGGAAGAACAGTGTGTTAAGGTGGACCAATTGAGAGCCACATGGGGAAGGGGAACCCGCTTTCCCCAGCCAAGGGAGGCAGTAAGTGAGCATGCTACCCAGATAGGGAAACTGCTTTTTCCATGGACCTGTGCAACCCATGGATTGGAAGATCCAACTAGCGAACCCATGCCACTGGGGCCTAGAGTCCCAACTCTGGAATGTGTGTATTCTTACAGCCTCTCAGCTGGAAGATTCTTAAGTCTACTGAACTCCCATGGGAAGGGGCGACCAGCACCTGCTGCTGCTGTCTAAGCTGTCTGAGCTCCTTGCAGGAGGGACAGCAGCCAGCACTGGGACTGGCAACTACCTAACATGCTAAGTTCCATGGGTGGGGGAAGGATGGTACCCATTTCTATAGCTCCAGGCTGCACTTTTCCCCTGCAGGAGCCAGGAAAACTAGATGGTCTCAATATTTGTCCCCACAGCCCAACAGTGTGTGGGCAGAGTGCCTATTCAGGCCTAACCCTAACCCATCCTTTCTCAGTGGGCTAGGCTTCCCTGCAGGATCTCCAGTAATGCCAGCTAGAGGCTCAAGGACAGAGTTTTGATCTCCCAGGGCCTAAGACACTAGTGGGAGGGGTTGCTGCAGTCTCTGTGGACCAGCAGACTTACCCTATCCTCCTGGTAGTTTTGAGGAGTCTGGGCAGCCCAGAGGAGTGGGTTTTTCCCAAGTAAAGCAGACCCTCTCCTCCAAGGGACAAGCAGGTTATGCTCTTCGTGCCACCGAAATGGGTGAGACCCTTCAACAGGAGTTGTCAGGCATCCTAAATAGGAGTGATCCTACTGGCATCAAGTTGGTGCTCCTCAAGGTCAGAGGTCCCAGAAGAAGGAGTGGGCATTCATCTTTGCTGCTCTCCAGCCACCTTGAGTGACATCTCTAGGCACAGGAACAAATCAGATGAATAGGGCCTAGAGTGAATCCCCAGCTAACTTCAGCAGCCCTACAGAACAGGGACCTAACTACTGAAAGAAAAACAAACAAGCAGAAAGTTATAACAACAGCATCAACAACAACACAAAGCCCGCCCCCCAAAACCACATTCAAGGGTCAGCAGCCTCAAAGACCACAACTAGACAAACTCATGAAGATGAGAAAAAAATCAATGAGAAAGCGCTGAAAACTGAAAAGGCCAGAATGCCTCTTCTCCTCCAAGTGATGGCAACATGTCTCCATCAAGGTCACGGAACTGGACGGAGGATCAGATGGATGAAGTGACAGAAGTAGGCTTCAGAAGATGGGTAATAAAAAACTATGATGAGCTAAAGGAGCATGTTCTAACCCAATGCAAATAAGCTAAAAATCTTGATAAAAGGTGAGAGGAATGCTAACTAGAATAACCAGTTAGGAGAGGAACATAAACAATCTGACTGAGCTGAAAAACACAGCAGGAGAACTTCGTGAACCATACACAAGTATCAACAGTGGAATCAACCAAGCTGAAGAAAGGATATCAGATTTTGAAGACTACCTTAATGAAATAAGACATGCAGACAAAAATAGAGAAAAAAGAATAAAAAGGAATAAACAAAGTCTCCAAGAAATGTGGGATTTCATAAGAAGACTGAACCTACTATTCACTGGAGTACCAGAAGGAGACAGGGTGAACAGAAACAAGCTAGAAGACACACTTAAGGATATTATCCAGGAGAACTTCCCCAACCAAGCAAGAGAGGCCAAAATGCAAATTCAGGAAACACAGAGAACACCATTAAGATACTCCATGAAAACATCAATCCCAAGACCCATAATCATCAGATTCCCCAAGGTCAAAATGATAGAAAATCTGTTATGGGCAACCAGAGAGAAAGGTTAGGTCACCTATAAGCCCATCAGACTAACAGTGGACCTCTCAGCAGAAACTATAAGCCAGAAGAGATTGGGGGACAATATTCAACATTCTTAAATAAAATAATTTTTATCCCAGAGTTTCATATCCAGCCAAACTAACCTTCATAAGTGCAGGAGAAATAAAATCCTTTTCAGACAAGCAAATGCTGAGGAATTTTGTCACCACCAGGCCTACCCTGCAAAAGCTCCCGAAGGAAGCACTAAATATAAAATGGAAATCCAGCACCAGCCACTGCAAAAACACACCAAAATAAAAGACCAATGACATTACGAAGAAACTGCATCAACTAGAGTACAAAATAACCAAACAGTATCACGATGACAGGATCAAATACACACATAGCATTACTAACCATACATGTAAGTGGACTAAATTCCCCAATTAAAAGACACAGTCTGGCAAATTGGATAAGGAGTCAAGAACCATCAGTGCGCTGTATTCAGGAGACCCATCTTACTTGCAAACACACACACAGGCTCAAAATAAAGGGGTGGAGGGAAAACATACCAAGAAAATGGAAAGCAAAAAAAAAAAAAAAGCAGGGATTGCAATCCAATCCTTGCCTCTAACAAAACAGACTTTAAACCAACAAAGATCCAAAAAGACAAAGAAAGGAATTACAGCCTCTCAGCTGGAATATGGCCCTTCCTAGTGCAGCCAAAAGTCACTGTCTCTGAAGCAGAGAGTGAGCCCTCCCCAAACACTAAATGAACCATGTCCTAATCTTGGACTTTCCAGCCTCCAGAACTGTGAGCAATCCGACAGGAGCTAACTATTCTAAATATATATGCACCCAATACAGGAGCACCCAGATTCATAAAACAAGTTCTTAGAGAGTGACAAAGAGACTTGGATTCTCACACAATAATAGTGAGAGACTTTTAACACTTCACTCTCAGTATTAGACAATGAGACAGAATATTAACAAGGGTATTCAGAACTTGAACTCAGCTCTGAATCAAGTGGACCTAGTAGATGTCTACAAAACTCTCTACCCCAAATCAACAGAACTTGAACTCAGCTCTGAATCAAGTGGACCTAGTAGATGTCTACAAAACTCTCTACCCCAAATCAACAGAATAAACATTGTTCTCAGTGCTACATGGCACTTATTCTAAACTTGACCACATAATTGGAAGTAAAATACTCTTCATTAAATGCAAAAGAACTCAAATCATAATAGACAGTCTCTCAGAACATAGTGCAATTGAATTAGAACTCAGGATTAAGAAATTCACTCAAAATCACACAATTTTATGGAAATTGAACAATCTGACCCTGAAGGACTCCTGGGTAAATAATGAAATTAAGGCAGAAATCAAGAAGATTTTTGACACCAATGAAAACAAAGGCAAAGTATCGGAATTGCTGGGACACAGCTAAAGAAGTGTTAAGAGGAAAATGCATAGCACTAAATGGCCACAACAGAAAAGTAGAAAGAGCTCATATCGGCACCTTAACGTCACAATTAAAAATGCTACAGAGGCAAGAGCAAACAAATCCAAAAGCTAACAAAGGACAAGAAATAACTAAGATCAGAGAAGAACTGAAGGAGATAGAGACACACACACAAAAATCCTTCAAAAAAATCCACAAATCCAGGGGCTGTCTTTTTCTAAAAAAATAACAAAATAGACCACTAGCTAGACTACTAAAGATTAAGAGAGAGAATAAGCAAATGGACGCAATTAAAAATGATGAAGGTGATACCATGACTGACCCCACAGAAATACAAACTATCATCAGAGAATACTATAAACACCTGTACACAAATAAAGTAGAAAATGTAGAAGAAATCAATAAATTCCTGGATGCATGCACCCTTCCAAGACTAAACCATGACGAAATTGAGTCCCTGAATAGACCAATAACATGCTCTGACATTGAGGGAGTAATTAATAGCCTACTAACCAAAAAATGCCCAGGACCAGATGGATTCACAGCTGAATTCTACCAGAAATACAAAGAGGAGCTGGTACCATTCCTTCTGAAACTATTCCCAACCATTGAACAAGAGAGACTCTTTTCTAACTTGTTTTATAAACCAGCATCATCCTGATACCAAAACCACGAAGAGCACAAGACAAAAGAAAACTTTACACCAATATCCCTGATAAACATTAATGCAGAAATCTTCTATAAAACACTGGTAAAATGAATCCAGGAGCATATCAATAAACTTAACCACCACAATCAAGTTGGCTTCAACCCTGGGATGCAAGGCATATATTTTCAACATATGCAAATGAATAAACATAATTCATCACATAAACAGAACCAAGGGCAAAAACTATATGATTATCTCAATACATGTAGAAAAGACCTTCTATACAATTCAACATCCCTTCATGTTAAAAAGTCTCAATAAACTAGGTATTGATGGAACGTACCTCAAAATAATAGCTTTTTATGACAAATGCACAGTGAACATCGTATCGAATGGGCAAAAGCTGGAAGCATTCCCTTTGAAAACTAGTACAAGACAAGGATGCCCTCTCTTACCAATGTTATTCAACATTATATTGGAAGTTCTGGCCAGGGCCATCAAGGAAGAGAAAGAAAAAAAGGGTATTTAAATAGGAAGAAAGGAAGTCAAGTCGTCTCTGTTTGCAGATGACATAATTTTACATTTGGAAAAACCCCATTATCTCAGCCCCAAATCTCCTTAAACTGATAAGAAACTTCAGTAAAGTCTTAGGATACGACATCAGTGTTCAAAAATTGTTCCTTTACACCAACAATAGTAAGCAGAGAGCCAAATTATGAATGAACACCCATTCACAATTGCTACAAAGAGAACAAAACACCTAGGAATACAGCTAACAAGGGATGTGAAAGACTTCTTCAAGGAGAACTACAAACTACTGCTCAAGGAAATAAGAAAGGACACAAACAAATGGAAAAAATCGCACGCTTATGGATAGGAAGAATCAATATTGTGTAAATGGCCATTCTGCCCAAAGTAATTTAAAGATTCAGTGCTATTCTCATCAAACCACCTTTGACATTCTTCACAGAATTAGACAAAATGTTTTAAATTTCATACAGAATCAAAGGAGATCCAGTACAGCCAAAACAATTCTAAACAAAAAGAAACAAAGCTGGGGGATCATGCTACCTGACTTCAAACTATTCTCCAAGGCTACAGTAACCGAAGCACCATGGTGCTGGTACCAAAACAGACATACAGACCAATGGAGCAAAACAGAGATATCAGAAATAACACCAAACATTAGCAACCATCTGATCTTCTACAAACCTAACAAAAACAAGCAATAGGAAAAAGATCTCCTGTTTAGTAAATGGTGCTGGCAAACTGGTTAGCCATATGCAGAAAATTGAAACTGGACTCTTTCCTTCTTACATCTTAAACAAAAATTAACTCAAGATGGATTAGAGACTTACATATAAAACCCAAAACCATAAAAACCCTAGCAGAAAACCTAGGCAATACCATTTAGGATATAGGCATGGGCAAAGACTTCATGACTAAAATGCCAAAAGGAATTGCAACAAAACCAAAACTGACAAATGGGATCTAATTAAAATAAAGAGCTTCTTCAGAGCAAAAGAAACTATCATCAGAATGAACAGGCAACCAATATAATGGGAGAAAAATTTTGCAATCTACCCATCTGACAAAGGTCTAATATTCAGAATTTACAAGGAACTTAAACACATTTACAAGAAAAAGAAAACTATCAAAAAGTAGGCAAAGGATATGAACAGACACTTCTTAAAAGAAGACATTTATATGGCCAGTAAACATGAAAAGGAGGTCAACATCACTGATCATCAAAGAAATGCAAATCAAAACCACGAGACACCATCTCATGCCAGTTAGAATGGTGATTATTAAAAAGTCAGGAAACAGGCTGGGTGTTGTGGCTCATGCCTGTAATCTCATCACTTTGGGAGGCCAAGGTAGGTGGATCACCTGAGGTCAGGAGTTTGAGACCAACCTTTCTCTATCAACTCAGCCTGTCCTGCTGTACTACAAATGGAATTGGTTTGATGGTCTTCTTTTTCAAAGTGTGGTTTTTGAATAAGCCATGTCAATATCACCTGGAAACTTGTTAGAAATGCAGAATGTCAGGTCCAATCACAGACTTACTGAATCAGAAGCTACATTCTAACAGGATTCCCACTTGATACTTACGTACATTAAAGTTTGAGAAGATTTAAACTAAATGCTATCTTACTTCAGTCCTTCACTGGCCAACTGGTGAGATGGTGAAACCCCATCTCTACTAAAGATACAAAAATTAGCTGGGTGTGATGGGGGGTACGTGTAATCCCAGCTACTGGGGAGACTGAGGCAGGAGAATTGCTTGAACCCAGGAGGAAGAGGTTACATTAAGCCAAGATTTCATCACTGCACTCTAGCCTGGTTGACAAGAACAAAACGCTGTCTCAAATAAATAAATAAATAAGTCAGGAAATAATAGATGCTGGCAAGGCTGTGTAGAAATAGAAATGCCTTTACACCGTTGGTAGGAATGTAAATTAGTTCAACCATTGTGGAAAACAGTATGGTGATTCCTCACGGATCTAGAACCAGAAACAGCATTTGACCTAGAAATTTAATTACTGGGTATATACCCAAAGGAATATAAATCATTCTAGTACAAATACACATACACATGTATGCTTATTGTGCACTATTTACAATAGCAAAGACATGGAACCAACCCAAATGTCCATCAGTGATAGATTGGATAAGGAAAATGTGGTACATATATCATCATTGAATACCATACAGCCATAAAAAGGAATGAGATAATGTCCTTTGCAGGGACATGGATAAAGGTGGAAGCCATCATTCTCAGCAAACTAACTCAGGAACAGAAAACCACACACTGCATGTTCTCACTCATAAATGGGTGTTCAACATTGAGAACACATGAACACAGAGAGGAAAACAACACACACCAGGGCCTTTTAGGGGGTAGGAGGCGAGGAGGGGAAACTTAGAGGACGGGTCAATAGGTGCAGCAAACCACCATGGCACACGTATAACTATGTAACAAATCTGCACGTTCTGCACGTGTATCCCATTTTTTTTTTAGAAGATGTAAATTAAAAAATAAATATATAAATTGAACCTGAAGTAACTGCTGAACTTAATGTAAATGTTTCTTAATGTTACATTATTTTATAAATCATCCCTTTAAAGTTAATAAAATCTATCAAATAGTTAAAACACTACAATTTTAATATTCTAATATATCCATTTGCTCTTACTTAAAAAATAATAAATTCCTTTTTTATCTCCTGATTTTTGTTAGTTACATTATTAATATATGGCTATTATTTATAACATATTAAGTATTTTTAATGCATTATTCCCACAGTTGTTTGGTTTTAATTGTATATTTTTAATTTTATTGCTCACCTAAGGTCTTTATATGATAATGTCTCCTCGAGTGAATATTTATGTTTACACTCCTCTTTTTATCCAGTAAGTTTTTTTCCTTAAATAACTACTTGGTGTTGTATTTTCTGTTATAAAATCATTGACAGTGACATTTTCTTCTCTTGGTATTTGAAGTAAATTTACCAGATTACACATTATGCTTAAAACACCATTAGTTTAAGCAAAAAGTACTGCTGTAGCAAGACCTAAGCCAACTTACCTAATTTTCCTCCTATGTACATAATTTGTGTTTCTGCTACCTGGCTATTTGTACTATAAACACAGCTCTGTTACAATAACTTTGGCAGAGTGTGAGCGGAATAGGTCTTAAGTAACAAATAAATAAATACTGCACTGCCAACCTTTTTCTATCAACTCAGCCTCTCCTGCTGTACTACAAATGGAATTGGTTTGATGGTCTTCTTTTTCAAAGTGTGGTTTTTGAATAAGCCATGTCAACATCACCTGGGAACTTGTTAGACCTGCAGAATGTCAGGTCCAATCACAGACTTACTGAATCAGAAGCTGCATTCTAACAGCATTCCCAGTTGATACTTATATACATTAAAGTTTGAGAAGATTTAAGCTAAATGCAATCTTACTTGAGTCCTTCCTTCACTGTCTCAAGAAATCAGGTGCCAGACAAGGGAAAACCTTATGAGGTATTTCAAAGGATAGCAATGATAGGCCTGCTATATTAATTTTATAATGCACATAGCCCAAACCTAAGAACTTGAAAAATCAATGACTTAATTACTGAATTTTTTCCATAAAGGCATGCATATATTAATGGGTTTCTACTCTAAGGCAATTTTATTACTTGATAAAATTTGAGCTTTAAACATGTTAAATGTTACTATCTTAATTTGTTCCATTCAACATTTTACTCTTTAGATCAGTGAATAGTGTAACAATACAGGGAAATTTAAAATGACAGCTATTCAAAAGTGCATTTACCTTTTCATAGGATTTTGATGTTATTATATGTATTTATAATGGAAATTTTTAGTATTAGTTCTGGAATTTGAAGTTTCCAACAAAATCAGAAATCTCTATGGGATTCTGACTGAGATAAATTTTGATAAACATTTGTCCTTCCTATCCTGTCTTCCCAAAACTTTTCCCTTATATATGGAAACACATAATTCCAAAAGGTGAGATAGTTTATGTTGATCTATGTTTATATTGATCTGTGAGATAGTTTATGTTGATCTTTTTTGGATATTATTTTTTTCTGTATGGCTAGTAAAAATGTTATTTATGATATATATCCAATTTCAGGCCTTATAGAAAAAAATGCCAAACAGGCAGCAATTGCATCAGTAACCAATCTAATTATTTTTATTAATAAAATAGAAATAAATAAAAGAGTTAATTATAAACAAATAACAGTTTGGAACTCTAAATACATTCCTGTCATGATTTCTACTTTTTCAGAAAGGTCAAAGATACAGGGAGCAATTTAAGCAATATATAAAGTAATTTAATGAGAAAGAAATGCCTTTATTATATTCTTTTTAATATGTAAGGAAGTTTAGCTGATAGAGGTGAATTTAAATGGTGCAAACTTAATCTTGTTTAGAAATTTCTTCTAATAATTTAAAATATTTATATAGTAAATAAGTTATGTGATCTAATTTGCAAGAAATGAGCATGATAGCCTAGTATTTTTCACCTTATGTAAATGAAAATATTTGAGAAAAAGATACTCCTTAAAAATAATTGAGAGAAAGAGACTCAAGTATATATAAATGTGTGTTGTGGGGTAAGAAAGCACTTTAGTACATGCATTTTTCAGCTGATAAGCACATCATATCATATCAGACACATTTTGATTATTAATCCTTCAGAAAAATAATTTACAAATAAAAATCTATCAAATATCTATATTCTATGAAAACTGAAAAATTACCATAATAAATGTATTAAAATATACATGTTTATCAGAACGAAGCTCATTGTAAGGAATATTGATCACCAACTAGATATTATGTAGGTAAGTTCTATTTTTAAATAAAATTAAGCATGAGATTAAATTCCTGTACATATTTTTTTCTAAGAGCACCAAAATAGAAATACACAATATAAAATATTCAGTTGAGTTTAAGGGTGTGTCTCTACTAACAATACAAAAATTAGCTGGGCGTGGTGGCATGTGCCTGTAATCCCAGCTACTCGGGAGGCTGAGGCAGGAGAATAGCTTGAACCAGGGAGTTGGAGGTTGCAGTGAGTGCAATGCAGCGTGCCATTGCACTCCAGCCTGGCAACAGAGTGAGACTCTGTCTAAAAGCATGGCATATGTCAGTGAGTCAATAATAATCATTAAGCTTTGGACAAATAAAACAATATGAAACACAAGCTTATTAAAATAATATGTAAGATATTGAGAGATTTGGAATTCAATCAAATAGCATTTCTTTAGATAGAGGTGAAGTATTTGAATAACTAGAATTAGGTGGATACTAAGGCAGCCTCATAGAATAAGTATGTGCCTTTTAAGCGACTTCTCAAGGTAATTTATTTTTTGAGAAAGTTTTACATTGTAGAAATATAAAAATATCTATAATCTTTCAAATCAGGAACTGCTCACTTATTGAAAGTAAATCAACCTCAAGTATTTTTTCTCTGTCATTAATTACTTTGGGGATGGCTGAAGGCCATTAGAATAGTCACATTTAAACCCATAGTATGCTTCCTAATTACCTCTGCTTTCTCAATTGTTGCACTTTTAAAACATATTGTAGACACTTCACTTTTACAATGCTATCATAAAATAATGTGCCCACATTGAAAATGAAGTAATGAGAGAGTAGATTTATTATGTTTCAGTTAAGCTAGGGATTTTTTTTTAAGTTTCTTGAACATATCATATAATTTCTAAATTGCTTTATATATAATTCTAGCAAATATGCCAGGGGACTATCTTGTATTTTAAGTTAAAATAATGCCAATGACAGGTTGAATGTTCAATGAGAGATTTCCAGTGGCCATAAGCATTGAATTTCCACTATAATTTATTCATGCAATTGAGCAGTTGGAATCAGATATTTGAATTAATGTTAAGGCTATCATATGGTTCTAAATAGCATGACAGGCTATGATTTGTCTCAATAAATTGTTGGCAATTATGACTGACAAGCAAATTAAAATAAAGCCAGAAATGGAAATATCTAATACACAAGAACTATTGCTAATGAATATAATTGTGTAGTTTTCAGGATACCAGTGACCCAAGGACTAGAAGAACAGACTGAGGAGTTTGGTGAGTACCAAGTTTATCACAAAAGCTGTCGTTTTGTTATTGCATCTGGAGGCACAAGCCAATTTTTTCAATGACAATATCTCTCGGTAATATGAAATGTTGTATAATAAAAATAATAAATTGCTCTGTTGTCTTTGTATCCCTGAGTCACTTGGCAAGAAATAAAACCAGAGAAGCCTAAGTAAAGAATAGAAGCCATGTGGTTCCAAAGGTCAGCGCAGTCTCCTTCATTGTCTTTTAAAATTGCTCATATAAAAATAAATTTGATTTGTATTATAGTCATAAACTTTCTTTAAAGAAGAGATTAAAGCTATGCAGAAGCTGCTTGTTTGAGCATATTCAATGCCTTTTAAAACATTCAGATATTTTATTTATTGATTAAATTCACATTTTCCCATCATTACCTATGGTGTTTTCTGCTTCTGAAGATGACTTTGAAAAGACAATTAAACTAAAAAGAAATCACTGCAGCATTTTTATTGTTACTTCCTTAATACCATTCTTTAACACTATTAACCATTTATGGAAATAATTTTGAAACCTAAATATCATGCACTAAATTACATGAATACACACCATGCACACATCATATATTTGGCTTAGAAAAGATTAAATATTCATTTTCATTTGATTATTGTAATACAAATGAGTATAATAAACAATAAATATAATGTCCTTGTGACTCTTACGATAGTTCTAAAATAATTTATGTTGTTTAATTTCTACCTTCATTAGATTGTCAGTTTACAAGGGCAAAGCAGTGTGCCTTTGTTCACAATATATGCATCACATGACATTGTGTGTCAACCTGTTGTTAATGTACCCTTAATTAAATTTATTAAATTACTGAATAAAAAAAGTAATTTCTATGTGTTGAAGGCTCATTATAAGTAAACAGATCACTGAGTTCTACCTCTTGGTTTTCAGACCATGCATTTCATTATGTGGACACAGCATTATAATGTGGTTGTTAATTGAAATGGGCAGAAATTATACAGGGTTGAATAATTGCTGAGAATCCACAAAGTATACTCATACAGGCTTTAATATTGAAAGAGGAAATTGGAAGAGAAATAAACACAGCATGAGAAAGAAAGTACAGGGAAACATAGAAAGGTCAAAAAACATCCAGATAGGGCAACCTGGATTATTTGCACAGAATGTACTTCATCTTCAGAATATGAACCAAGCAAATTACATTGCTCTCAGGTAAGCTAAAGTATAAGTTTACTGAGGGCTTTTATACTCCTTGTTCTGTGTAATATGTTTAAACAGGTACAAACCACCATTCAGTGCATTTTCAATAAATGATGTAAACAAGTTAGTACAGGGTGATGTAGTTGTTTTTATGCTGATAACAAAGACATACCTAAGACTGGATAATTTGTTTAAAAGTGAATATTAATGGACTCAAAGTTCCACATGGCTGGGGAGACCTCACAATCATGGTGGAAGAGAAAGGAAGGGCCAAGGGATGTCCTATAGGGCAGCAGGTAAGAGAGCTTTTGCAGGGGAACTCCCATTTATAAAACCATCAGATCTCTGGAGACTTATTCACTACTAGGAGAACAGTATGGGGGAAACTGCCCCACTCCGGATTCGATTATCTCCACCTGGCCCCACCCAATGTGTAGTAATCCCACATGGGGATTATTACAGTTCAAAGTGAGAGTTGGGTGGGATCACAGCCAAACCGTATCATGTGACTTCAGGGGGCTTTCAGATTTAAAACAGATCATTATAAATCACCAGTTGTTATATTTTATTCTTTTTTGGGCTATCAGTCCTTTGGCTCTAGAAAACCCTGGAAATAAGCATATATCTACCGCATATCAGCTTTCTTATGCCAGGTGCATACAACATCTGAAGAATAGCGTCCTATGCTGCATGGTGTCATCTCCAAGTTGATGCCTCTTGAGAACCTTCCGAAGTCTGTTCCATTGCACTAATTGGCAGCTTCTGGATTGTGTGCTATTTAATAAGATCATTTGATTCCCTGGTCACAGCCACACTTTGGAGCTCATTTGCTGTAAAATGAATGTTTGCACCCTTGGCCCAAGATGATTTTATGTTGTACTCCAGTTCAATTAATCAAATACTCTGTAAATTCTTAAATAGTGCATCTACTTAGCATCCTTGAAATTATTCTCAGACAAATTCGACTTCTGGTTCTGCTTCTTTTCAAAATGTATAGTCACACATTTAGATAATCTTTTAATTTTTCCTTTTAATCTTATTCATAATATATAGCTCTTATTCATTTAACTCCTAAAGGAAAACTTTATTTCATTTATTTGTAAGATTTATAAAATCTGAATAAAAGGTTCCTTATTGAGAGACTTTTTAGATTCATTTAGCAAGAAAAGTTTCTTGTGTCAATATATGATCTACGTTTTCTAACATAAATCATTTAAATGTGTTTCTTGGTTCCTTAAGCACTGAGAAGTAAGATATTGTAAGTTTTTATTTAATTTGATTTACATTAAACATGGTCTCTGCCTTGACTGTCTATCTAAACTCTATCATATATCTCTCCACCTCACTCCTACAGCTCTGGTCAGAGGGAACCACCAAGCTTATATTTTATTCTATGGTCTTTGCACTTGCTGCTGTCTCTAGCGGGAACATTCTCCCTCCATGTGTTATCTAACTTGATGGGTCGTTTAATCAGGCCTCTACTGGACTTATTAGAGAGAGCCTTCCTAAAAACCCTGTCTAAAATAATAGCATATTGATGTCATTCCTCAGACCCTTACTCTGCTTATCTTTTTTTTTTTTTTTTTTTTTTTTGGTTTGTTTGGGTAGGGTTCCATGACCAACTTCATTCCGTGATTTGCTAAAAGGATTCAGATTAGAAGTAGTTCTTCACAGGATTATAGTTATTACATTAAAAAAAGATTACAGAGAAGGATCAACAATGGAAAATTACTCAGTTGGAGTCCGATTAGATGCAGGATTCCAAAGTGCTTTCCCATCAGGGGTTGCAAAAGACATAGTGATTCTTGCAGCAGCAAACTGTAACAACACATATAAAGTGCTTCCTCCCAGGGAACCCAACTTTAGTGCAGAGTTCGTATTTTACACAGAAGGTTGCTCTCATAGCAGTTGGGAACTTAATTTTTTTTGCTGAGATGGAGTCTTGCTCTGTTGCCCAGGCTGGAGTGCAGCGGCACAATCTCGGCTCACTACAACCTCCGCCTCCTGGGTTCAAGCGATTCTCCTGCCTCAGCTCTCGAGTAGCAGGGATTACAGGCATGCACCACCACACCTGGCTAAGTTGTTATATTTTTAGTAGAGACAAAGTTTCACTATGTTGGCTAGGCTGGTCTCGAACTCCTGACCTCATGATCTGCCTGTCTCGACCTCCCAAAGTACTGGGATTACAAGTATTAGCCACTGTGTCCGGCTGGGATCATGATTTCAAAATACACAGTCCTGAACATCATAATCCCAAATGCCGAAATCCTGAAAGATCAAAATCTTGCTTCCCTAATGTCTAAAATTCTGAAAATCACAATCTTGAAATATTAAAATCCTGGAAGCCAAATTCTCAAGAAGGAATTAGTACACTTTTTGTTGTATACAGGATACTTGCATCATTTTAGTTGCATCTTGCTAGGTGGAACTGTTATTTTATTATTGTCTTTATTTGCACTGGGAAGAAAATTCAGATGAGTCGATTGGCCACACGGTATGGCAACGATCAAAACTTCATTTTAAAAATGCCTCATTTGTCTGCATGACATTCCTTCCAGCTGATGAAATTCTAGGAACTTTTAATGAAATAAAGCCACATTTGCCTGAAGAAGTCAGGGAAGTTATTGACTGGTTTGAAAATAATTACGTGCATGGTTAAGATAAGAAGATACTTACACAATGTTACTGCTATTCAATCACTAGTAGTTTTTGCCAAATTTGTGTCTGTGTATGAGTGCTTGTGGAAGGGATTTCTGCATATCCAAAACAACATAGAAATATGACACGGAAGATGAGAAAATTTAATAGGCAATGCTCATGTCAGTGTATATTGAATCATAGAAGAATTTCTTAAAGAGCAGCAGCATGTAGAAAATAAATGTGAATGTATGTTTCCTAGAACAGCCAGCCCCCTGGTTCCCCTAAAACAAAGCACTTATTTATTACAATGCACGACTTCAAAATACAGTTATTAATCATGAAACGTTGGCCAGCTCTTATAGACTACCTCCATGCAATTGCCCATGACCTATTTCTGCAATATACTTTTACATGTCAAATTTACTTTTATAGATTTTTTTTGGGTTTGTGCTTTTTTGCTTGTTTTGTTCTTTACTAAAGTGTCAGCATTAATTTTTAAAATTTGCTATGCTATGTATTTCATCTTCACATCATTTCCAAAACTGGAGGAATAAATTATGTAAAGACTTTTACAGAATTATAGTTCAGTTTATGCATTTTCTTGCAAATTTGATTCCACTAAAGTGTATTATCACATCATTAACTTTGTGTGTAGGCATTGTGCATATATATGTTGAAACTTCCTCAGTAAATGATGTTCTCTTTGTGCATTGGCACTTAAGATGAAATTTCTTGAGATCTCAGCTCTTTGAGAAACTGCATTAGTGATCCTCATGTATTTGATCTATCTTGTTAAAGATTTAGTTTGTTTGACATGATATTTCCGATGACCACAGTTATAAAGCTGTGTGCACGCAATTACCAACCACAGTGATATGCATTTATACATTTTACCCTTTCATTTACTTCTTTATGAATACATAACTGTTATACCCATGCAACTATTGTTAGTATACTTAGTGCTTATGCTTGCAAAAGTATGTATACTATTATTGCCGATTTTATGGTGTAAAGTAACAAAGTATAGTGTTTCTATGAATTTCTCAGATAAATACTCTTTAAAAGGGCAAATAAATATATTTAACTGTTTAAAATAATTTTCAAGGTTTATATCTTTTAAACTAGGAATTTTGATCTTTTGGCATTTTGACATTTGGGATTATGGCACTGAGGGGTGTGTCTTTAAGGATTATGGGCAAAATCCCTCACACAGGCACATATTGTCTGTATGAAAGTCATCATTACTGACACTCCAGCCCTACAAGGAAAACAGGTGTCCACAATATATCACATTTCAACACATTAGCTAGACAAGTTGGTACAGTACGCTTAAGTGCCACAGACATGTAATACAACCTTCTCAGTTAGTAGCAAAGGGGATTTTTCAAAGGTAAAAGTTTCAGGGCCAGCTACACAAGCAAGCCCTTCCAAAGATAGGAAAGAGGTGGGCCACATCAGGTTAGTTGAATTGACTGTTTGCTCCACACCTTATTATCATTTGACCTATTGCATCTGTATTAGTTTCATTCTCCTTTCCCACTGGCTAGGCTGTGGGACTAAGCATGTCTCATACATTAGTTTAGTGACTGGTATAGAGTAGTCATTTCTCAACATTTGTTAAATGTAAAAATGATTGACCACTTATTGGCCTATACTTGGTAGGGCTAGAATATGTAACAGTGAAAGAAAGAAAAGGGAAAAAGGGCTGCAAAAGAAAGGTGTGTTGGTACTGATGTTTTATAGGTATTAAAAATAAGGTATGAATAGTTGTTCATCATTCTGTTCCAAAAAATGAATAAAAATATAATGCCAGAAAGTAACTGTAAAAAGGGTGGAAGACAATAATGAAATGCTAGAATAAGTAAGGTGATTATAAGAAAAAAGAAAACAGCTGTTCACCATAGTTTGTTTTTTTGTTTTGTTTTGTTTTTTGTTTG
Organism: Saimiri boliviensis; assembly: GCF_048565385.1. Lineage (NCBI taxonomy): Eukaryota > Metazoa > Chordata > Mammalia > Primates > Cebidae > Saimiri > Saimiri boliviensis. Next base: position 48,960,867 of record NC_133452.1, read on the forward strand.
TTTGTTTGTTTGCTTTTTGTTTTTAGACAATCTCCCTCTGTCACTCAGGCTGGAGTGCAATGGCGCTATCTCTGCTCACTGCAACCTCTGCCTCCTGGGTTCAAGTGATTCTCCTGCCTCAGCCTCCTAAGTGGCTGAGATTACAGGTGTGCACCACCATACCTGACTAATTTTTTGTATCTTTAGTAGGGATAGGGTTTTGCCATGTTGCCCAGACTGATCTCGAACTCCTGAGCTGAGGCAGTCCGCCCACCTAGGCCTCCCAAAGTGCTAGGATTACAGGCATGAGCCACTGCACCCGGCCTTACAATAGTTTTTGAAAAAGAAAAATAGGCTTTAATTGTGAGCTAAATTCATATATGAGGTAAGAAAGACAGGTATGTCAGGCAAGTAAAGCACTTACTGAGAAAGGTTTTGAAATCTTCACAGAAACCATCACAAAAAGAAAATATCACATTTTATACTAGTAGCTTAGCTCTGATTTTACAAGCAGACTAACAGAGGCTCTTCAAGGCCTCTCTAGATCATAGGACTTTTGCTAAAACATTTTCATCCTTTTCTCCAGTAGTAAGCTGCCCCTATGATAACCATTATTTAAAGATGTATGAGGCATTACAAAGCTAAAAATGCCGATTTTCTCATAGTTTGAGATAATAAATGATTACATTTTTCTATAGATATTTCTTTGCTATTTCAAACTCCAACATTAATTTTACTTTTCTGAAATGAAATTATGATGTAGTTGTTGGATCTTAAGTTTAAGGATGTGATCAGTAGTAAAGGGAAAAAACTGATGTAAAATAAAGATGGAATACATAAGAACTACATGCATATTCAGAAAATTAACATAATTTTAAAAATAAAAATGATAAATTCCCGGCAATCAAATATAATAAATAGTCTTTATATTTATTATAGTTGAAAAATGTGACACACAATATCACATGAACAATTTGCATGGGCTCAGTGAACATTTAATGAAATTACTATCTGTATTTAATCTACAGAAATTATCTCAATGAAATTTTATTGAGTATTTGAAATAACCCATGCTTAAGTAAAATAACAAAAAGCAGCTTTTAAAACAGCTTAAGAGTATAGATTTTGTTATCTACGTATACAGATTCTTGCAAAAGTTCTTAAAAACAAACAAAAACTCCATAAACCTTTGACAAAAGCATGCATTAGAAAAGCAAAAATCCGTGAGCTGTTTTGAAGACATCTCTAATCTCAAAATACGATAAAGCAGAAAAAATGAACTTTCAGCCTTTTCTTGAATAGAATTAATGATCAATGGTGAGCAATAATTCAAATAAAATACCTTGGTAAGAAAGCAAAGAATACAAGTCTCTGTTGCCCTCATTTATTCCTCTCTATTCTTTATCCATTATACCTCCTGTTTTACTCCCTTTGGTCACAGACACAATTTAAACTCTTTTCCTTAAAAAGCAGTTCAGATTCCAGAAATATACAAATAATTAATATAGATTTATTAAATTAACAAAATGGAAGCTTCTCTTCATTCTGTCCGAAGTTATACACTTTACAATGACAGTGGGGATTAGAGTCAGTGGTGTGTATTTTATTGATTCAGGCTGTCTCTTAAATATTAGTCTGATTGAAAGTGCTGATTTGAAAACAAACAGAAAAGTTTAATATATGTTTTATCCTACCTTGATCATGAAACTTTGTGTGACAGGAGGACCAAGCCTGGTCAGGTTGGGGCTAAAATGTGGTCGAGAAAAATAATTAGATTTAAACAAAACCATTTTATGTTATGTTCTTGCTTCTGGATAGAAGTCATTGTTCTAGGAAATAAGTTATTTTAACAGATAACATGGAAAAGCCAAAATTGTTCGTGATCATTAAAAGTAATTATCAGGCTTCTCATGAGAATAAAGCTTTGCCTCTTTGCCTAATTCTAATGATAATAATTAAATTCTTTATATCGGAAATCCCTCTCTGATTCAGCTTGGGGAAGTTATTTTCTTTTTGTTTTGCTGTTCTAGGCTCTGAAACGCACTCTGTCATTCAACCTAGAGATAATTGCATTTCATTGGTGGGCAAGGTATTATTCTTCATATATTTCCTAGTAAAATAGTTTTATGTGATCATTTTATCGTAAGTTTGCATCATTAATATGGATATTTGATTCTATTTTCTGGGATAATCTAATTGAAAACATCATATAGTTACTGTATGTTGAGGAAATAAGAATCAGTTGAAGTAGCAACAATGGTAAATGTTTTGTAATTGTCATATATATTTGATATAACTAAAAAATATATGTGAGGAACCATATAAATTGTTTTGTGGCAAATAAATCATTTCCCTAAGATTTTTAATATATGAATCTATTTTATGACATTATTTTTTTCCATAGGACTGTTTAATCTCAGATTCTCATCTGTCAAATATCACTGGTATAGCATCCAGTTATCAACCGTCTGTATCCATGTTTTCTTCCTTTATTCAAATTATGATTGATTTTAAAGGAGAAACAAGTTTCTTCTTTCAGCAGTCCTCTATCTTATTTCTATTTAAACCAGCAACTATCATTCTCAGCAAAGTTAAGGCAAATGAGCAGGGAAAACAGTCTGGAAAGGCAGTTTCTTTGTAGCTGCATAAAGAAGTTCCTATATTTTAGTGACTTATCTGCCATTCAGTCTCCTATTTCTATATATCAATATTGAGTTATGATACTTTCCTGCCTAAAATCTTTTGTCTTATTGGGAATGCAGCTATCTTTGTAAACATTCAAGTAATGCTCAATTAAATGACCAGGTGTTTCTCATTAGGATTATTGTCAGGTGTGTGCTGAAGCTTTGGTGAGAACAGTTGTGACTGGGAAGGCCAGCTACCCAAACAACAGAGTAAGTTCTCCTGTGTTCCCCACTTTTACTCAAACCCAAGAGGTGCAATGGATGGGCTACTGACATGCCTGCCTCCTGCTAGAAGAAAATGCTGAATATCCAGGTACAAACTATCAAAAAATGGCATAAAGTTTTGGTTACTTACGTAAATGTAATTAAACGGAAGCTTTGTGATTAAACTTGCTCTTCCCAAGAGTATTACCCCCGTGCTATGGTGAGTGTGACAAAGTCACTGTGGCATGAAATTGCACTACGTTCTTAATTCCACCAATGTATGTGTTGTCTAGTTTCAATTCCATTTTGCTTTGAATTTCAGTTCCATCTAAATCATAGGTTAAAGGTAACATTCAAAGCAGTTTTTTAAATATTTCTAAGTTTCCAACAAGGTTAATGAAGTTCAACACTTCAGTTGAATCTAAAAATGAAGGAAAAAGGATGATTATTGTAGTTTCATTTTCAAATTGCTACATAGAGCCAGACAAAATCATTATAATATTGATGTCCTGTGAATACACACTTAGTAATTATGTGAAATTCCTTCTTTTTAAGAAAATCATTGTATTTTTTATTTGGTGGCTTTCAGGGGCAAAGCAGTCCAAAATGTAAAACGTCTTGTAGAATAAGATGCATGTTCTTAAAAAATTATTCAGAATAGCAAATAATTGTCCTCTGCTACTTTTACTCAAGTCAAATTTCTAATAAGGTCTCTGGGCATATCTGCTTTTTCTACATTTCAGGTAAAAATGAATTTGTACTTAATGTAAATGATTTTTTAAAGAAATAAAAAGTTTATGTAAAAATAGGTAGTATTTTACCATATGAGTTGGAAATAAGTGAGTGGCTTATACAAGCTTCACTAACTCTTTATGGACAACTTTATAAACAGTAAGATTTAGAAGAGTATTCATTTAAATTATTGATCACATTCAAAACTCTTATGTTGGATTTATGTAGTGTAAATCTTAGGAGCAAGGAAATTGCAAAGGGGATAAACCCTTTCACTGCACTAGTTATCAGCTGAGTGAGGGTTCTTAATATTATTTTGTCAGCAAGATATAAACAGATGCTTTCTTTTAATCACGAGTTCTGTTGTTGCTCATCTAGAGCTTAATAGGACACTGGAACTTACATGTAATTCTCTGACAGCTATTACAAATGAGCTAGAATTTGAAACCACTGTGATAAAGTTTTTTCACAAGTTCTACCCAAGATAATGCCAAAATGAACACATACACCATTTCATTCTAACTAATATGAGATAGCAAAATGAGACAGGGATCCAAAAGGCCAACTAGATCATTGTTGCCTGCTTTTTAAAAACTGCACTTAGTTTTTGAGTAGTTTTGAATGCTCTCTAGGTTTTTAACTTTGGTGATTTATCAGATAAAACATTAGTGGACAAGTTTTGTGCATGTAATTTAGTAGAAACATTCTTCTTTTGGCTAAAACATATTACCATGTTATTTTTCTAGAAGTGACTTTAATATGTTTGAAACTATTTATAAATTATACAATATAGTGTTTGGAATTAGCTTCTAAATACTGCAGGATAAGGGAAGTGAATGGTGTGTGGCTAGGTCACAGCTAGCCTTAGATTGATGTCTATAGGGCACAAGGAAGCTCTTCACACTGTTATGTTCACTTTTATGTCTGTTTGAAATTCTCCATCATAAACATTTTTTAAAATAATCTTCCTTAGTGGTTGTAAACATGGTCTTTAGACTGGATTCAGTTAGCCATCATGTGATCCAAATAGTGCTTGAAAACTGGGAAAGTTAAGATAATAATCTAAGCTTCCAGATTTTCTTGGAAAATAGGAAGATGTGGCAATATTGAGATAGGATTCCTTTATAATAAACACTTGGTTAGTGAAGAGTAGCAGGTGTTTCCTGTAAGACACACCACGTACTTGTTGAAGCCTGTGAGCACCCTGATGTGTTATGTCTTTCTGACTTCATTTATTTGCCTCCTCCCACCCTGGTTTGTGTAACCATTTGAAATATTTAAGTTAGGGAAAGGTTTTTCACATTTTTATTGAAAAATACTGCTGCTAAGAACCATATATATATTTACTATAAAGAATATGGGTTCAATGTTACCATCTTCTGATTTTTAAAGAAAATCTGGAAATTCAGATTATATGAAATTTCCAGTTTACAAATACTGTCTGGGTCAAATATTCATCACAAAATAGACCAATAAATCAGAATATTTTCTAACATTCCTGTAGGTGTTTCTAAACCAATGTGATTGTATCATCTCTCATAAAAGGATTGAAAGATAAATATGATAGGATTATCAAAAAATATTTTTGGTTCTGAAATACTATAGAGAACCAGCTTCCTCCTTACCATTTAAGATTTATACTTATGTCATGTGAGCTTTTATATTAGTTATTTACTCATTTACTCATTCAGGATTTGTGATAATTGAAGTGTTTATTCCTAAGAGAAAATGTTAAATTTTCTATGCTCCAGTCAAAATCTAATCAGCTACTCTGATTACAGGGATATAATCAAACACACACACACACACACACACACACACACACACATATATATATATACATGTAACATGCACACATCTTATTGCATATTAAAGTATATATTCCATTTTAAGAAACTGTAAATCAATCATATGAAAGTTAATGGAGAAGAAATAAATATATCAGTGTTGTAGTGAACAGAAGTAAAAGAAGGAAAATTAATTATGATGTCATTGTATATCATTCAAGTTTAAAAGAACTTTTTTAACAAAAATATTCAATTTATAAAGCCTTGCTATAAATCCACCATAAGTAGTGAGAAATTTATCTTGGTTGCCTATATGCTATCATAACTCATTTCTTTATGGGTAGAAAACCATAGAGCAAATTGCTAAACTCACCAGAAATGTGTATTTTACTGTCTAGGAAAAGACCAATTGGTTGTAAACTGATAAAACTTCTAATATTCAATTCTTCCACATAGAAAAACTTCAATGAATCTTTATTAAGATAGATATTCAGATGCAGTTATAAGAGATAAAATAATGTTACATTGGGTTAACTATTTGTTATAGTTCAGAGCAAAATATTTTTTTGGAGGGGCCAACATAAACATAATGTTTTCTAAAATTTAGTGGTGAAGGTTTTCATCCTATCTTGTATGAGGGCCTTTTACCACTGAGAAGGTCCATATCACATAGGGAATTTTAATGCAAACACTGATTCTCAGGCATGGAAGTCACATTTGGATTGGGTCTAATAACAATGTATTTTAAGTATTTTCTTCTGACTTTTAGGGTTCAGGGAAACCCATTATTAATATCTTGATTAAGAGGAAAGTGAGGGCCAGGCTCGGTGGCTCACGCCTATAATCCCAGCACTTTGGGAGGCCAAGGCGGGTGGATCACGAGGTCAAGAGATCGAGACCATCTTGGTCAACGTGGTGAAACCCCGTCTCTACTAAAAATACAAAAATTAGCCGGGTGTGGTGGTTAATGCCTGTAGTCCCAGCTACTCGGGAGACTGAGGCAGGAGAATTGCTTGAACCCGGGAGGCGGAGGTTGTGGTGAGCCGAGATCGTGCCATTGCACTCCAGTCTGGGTAACAACGCGAAACTCCGTCTCAAAAAAAAAAAAAAAAAAAGAGGAAAGTGAAAGAGATGAAAGTCAGTTTTCTTTGTATTCATTCAAAGAAATGAATAAAATGCCAACCATGGAAACTTCCTCTCCCAGTCTACATAGTATAATATAGAGAGATATGTAACCCTTCATGAATGACATCTGTATAACTGAACAGTTTATTTTAAAATACCATTCATTTCATAATAGCTAGTCTTTTTTTCTAGATCACTAAGGAAAATATTGAAAACAAATATAAATGATGGTCTTAGGTTTACTTGGAATTAGGTCTCTTATATATTTGTGCCATGAATACCTTTGCCTCTGCTGAAATACAGGGATTGGAAAGAGACAACTGGAAATGTACCTTCCATTGTTTAATTAATAAAATATGAATTATGGCATTTTAATATAGCCAAGATTATGGTCACTTGCTCTTTCGTAAGCTCAACCTTTCCTTAGCAAGAGGTATACAGATCCATTAAGTGTATTTCATGAGAGCATATGGAAAACAATTAACCATTCATTATGATGTAGTTCTGTCTTACTTTTTTTTCTCCTTTGGAGCAACTAAAACAACAAATGAAATAAAGGGTAATTAGGAGCTAAAGTTTGTTACTTTGTTTTCTTTCTCCTGTCTAATTTTAGGACTCAAATTTTCCTTTCTCCTCTACTCAGTAGTAAAAGCAGGCAGAAAAAGGGACCATAGAACCTCCCAATATCTAAAAAGAAGCTTGAAACTTTTTAATGGCTGGGAGAAGTGAACAGTTTGAAGAACCAAAGAGAAAATATAGAGGAATAGAGAGCAGGAGAGCATGAGACAGGTTCTACTATTAGCTTTGATCACAAAGGTCAAAGGTTGAGTGAAAAGGAATAAATTGTCTAAGTCAAGGTTCAAAGCTGGATTTTTTTCTCAATAGTCCACTCCTTGAAGAGATATTAATATTAAAATAACAAACAAAGCCATAGTAAATATACTACCCCAGTGAACTATTTAATACCATTACTTCTCAAACCATCAATTTCTGTCAGTTTTCCCTTTGTGTAATAGCTCCTTAGTGTTTCTTTATGGGTTGTAGCACTTTATCTTCTTTAGAGTTCCTTTCCTTTGACTGTCCTTTTCCAAAAATCTCTTGTATTCCATGAAGAATGGAATTTTGAGAAAAAAAATCCAGCTTGAACCTCTGACTTAGACAATCCTTGGCTCATGCCAACTCACACTTTGCAGGCAAGATTTTCGTCCTCAGAATCATCAAGTAACATGCTGCTACTTGAATTTTGTTAACAGTTTTTTATGCATTTTATCAGTAGAGAGAGAGGCATAGTGTTTCCAGGGCTGAGCCAATGGCAGGTACTTAAAACTTTCTCAGTGGATATCTGTGGCATGAGATGCATTCATGGTTGCCAACTTAACTAGAAACACAGCAAGTTTAATTTTCCTGACTTTTTCTCCTCCATCTCAGAAAGAGCAGCAGACGATTACAGTGGACTGAAGTTACAGTTTATCATCCTCATACATATTCTGTTACTTTATTTTGTTTATAATTTTGTTCAAAATAATATTTATATTATTATTTGATCCCACCTCTCAAGTAAGATATTTTGAAGGGATGCTGTTTTCTAAATATAGAGTTGATAATACCATTGACCACAGTAACTTTGCTGGACACTCACTCACAAGCACTGGACTTCAGCTGCCACTTATCACAGTTAAAATGGACCAGGAAGTTCATTGTGCCACCGAGTTTCTGCGAACAGAGTGGGTTTGGCTCTGTTATCTGGATGGTTATCTGGATCACCACATATTCCCTCAGTCTTAAAATATTTTGTCTACTATTATGTTTCATTAATCAGAATATCCTTTGATGACCCTGAAAAACTTTTTGTTTTTGTCCCTTAAACTTCCCACTTTACTGGCCCATGCATTAGCTCTTTACAGCTTTCTTACCCTGTGCCTAAGAACCCAGAAGATCCACTTCTGATAACAAATTCTTCTCTGCCCATGCTCTTCACATTTCTTATAATTAAGACATTCTTTCAAATTAAAGTGTGAGGTCCCTCATTGCCATATATCCTTATTCTTAGAATCAGCCCCACAGATCTGTGAAAAAAAATGAGAGTTTAGGATATGTTCTTAATTCAATTTTTTTTTAAAAAGCAAATGTATTTCTTGATAGTAGTTACTGTACCAGATAGTAAGGAAAATGCCTAGAAACAACTTATCTACAGAAAAGATACAAAATATTTTTTTGTTTCTTTTTATACCTCTTGATCATTTTCTAACACTGCTTTCTTTTTCCAGACATTTCTGTTTGTGTATTTTGTTGGGTAAGGTCACCATCATCAAGACAGAATGACTATTCATGCTTCCCTGTGAGTTTATGTATAGCCTATAAACTATTTAAAAGCAAGGCCAGTGGCTTCCTCATGTTTGTATTTTCATCACCTAGTGCAGTGCCCAAGCATTAAATGTAAGTTGACTTGGTGGCTTTAGGAATAAATGAATGGAAGATTTGTAAGAAATAAATTGTCAGGTGTTTTTAAGACTGGTGACTGAGATTCCATGGTTAAGACATTTGTCAAAACATGGATAAACAGTGATTACCCAAGTACTTGTATTTTAGTAATTTGCTTTTAGGATAAATATAATATATTATGCTTTATATGCAAAACCTTGTTTTTTACTCCCATGCCCTCTGATAATCTCTTGAGAAAAAGAAAGAATAGAAATTTAAGCTAGTGAAAAATGGCCAATAACATGTTGCAAATAGTCATCTTCTGTTCTGGGTTATCTCACTGAAAACACTAAGAATTTCTGCCTAAGGAATGGGCTTCTAGAATGAAAAATTCATACACCCCTACATCAAGTGACAGAATAGTGGCTCAGAGAGGCAGCTGACAGCAGGAGAGGGGAAGAAAGAAGAGAGATAAAGAAGTCCCCAACTGTGGGTACTACAAATATTCCTGTGTCTCACGTTTCAATATCATTAGCCAAAACCCTTCCTGTCTCTCTTATAAAGCATTCAGAATTAGTGATACCATTATGACGAGTATAAAATGCTCCTGTTGAGAAGCCACATTTTACTCTTATTTTCAGGATAAATTTCAAGGCAGCCATGATACAGTTAGCTTATTTAACTCTAATTCTCTTGCTCTTGCTCTACTCTCATTAGCTTTGTTAGCCAGTGTTACGGGTTAAATTATGGTCTCCCAAAAAGATGTGATGAGTTCTATTCTTAGTACCCTGGAATGTGAATAATTTGGAAATAGAGTCTTTATAGAAGGAATTAGATTTAAATGAGGCCAGTAGGGTGGACTCTAATCCAATACGACTAGTGTCCTTATAAAAAGGAGAAATTTGTAAACAGATACACGTAGACACACAGAGCTGGCAGAGGATGTGAAGAGATGTAGGGAAAAGATGGCCATGTGATTTGTGTGATGGATTTGCAAGCCAAGGAATGCCAAGGATTGCTAGCAACCATTAGTAGAGGAGGTAATAAGTGATGCTCAGAGAGACAGTATGGTCCTGCCAACAACTTGATTCTGGAATTCTAAATTCCAAAAACTAGAGACAATAAAGTTTTGTTATTTTAAGCCCCCAGTTTTTGATACCTTGTCAATGCTTCAGAAATTCTGGCCTAAGAATCTAATATACTCCTTCCAGTATTACCTTAAATGCTACATTCTCTAGTAAATCTTTCCTGATAACATTTTCTTCAATAACAGTCTTACATTGTTTTTTAGGCCATTATGCTTATATATGGTGCATAGTAGGCAGTAAATATATATGAATTGAATGAGTGACTTAATTATTTTTAAAAAAGAATAATAGGTTAATTCTTGAAGAGGCTGGAAATCCTTATAGAAAACACTTCTGTCTTGGCATTTATCCCTGTCAACCATTTCCAAAAAGTTAAGGACTATGTAGCACATGAAATGAAATGTGCACTTCCATTACATTAAACTGTCATTTTAATAGTTACTTCTTATCATCTATAATTTAACTAGAGGGGTAATTATATCCTATCACTTATCATTAAGCCTAATATTAGTTGGAGGAGTTTGTTTTGAGGGAGGAAGAGGCTACAAAGTGTACCCTAAAATATTTCAGAAAAATAAATCAAAAAATGTGGCAAAGATGGTGTCTGAAAGGGAAAGGATTAGAAAAACATCACTAATGGGTACTCTGCTTAATATCTGTGTGATGAAATCATCTATATAACAAGCCTGATGACCCAAGTTTATCTATATAACAAACCTTCACATATACCTCTGGACTGAAGATACAAGTTAAAAAATAAATGAAGATATGATTGATGTTTTATGTTAACATATCAAGTGGATTTCTGGAAATTGTATTTTAGAATTAAGACTTGGAGAGTCAAGTTTTTAAATCATAATCAAAGAGTACCCATGACTGGTGCTATAAAAAATAACACATAGTATCATCTCCTAAAACTGTATCAGTACTTGCATTTTCTGAAAACTGTCTCCATTTTCCTTACTAGTGATTAAGAAACTGAACACTTAGGAGATTTACTCAGGAGACAAATCAATGGAGTTTTCAGAGCTGGGACATGAGCCCTTCAAATTGAAAACATTTTGGTTTTTTATTTCAAAATATTTCCTCTTCTAAGAGTGCACTCTCCTGTTACGCACTATTCACATACAACAATCTTGTATCTTCAACCCTCTGCTACATGAATAAAACCAGTTATCTCGTTTAGAAGTTAGAAAACAAGTTTCTTTTTGAAAGACTCAAAAGCAGCTCTTAATTCCCAATATGTCTTGATTATGTCTTTTCAGCTCTGGCTGCCATTGTAGCCTAAGATACCATTACTTCTTTTATTTCCTGCATTAAACTTCTGCCTGGACTGCCTCTTCCACTTTTCTCTCCAGCACACACACACTCTCCACCTCTAACCTACTGAGATTTTTTTTTCTTTTTTCTTTTTTTTTTTTGAGACGGAGTTTCACTCTTGTTACCCAGGCTGGAGTGCAGTGGCGCAATCTCGGCTCACCGCAACCTCCGCCTCTTGGGTTCAGGCAATTCTCCTGCCTCAGCCTCCTGAGTAGCTGGGATTACAGGCACGCACCACCATGTCCAGCTAACTTTTTGTGTTTTTAGTAGAGACGGGGTTTCACTATGTTGACCAGGATGGTCTCAATCTCTTGACTTCATGATCTACCCGCCTCGGCCTCCCAAAGTGCTGGGATTACAGGCGTGAGCCACCGCACCCAGTCCCTACTGAGATTTTATACAGCAGCCAGTGTTCTTTCTGAAATTTAGGTCTGATCATATGAATGTCTTGCTTAAGAATGCCCCATTCTTTTTAGAATAATGATCAAAATTATTTACCTGATTTTAAAGCATCATTGAGTCCTACCTCTACTCCCATGCACAGTCTGCATTTACCTTACAAAGATCTCTATCAACTCAGTCATAGGGTCTCTTGATTTTTCAAAGTGATATGCTCAGCTTTGCTGCCTCAAAGGCTAGATGAATTCCCCTCTATCCAAAATGCTTTTTAAAAATTACCTATCTGCTTCTTGTATCTTCTTCACCTAGTTAGCTTCTATTTATTTTGGTATGGTCCCATCTCAGATATTATTTCTCGTAAAAGCACTTCTTGTTCCTTGAAAACTTATATTTTCCTTTATAGCATTTATCACTCACCATCATTATTACATCTTTATTGATATGATCATTTTTAATCTGTCACCACCATAAGACTGTCATCTCACTGAGGGTAAGCTCTAGGGCTGTTTTTGTTCACTGATATACCCCTAGTGCCTTGCAAGTGCCAGACTGGAAAAGTATATATTGAATCAATCAATTAAAAAAAGATGATAAGAATTAATTGGTGGTTTCCATATTAACATTATCATGAGCCACTGTTTCTGACGACCTACCAGTCTTAGGATCATGCACTGGAATTGCCAGATACGTCTTAAAATGCATATTACCAGTCCTGGTCCCTGGTTAAACTACTAAATCAGAGTTTCTGGGCACAGGGTCCTACATCAAAAAGGTAATTCTAATGTACTGCTTGGTGTGTAGACTCACTTAACTAAGTGAATATTTGCAGGAGTCACAATATGTGAAACTTCAGAAACTTTTAATTCAATCTCTTTACAAAAAAGTAACTAAGTATAAAATTATCCATGTATCTTCTATTAAATGTAAGAGATTCATTACAAGTCTAGGTTTACATGATATAAAAATGAATAAGGTTTGACTGCTATCCTAGGAGGAGATCACAAACCAGTAAATTAGATGAACTTATAATCAGACAAATTATGATACATCAAAATATATTTTCCTGCCCAGAGATATGACCTTTACTCCTTATTAGAAAGGATGGAATAAAGTCTTTGATGTGTTAGGACCCCAACTTGAATTGAATTTTAAGAGATCAGTAAGGACAGACAAGGAGATTTCCGGGAAGGTAAAGTAGTTCTAAGTTATGAACTCATGAAAGAGAATGGCTGCCCCAGGAACTAGAGATAAGAAATAAGTTGTAAAGGACATTGTTAGACAAATCAAAGAACTTGAATACAAAATTTTGACTAATGTAGTAACAACCACAAAGACAAATACACTAACTTTTAGGACTTTGTGATGAACAAATAGATCTCTTAGCTGATTTCAGAACCTTAGTTATTTTTGCTGCCTACTCTAAGACAAATTACCATTGAAATTGAAAAATAGTATGTTTGTCAACAAGCGTATTTTTATTACTCTGTATAAGAAATGGAAACCTTCTGTCTTTTAAATTTTCTGTGTGAGGACAGGTATGGTGGCTCATTCCTGTAATTTCAGCACTTCTTTGGGAGGCTGAGGCCGGAGAATCACTTGAGCCGAGGAGTTTGAAAACCCACGTGAGCAGCATGGCAAAACCCCGTCTCTAAAATAAAATAAAAAACTAAATTAGCCAGACGGGGTGGCAGGCACCTGTAGTCCCAGCTACATGGGAGGCTGGGTTGAGAGGATTGCTCAAGTTCAGGAGTTTGAGGCTGCAATGAGTTATGACTATGCCACTGCACTCCAGCCTGGGTGACAGAGTAAGACCCTATCGCAAAGAAAAATAAATAAATAAATAAATAAAACTCTAAGTAAAATAGCATGTTACCATGTTAGAGTTAATATAATATATTTAAAGACTTCTGTACAAAAGCATGCTTTGCAGTCTTCAAAATTATATTTTGTTTTATATGAACTGTCATGTAGCTATAGAAAATGTACATTTGATAATCACTGACCGAGAAATGTATTCCAATTGTTAACTAAAAAAGATTCCATAGACACAGAATGAGCAACCTCTAACTTAATAGTTTTTAACCCTAGTTACACTTGAAAACACTTAGAAAGCTGTTAAATGAATTGATAGTAGAGACTCAGTATATGTTTAGCATGTTAATTTGTAATTTCCTTTTTAGTTTAAAAGACACAATAAACAGTAAAATCTGTACTAACTATAGTAATCTAACCTCGGGAAGAAATACAGATATCTATATTATAAAGAAAATCTATACTCATATTTTCTAAAAACTAAGGTTTCCATAAAAGCACACTCCTTGTTGTTGTACATTCTTAGCCAGTCTTCTTATCTTTTGGGGAGAAATATTTGTAATTATTTCAAGGATTGCAAAGGAAGTTGTTTGTACAGCATATTTTTTCAATGTCTCAGCTCTTGTCAAATTATACTAATTGTTGGATTAACCTCCAACATTGTTATTTCTCTATATTTTTATGCACAAATGTCAGCCTTTAATGTTACAATGAAAAAATTAAAACAAGCACTGACTGAAGTAATTAATTCTGTAAGAACCACTGTGAAGTTCAGGCATGCCACATGTTACTGTGCTAGTGGCTCTGCCTTGAAGTGACACATGAGCTGATTACTGTGTGCTGGGTTAATAGTCACCCCAGAAAAACAGAATTCTTTTCTACTCCAGCTGACCTGTCTTCTAAAAGCGATTATGATCTACATTTTATCTTAGCTCTGTACTGTTCGAAATTACAAGCAGTTTTCCTATTTCTGATGGTATTTGGGCATTTTAATTAGAATATTTAAAAACTACAGTTCTAACAGCAGATGCATATTTGCTGGTGTAGAAAGTGTGGACCTTGCCAGAAAGAGCATTTAAATTATAAGTGGTAATAAATAGTTGTACATCTCTATATATTTTGGCTCTTAATATTCTTCTTCTGCCTAATGAGAATAATTTTTGCTTTAATTCAGAGTTATAGTAAGAATACAGGACTCTACTTGTATACAATAATGGAAAAAAGATGGGACCTTCAGTCTCAATTCACTTGGCATTCACTCATTCAGTAAATTTATTCTGATGATGTTCCATGTGAGTATATTGTGATGATTAAAATTGAGGCCTTGAAATCAAATCTTGCTACCCCTTCCTAGTTGTATGATCTTTTGAAATCAATTTTCTCTCCACTTTGCAACTTTTCTTAACAGAAAAGAGGAAGGAATCAATAACCTTAATAAATGTTTTGGAAAATTTAATGGGAAAGCATGCATTAAACACTGAAATTGGTATCTGATAGTGGGTAGGAATTCAGTGATGGCAGCATGCAAAGATGTGCAGGAGAGTTTGAATAGCAGGCCTGATCTTTAGAAGGAATGGAAAAATAAAATCCCTGGCTGGCTTCCAGAAACATGGCTTCGGGATGTTCTGTGTAATGATGAGGTTGCTGTATCACCCTGTCTGTGTTGTACAGTCAACGTGATTTATGGTGAACACCTGCTTTCCTTCTGGAAATCTTAAATTTAAATAGTTATGCCTGTGTAACCAGCCCCCAATAAAACCTTGGAGTCTGAGTCTCAACCATATCTTCCTGTCTCTAGATGGTGTTTGTTTCACTGATAGAAGAAGGAGAGCACTGTGTGTGGCTCCTTCAAGGGTAGCATGGGAGGTCTGTGATGACATGTCTCCACACTCTGCCAGCTGTCTTTCCCCACCTTGCTGTTTCTGTTGTATAGCCTGTCTTGGTACCAGTCCACAGCCATGAGTACATCTGCCTATAAGTCTTCCTAATTCTTCCTTCTAGCAAATCACCAAATACGAGGATGGTTATGGAACCCTCCAACCTATGTAGTGGCAATGATGTAATTTGTGAGAATGACTTCCCCTTACTGAAACATAATGGGAATGTTGTTTGGGGAAAATAAAGAGAGAATGGTAGGAACGCTGAAGCCCTGATGCCTGGATATCTATAGAATCACCCATATATGAAAGAGCAGCTGAACTGTAATTCATGATGAGAGGTCAGATTTATCAATGAAATTTTAAAATAATAAATCAAATCTTGGGAGAATTGGTTCTGTGTGTCCAGAGCCAGGACTCTGTGGGTGCTCTTTATTTAGCTAATTAGCTGAAGTTGATAAAAGTAAAACCAGACAAATAAAAGAACAGAAAGAGGCCTAAAACTTCCCAAGATTGTAGCTTGAAGATAAGAAGAAATTTAACATTTTCTGATGCCACAATGCCTGTGTATTTATCAGAATTAAGTTAGTATTAGGCGGAAGTAGAATTCTGATGAATAAATTCATATTTTAAGGCTTATAGCATATAATAAAAAATAACATAAAATATAGAAAAAATAACAAAATAATTAAAATGTTGGCTGGGGCAGAAGGACCTCTGAGCCTGGGAAGCAGAGGTTGCAGTGAGCCATGATCATGCCACTGCGCTGCAGCCTGAGTGACAGAGTAAAACTGTCTCAAAAAAAAAAGAAAGAAAATGTTAAACTAGATAAGTTAGTTAATCCTATCCTCATGTAAAATACCTACTTTCGGGGAAATATGAATGAATATAAGTGCTGTTGTTGGACTCTTGAATTATGATAACATTAATATAAAACATTATTAAAGGCAATTGATATTGAAAATTCAACTATAATATATATGTTCAATATAAAAACAAATTAATCAGCAGTTTTCCCCAAATTTTCATAACCTTCAAACAGAACACAAGTTTTTATTTATCCATAACCTATGTATAATTTGAGGATCTTGGAATTATTATTTAAAGAAATAAAATTGTAATTTAATAATGAGAAGAGACCATTATGACAAATTCTTCTCTTGTAGATAAAGACAGTCAGAGGACATCAGAGAACTGATAATTTGCCTAAAATCAATTTGTCCTATTACACTGCTTTTCCTAGAAAAAATATGTACTTCTTTTTCAAAATAAACAGACCCTTTAAAATGTGTTCATATCGAATTTACTTAGAAATTTTGTTTTACAAAGTTAGTATTTCAGCAGTAAAATTTTCCTTGCCTTAGGCACTGTGCCAAATGGTTAATCATATGCAAATGCCTTCACCATTACCAATTAAAGAAAGAAAAAACTTTGCTTTTCAAATAATCCTGAGAAATTTGTCATATTGAAAATAATAAATCCTTAGTATTTTATAAAGTTTATTTTATAAGTTTATATTTTATTAATTAGATTGAAGTAATCTGTCTATATTCAGCATTAAGCAAATGCCAAACATTGGCTGAAACGTAAGTAAAATGTTTAATAAATGACATTAGTCTAGAACTCATCAAATTACCCCTAGTAGTTTATAGCATTTTTCACCTTAAGACTTTTTAAGGAATGCTGGGAAGATGGCCGCACACCTTACACCAAAATTAACTCCAGATGGATTAAAGACTTAAACATCAGACCTAATACCATAAAAACCTTAGAAGAAAATCTAGGCAAAACCATTCAGGACATAGGTGTAGGCAAGGACTTCATGACCAAAACGCCAAAAGCAATGGCAACAAAAGCCAAAATAGACAAATGGGACCTAATCAAACTCCACAGCTTCTGCACGGCAAAAGAAACAGTCAGTAGAGTGAATCGGCAACCAACAGAATGGGAAAAAATTTTTGCAGTCTACCCATCTGACAAGGGGCTGATATCCAGAATTTACAAAGAACTAAAGCAGATCTACAAGAAAAAAACAAACAAGCCCATTCAAAAATGGGCGAAGGATATGAACAGATACTTTACAAAAGAAGACATACAGGAGGCCAACAAACATATGAAAAAATGTTCATCATCACTGGTCATCAGAGAAATGCAAATCAAAACCACATTGAGATACCATCTCACACCAGTTAGA
This sequence comes from Saimiri boliviensis, assembly GCF_048565385.1. NCBI lineage: Eukaryota > Metazoa > Chordata > Mammalia > Primates > Cebidae > Saimiri > Saimiri boliviensis. The sequence continues at coordinate 48,978,489 of NC_133452.1, forward strand.
ATGGCGATCATTAAAAAAAAATCTGGAAACAACAGATGCTGGAGAGGATGTGGAGAAATAGGAACACTTTTACACTGTTGGTGGGAATGTAAATTAATTCAACCATTGTTGAAGACAGTGTGGCGATTCCTCAAGGACCTAAAAATAGAAATCCCATTTGACCCAGCAATCCCATTACTGGGTATATATCCAAAGGATTATAAATCATTCTACTACAAGGACACGTGGACACGAATGTTCATTGCAGCACTGTTTACAATAGCAAAGACCTGGAACCAACCCAAATGCCCAACGATGATAGACTGGATAGGGAAAATGTGGTATATATACACCATGGAATATTATGCAGCCATCAAAAACGATGAGTTCACGTCCTTTGTAGGGACATGGATGAACCTGGAAACCATCATTCTCAGCAAAGTGACACAAGAGCAGAAAATCAAACACCGTATATTCTCACTCATAGGCGGGTGTTGAACAATGAGAACACATGGACACAGGGAGGGGAGCACTACACACTGGGGTCCGTTGGGGGGAAATGGGGGAGGGGCGGGGGAGTGGGGAGGTGGGAAGAGATAGCATGGGGAGAAATGACAGATACAGGTGAGGGGACGGAAGGCAGCAAAGCACACTGCCATGTGTGTACCTATGTAACAATCTTGCATGTTCATCACATGTACCCCAAAACCTAAAATGCAATAAAAAAAAAAAAGACTTTTTAAGAGCGGGGCGCAGTGACTCAAGCCTGTAATCCCAGCACTTTGGGAGGCCGAGGCGGGTGGATCACGAGCTCAAGACATCGAGACCATCCTGGTCAACATGGTGAAACCCTGTCTCTACTAAAAATACAAAAAAATTAGCTGGGCATGGTGGCGCGTGCCTGTAATCCCAGCTACTCAGGAGGCTGAGGCAGGAGAATTGCCTGAACCCAGGAGGCGGAGGTTGCGGTGAGCCGAGATCGCGCCATCGCACTCCAGCCTGGGTAACAAGAGCGAAACTCCGTCTCAAAAAAAAAAAAAAAAAAGAAGACTTTTTAAGAGCATTAATTAAAACACAAGTTGCCCTTCTGAGCTAAACCTACATGAACATTCATAACTTGAATTTCATAAGGCAAGATAATTTGGGGATGATGTAAGAGGAACGGTTTGTGTGAACCTATACTCTGGTTTAAACTCATAATGAAACACCCACCATTCAGAATGTGACAGTTTCTTCTCTTACAAATCATGCGATTCCCACTGTCATTCTTCGGGTAGATAACACTGCTCACTTGGGTTATCACTCATGCAGCTTCCTGCCAAAAAAGGATTGTTCCTTGAGAGCTGTAAAGTTCAAGAGGCTCAACAAAATATAAATGAGGAAAAAAAGAGGAAAGTGTTAGAGTCCTTGCGAAGCCTCTCTAGGCCGCTTGAACGCAGTAAGGGTGAGAACTATGCATTTGCATATAACTCAAGATGAAAATGGACTTTCCTGGTGATCATGAGAAAATGTAAGCAGGGGTGTGGTGGAGTGCTTCTCAGTCATGTCGTGCCTACAAACTCTTTAGCTTGCCTAGTAACAATTTGTAGGTTTCAACCTTAAGAAAAGACATTGTGGACTTATATTTGTATCAAATAGAGTAACAAATAGATCCCATGATTGAAATCCTTAGAAACTAAGATTTCAAAATACCACAGACATACTTGCTAGGATACTCTTATCATTACATTTATTACCAGACTGTCAATTAAATATTAAAACTTTAATACATTAGGAAACCTGTGTTGATGTTTTTTCTCTTTAAAATAGAATGCAAATGTTGACATTAGATGTCATCTAGTTTTAATTCTAATCTCATACATGAGAGAGAGAGAGAAAGAGAGAGAATAAAGATTAAGAGGTTAATTGAATTTCTCAAGATGACACAACAAACTCTAAAAAGCACCTTTCTCTCATATAGTGTCATGATGTCAGAGCAGTCACTGGCATTCACATAATTTTCTTTGGCAAGAGAGAACAATAATGCTGACATTTCTACCACATCGGGATTTTCTAAATCCAGTTTAGATAAGAATGAAAAAAAAAAGTGAATAATTATGTTGAGTGTAAACAAGTGGACACAATCAATACATTGCTGATATTAATGAAAAGCTAGCAATACTTGCTCAGTTCTTTTTGAGATAGATAATACAGATGAGATTGACAGGGTTTACAAGAATAAATGCTAAATTTATTATTATTACAACTACCACTAGTATGACTCAGTATATACTGGTACCACTTGTATGACTCAGTGTAAACTTTATTATATCCATAACTGAGATATTAAAAAATTGTTTAATACTGAAAACTTAATATGTTTCTCATGTCTCTACTGTACTCCATTCTTTCTTCCTTGTTTCCTTCCTTCCTCTATTCTTTCTCCAGCTCTTTGAAGTACAATTGACAAAAACTATTGTGTATATTCAAGGTACATTACTTGATGTTTTCATATATGTACACATTGTAAAATGATTACCACAATCAAGCTAACCAATTTAACCATCACTTCAGATGATTACCTATGTGAATGTGTGTGTTGAGTATACTTAATATGTACTCTCTTAGCAAATTCCAAGTGTACATTATATACCTAGGTCTTAGGTATCCAGAACTTACTCATCTTATAAGTGCAAGCCTGTACCTTTTGAGCAACATCTCCCCATATCCTCTATACCTGAGGCCTGGTAACCGCCCTTTCACTCTCTGCTCTATGAGTTTAACTTTTTAAGATCCCATGTATATGTGAAACCACACAGCGTTTGCTTTTCTAGGTCTTACCATGATATGTTTCAAGTCTATCCATGTTGTCACAAATAGCAGGATTTCCTTCTTTATTAAGACTGAGTATCCCATTTTATATGCATGCACACCCTGTTTTCTGTATCCGTTCAACCATTAACAGACACTTAGCTTAATAATTTGTTATCCATCATGAGAGTGTGTTGAATTTTGTCAAATGTCTTTTATGCAGCTATTAAGATGATCATATGATATTTCTCCTCTGTTCTGTTAATGTGGTGTTTCCCAGTTATTGATCTGCATATGCTAAACTATCCTTACATCCAAGGATAAATTGGACTTGATAATGACATATGATCATTTTAATGTGCTGCCAAACTCAGTATGCTGATTTTTTTGTTGAGAATGTTTGCATCTGTGCTCATCAGTGACATTGGCCTGTAATTTTGTTTTCTTGTAATCTTGTTTGGTTTTGGTATAAGGGCATTACTGGCATTGTAAAATATGGCTAGAATTGTTTTCTTCTCTTCACATTTGGGCAGAGAAATGTGAAGCACATTTCTCTGGCAGAGTTAGGGAAACACAAACATTAATTTTCCTTTCAATGGTTGGTAGAATTCTGCAGTGAAGTCATTAGGTCTTAGGCTTTTCTTTGATAGGAGACTTTTTATTTCTCATTCTATCTTCCTACTTGTTCTTGGTCTCTTAGCGTTTTCTGTTTCTTCATGATTCAGTCTTGGAAGATTGTCTTTGCCTAGGAATTTATCCATTTCTTCTAAGTTATTTAGTTTGTTGGTATATAATTGTTCATAGCAGTCCCATGTTTGTTTATATTTTCTGGCATAAGTTTTAATGTCTCTTCTTTTATTTACTTCAGGTTTTTTTTTCTTTCCTTTTTATAGTTAACCTAATTAGTAGTTTTTCAATTTTATTCTTTTCCAAAAGCCAACTTTTAGTTTCGTTGATCTTTTCTATTCTTCTTTTCATCTCAATTTTATTTCTGCTCTTATCTTTATAATCTTTATTATTTCCTTATTTCTCCTTAATTTGGGCTGTTTGTTCTTTTTTTATTTGTTTCTTGAGGTATAATTTATGTTTTTTATTTGAGATTCTTCTTCTTTCTTAATGTGTGTATTTATTGCCATAAATTGTCCTCTAAGAACTTCTTTCGCTGTATTTCGTAAGTTTTGGTATGCTGTGTGCATTGGGTTGAAAGTGTAGTTCAAGTTGAATTTCTGTATGGATGATTTATCCACTGTTGAAAGTGCAGTATTAAATATTTCTACTATTATTGTATTATCATCTATCTTTCCTTTTACATCCATTAATATTTCTTCATAAATTTAGGTGCTCCAATTTGAGATGATATATATTTATAATTGTTATATTCTCTTGTTAAAGTGACTCCTTTATCATTGTATAATGACCTTATTTTTCCCTTTTTATAGTTTTTAATTCAAAATCTATTTTATCTTTATGAATATACATATATGTGCTTTCTTTTGGTTTTCATTTGCATGCAGTACCTTTTTCTGTCCTTTCATTTTCAGTCCTTAAAGGTGAAGTAAGTTTCTTGTATGCAGCATATTGTTAGGTTTTAAAAATTTATCCACCTACTCTATGTCTTTGATTGAAAATTCTAATGCATTCACATTTAAGGTAATACTTTCTAGGTAAGGACTTCCTATAGTCGATTTATCATTTTTTTTCTACCTGTTTTGTAAATTCCCTGATTATTTTTTTCTCTTTATCTTTTATGCATCTACTATAGATGTTTTCTTTGTGCTTATCATTACACTTTCATATAACTTCTTTATTTCTTGCATTTTTAAATTTCATGTATTGTATTCTTCTAGTCACAGAATTTCTCTTTGGTTCTTTTTTGTGAATTATATATCTTGATTGAACCTATTATTTTGTTTGCGTATTGTTTTCCTAATTTCATTAGGTTGCCTTTCTGTACTCTCTTGCAGGTGACTGAGCTTCCTTAAAATGAGTACTTTGTATTCCTTGACAACTATTTCATAGATAACTATTTTTTACCCAGTTACTGGATAATTCTTGTGATTCTATGGTGGTATGATGGTTTCTTGGTTTTTCATGTTTCTTCTTGTCTTCTGACAGAAGACAAATCTGCGCATTTGATAAAAGAGTCACCTCTCTCCCAGACATTACAGATTGATTTCAGAGAAGAAAAGCCTTCATATATGGTTGATTGTGATGGCACTGGCTGCATGGGTTGTTATGGTTTTGAGTCCAATGAGGGCATAGCAATGTAATCTCCATCAAGCTTTATAACTTAGGCTGGCATCAGTCAAGATTATTAGGATTCAGGGTGACCAAGTCTGTGGGCATCCATAGCTATGGAAAGGGCTGTAGGGTCTTACACGTTGAAAGCTGTTGTGTTTCTCCTGATCTCTTTCTCTCATGAGGAAAGTCATGACTCATCACTCTTGACACAAGGTCCCAATAGAAATGGATATCTATAAGTTACCTGTCAAAAAATACATGATAATTATTTTAGAAAAACTCAGCAAGCTATGATAGAACACAGAGAGACAGCTCAACAGCTAGGGAGCTGATGTACAGCATGCAGGCACACACAGAGCTTCAGCTGCTCTCTAGTGCAAAGCATGGGTTCTTGCACTTTGGTGCACATGGTTTCTTGCACTTTGGCTCCAGTATCCTAGGCATGAATGCTTGTGGAGTAGCTATGAAAGATGAGTCTGGAGATTGTGCATAACTACCCCAGTTTCAGTGCTGGCACAGGTAGAGCAATAGTGGTTTTGGGGACAAGGGCACAGGCTAGTTTGCTGTGGCAGTGGTTTGTATGTCTGAGGAACAGGTATTCACTGGCTGGCAGCATAGTTGAGATTTAGAGTACAGATGTGTGCAGAGCAACCACGGTTCCATGGCCCTGGGCAAGGCAAGCATGCAAAGGCAGTGGCTATGGTGTCTAAAGTGTGGGTAGGTATGGTGCAGCTGCAGAGCTGAAATCTTCAGTGAGCATAGACATGTACTGAGAGGCTGCAGCTCCAGAGTCCTGAGTGCCTGTGGGGTTTAAGGTGTGGTGGCCCCAGTCCATAGGTGGCATAACAGCTCTTTCCTGGGCAGTACAACTTCTCTTTCTCTGGGGTATCTGCAGCAGCAACAGCTATTGATTACCTTAGCAGTGAAAGCTGCTAGTGTCCTCTGTAGAGCAGGTCACTGGGACTGTGGTAACACCCTTCTTCTTTGTTCCTAGCTATCTACCAACATCTCAGGTATACTGATATCCCCAGCAATCCTTTCTGTGAAGTTTTTCTTCTATTTCTTTTCCCCGCCAGGCTGCTGCAGGTTCTTAATTGAACCCTTGAGACCACATAAAGCTATCTTTATTTTTACTTTAGTTATCCATCCTGTTGTTTTCTGTGGTAGGGTATGAAGGCTGGTATCTCTTACTCTGCTATCTGTTGATGTTGTTTTCTAAGGAACTGTCAAAGGTAAGAAAAAAACTTACCTTTTTTGAATGTATACAAAGCCTCCATATTTAACAAAATTAAGTTAGTATTAATCTGAAGTAGAATTGGTATGAATAGCAATTATATTGTAATTCCTGTGATAGTCAATAAGAAAATGATTCTTGAAACGAGGGGATAAACACAACTAAAGAGTTAAAATTGTATATTAGAAATGTATTTAACCCTAAAGAAGGCTGTATATAAGAGAATAAATAATACGTAAGATACATAGAAAACAAAAGCAAAGTTTCAAAGATAAATCCTGCCATATCAAGAGGTGAGTGAGCAAAATTCTCCAAACAAAATGTAGAGATTCTTAGGTAAGACAAAAATGAAAAACAAGATACAATTTCATGCTGTCAAAAAAGACACAATTTATAGTCAAAGTCAGAAATAGTTTGGAAGTAAAAAATCAAAAAGTATATTGTGGAACAGTAAGCACTAAGGGGGTGCAAGGACTTTACTAATATAATACCAAAATCAGCTTAAAGTAAAATAAATTACTTATAACAAAGAGTAACATTTCATAAAGATAAAAGAGTCAATTTATTAAGAAGATATAACAATTATAGGAGAATTTACAACTAATAAGAGAATCCCAAATTATGAGTCAAAAATTCACAGACTTGAAACAAGAAAGCAACAAAAAAATATATGAGTTAGAAGCACTAACATGCCACTTTCAATAATAACTAGAGAATCAACAATTATATTTAACACTTAACTATACTATCAACAGACTTTACCTCATATTTATAAAACACTCTTCCTGACAACAACAGAATGCATGTTCTTTTCAAGTACATATGGAACATTGTCCAAGATGGAACATACTACTAAGCCTAAAAACAAATATTTATGCATTTGAAAGGATTGAAATCATAGCAGTGTATTCTCAGATTACAGTAAAATTCAATTAGAAATCAACAAGAAAATGGGAAAATCCCTAGATAGTTGGAAAGTAAAAACACATACTTCTAAACAGCAAATATGGAGTCAAACAACATAGTTCCTATTTTCTAAAAATCACAAAAAGTATTAGTAAATATTTGTAAATCATTGAAAAAAGTCAACCTAGCAAAATTTGTGACATGCAAACAAGGTGTGCATATAGAGAAATATAAGGTTTTACATGCTTATGTTAGGAAATAAGTCTCAAATCAAGAACTTAAAATTTTCTATTAAGCAATAAAAAAAGACAATAATCGACCTAGAGCACAAATGAACAATAAAATATAAAAGAATAATGTTGAAATAATGAAAAAGAACTTGAAAACCTAGATGAATCAATGGAACCAATAGTTGCTTCACTGAATATGCAACAAATTTGCAAATTTTTATTTATATTTTACAAAAGGGAAGCAAAGGAGACAAGTTCCTATAATTTTATCAAAATCAGAAACAAAGGAGCGAAGTTCCTATAATTTTTTTGGAAAAAAGAGAGAAAGAAAGAAAAAAGAAAAAAAGAAAGAGAGAAAGAGGAAGAGAGAACGGGAATTTTGCTTTATTGCCCATGCTAGAATACAGTCTAAAAATGGGTATTAAAAACCTCTTTTATGCCAATAATTGTGCTTAACAATAGAGACAGGAAGGAATAAGGGAGAAAAATAACAAACAAGGAGCCAACCAATATTTCATTTAAAACTGTGAAATGCTATGCAATTACTGAGGGGTGATTTACTTCCAATTATGTAGTCACTTTTAGAGTAGGTGTGATGTGGTACTGAGAAGAATGTATGTTTTGTGGATTTGGAGTGGAGAGTTCTGTGTTTGTTAATTTTGCTTGTTCTAGGTCTGAGTTCAAGTCCTGGATATCCTTGTTAGTTTTCCGTCTCGTTGATCTGTCTAATATTGACAATGTGATGTTAAAGTCTCCCACTATTATTGTGTGGAAGTCTAAGTGTCTTTATAAGTCATTAAGAACTTGCTTATGCATCTGGGTGTTCCTGTATTGGGTGCATATATATTTAGGATCGTTAGCTCTTCTTGTTGCTTTGATTCTTTTACCATTATGTAATGTCCTTCTTTGCTTCTTTTGATTTTGTTGCTTTAAAGTCTATTTTATCAGAGGTGAGAATTGCAACTCCAAGTTCCTATAATTTTGAAGAGCTTTGTATTTCAAAAGGCAAGTTTGATCAGCTCTATGTAAGATTATGCCTATGGGACATTGAGATATTGGGCAAAATAAAATTGAGGATGCATAGGTCAATATCAGGCATTTACAGATACTTTGGTTTCTTCACTGGAAAAGCAGTAGGGGGGAGTCAATGACAAGAATAGCCACTCAGAGGTAGCTTTCTAGTATATTTAGTATATGTCGTTATTTAGGTAGGATGACATTTTAATCATTTTAGCCATAATCTGTATGCATATTTCTTGTTTTCCCTAACAAATTATTATTAAAAAGTCACTTTAAAATGGTCTTGTTAGCCAGTTTAATCAAAATAATGTTGGTATTCCTACTGACATTGGTATTGTACTTTTGTGCATTAATTATTTTACTTTCCGCAGAAAGAAACTCAACTTGAAGTTGATAAATTGTACGAAATATAAATTACGATCTCTTCAAATTCTCCAGAAATGGTTTCCTGGAGAATAGAATGACAAATAAACTCTGTAATAAGTGATTTAAATCAACATATACCATCAAGAAAAAGTTAATGTGTTAGTACAAAGCATTAAGTAACTACAAAGCTGAAGCCCTAGTTAACTAGGAAACCTCCTGTTTAACTTTTTTCCCTATTTCCAAAGGAAGTTAAAATAAATCTGTTAACTGGCAGAAGGTAGTTTCTAAGCTCAAATGTCTTTGCCCATCAAAGAACGGATTCTTCCTTAGAATCTATGTGGTAGCCAAATGGTACAGAAGGAAATAAAAATAAAAGTAAAGACTCAATTTTTTCCAAGAACTTCTTTAACATTCATACTTCTTTCACTACATGATGTGGTTCAGCACCATGCAAATCTCACCTTGAATTGTAATAATCCCCACATGTTGAGAGAGGGACATGATGAGACATGACTGGATTTTGGTGGCAGTGTTCCCTAAGCTGTTGTGATCATGAGTGAGTTCTCATGGGATCCGATGGTTTAAAAGTAAGGCACTTATTTTTGCTCTCACTCTTCTGCTGTAAAGAAAGATATGTGTTTTTTTTTTTTTTTTTTTTTTTTTTTTTTTTTTCCCACTTCACCTTCTGCCATAATTGGAAGTTTTGTGAGGCCTCCCAGTTGTGCTTCCTGTTAAGCCTGTGGAACTCTGAGTCAATTAAACCTCTTTTCTTCATAAATCACCCAGTCTCAGTTAGTTCTTTATAGCAGGGTGAAAGTGGACTGATACACCACATAATATAGTATTTTGTGAGTACAGTAATGGCAGATTTCTATGTTATATGCAGAGTAAATGGAAGGAGACTGCTGAGAAAAGGGAGGTGAAGCTACAGACACACTACTTGAATTTTACAACCAGGTCAAAATCCAAAATATCTTTCCAGCCACAGAGAACCTATTCTCAAAATTTAAAGATACCCGTGATTTCACTAATTGAAAGTACACTTTACCAATAGAGAAAAAGCAAGTGTAACTCAGTACTTGAAGATTGTGAGCAATTCAGAGCCAGGTTTTATATTACGTTAATTTATGTACACCCAGAATTCATTAAGTATTACTTGGCTAACTGAATATATGCATGAGTATAAAATAAATAATTAAATAGATAAATAAAAGAGAAGGATCATGCTTTATGAGGTAAAATTTTATTTTTCTCATTTTTATTCAAATTTTAAACATGATCTTGAAATTCCTCACTCTCTAATTTTATCTCATCAATTTCAAGTGATATTAATGTTACTTTACTTACATATATACATATATGTTTATAATCATTAATCACTGAATTTTTTTCTCTTGCATGCATTTGTTCTTTTTTGGATCCTACTACATAGTCAGATGAAAATGAAAATTTCATTCTGAATGTTCAAAATAATCAAATTCAAGCAACTGCTTGGATTGTTTAAGTATTAATATTTAGAACTAAAAAGTTGGTCCATATTTCTGTATTTAGTATCTTTGACTCAGTCCACTGCACAAGAAGTTCTTGCTGTACATTTTGTGACCAATTTCTTTGACCATTTTGAGCACATGTTTGCATTGACCTTGATCTTTTATTCTTGGCACCTTCTAAATGTCACCAAGTTGGCTGGTATTGATAAGATTAAAAAAAAAAAAGAGCTCAATCATTTAAAATATAAATTCATGTGATCTTTATGATGTTAAATTTGAAATTTTGTGAGCACTTTAGTTAAGGTTAATGTATCTCAGTGTTCCTTATTTTTGGCTTGCAGAATAAAACTGAAATTCAAATCCATAATTATTAAATTTAATTAAAAATCAAAAAGTTTTAAAATAAAACTTTTTGACATTCATGGCAAACCTGATCTCAACTGATATGTGCCTACTAGTTCAAGTAGTTGAATATTCACATATTTTGATACGCAGATATTACTATATTTGATTATGGGCCCTTGCCCAGAGATCCCACTGGGATGTCACATAGTACATATATATGTAGTGTATTATGTTTCTAAAATATTTTTTAAAAGTCCTCTAAATTCTATAATACTTGTAGTACAGAGTTTTAGATAAGTTATAATAAACCTGTGTGCTATACAACAGTTATTTTTCCTGTTTTTTTTTTAAAAAAAAACCCATTTTGATGAACCTGGAAGCTTTACCATAGCTTTGGGTTTCCAGGATCATGCTGACTGAATATTCTTTCAATTATATCTGATGTTTTGAGATTATATAGACAGGACTTTGAAATGTGTTAATAGAAACAAGTAGATGGTCTTAAAGAAACCTTAGAATTTAGGTTGCATAGCAATCAGTTGACTGGAGGTTGGTAATTTTTCTTTCTCTAAAAATCCAACGGCAGAGTTTATACCTGAGATCACTTTTCTAGAAGACTGAGTTGTAGGTGGGGAGTGGAAGACTCTCTTTGCTTACAAACCTTATCTGCATTTCATTCAAGGTCATCATGTGGAAGCTCAACTTTATCCAAGCCCCCCAAATTTTCATGCATAGCTGACCTTTATACTGGATATAATGGTGTCTAAACCTTGCTCTGTTTGATTCATATGCATAAGTCATTTCCAACACTTCCATTATAAAGAAGTTAAATGAGAAAAATAAAAAGAAATAGTTCACCTAACTAGGTCTCTACACTCTAAACAACAACATGTCCAGCAACATAGACCAGGTACAGGTTGATTTGAGGAACTAGAATAAGGAGCAGGCCATCCATTCACCTGAGTGCTCTTAGAAGCCCTAATTGAGCACCAAAATAGATCCTTTGATTGGATTTTTTAAAATCTTCCTTAGGCTTTTTTTGTTGTTGTTATCAATACTATTCTATTTAAATATTTGGAGGCAATGAAGAATAAAAGATAAATGTCAGTGTTAACACTGTGCAAACAAGACTTGTAGCTTGCCAAAGAGTCTACTCACAAATAAACAGCAAGAACTTTTTCAGATGACCTAGTCATAGACACAAAATAACAAATAATCAATCGTGCTTTCTCCTTACACTATATGATTTTTCCCCAATAAAACCTATTTATACAATATATATCATGAGTCGAAAAACCCATGTGGGTTTATTATGCCAAATCAAGATATTCAGTTGCTTTAATATTCTTCCATAAACAATAATTTAGTTAATAAATACACAATTGATATATGAACCTATAGAATTACATATGCATGTTATATTTTAATTAAAATGCTGTCATATTATTATATCTGTATCTTCAAACAAATGCTCACTTTTAAAGAGATCAGGTTAGAAATTTATTCTGATCATATATAAAACTTTTTAAAACTTGTTTTAAAAAATGCCTATTGTATTGTTTTATGAACCATAGAACTCTAGTACCATTACTTCATAGTTGCACTTACTTTTGTAATGGTATTACCATGTTTAATCATCCAGATTATGATTCAGCCATTAATTTTGATAAAAAATCATATTTCCAATAAGGTGAAGAATATATCCTCACCTAGAGTATACTTAAGAAAGTGTTATAGGCTTAAGGCATTTCCCAAAGTTGACCAATACTAATACCTTGTGGTAATTTTATGAAAATTCTCTGTATCAACCATGTAAATGCAATAACAAGACTCTTCCTCATTATTGCTAATCAGAGTTTCTATTGTTACTGCTTTAGGAGTTGCTTTCATGACAGAACCAGAAAATTAACTATCACCTTTGCAACAAAAAATAAAGTCCTCACCTCTCACTCATTTCAGTCCCTTGCCAAAAGCTGTGGAAGCAGCCTTGCTACTGAGCCAGAGTCTGAACTTCTCTTCCCTACTTTCCCTTTTCCCTGTTAGCATTAGAAGGTTAGCCAAGCTACATTTGCCTATGTAAGACACAGCCCCTACAAGGTCACAGTTGAACATTTTCCCCTTGTATCTTTATTTGAATCTCTAGATGCACAAACATTCAAGGGAAAGATAATTTACTTAATTCTGCACACTATGTAAATTTAAATCTTAGATCAAATCTAACTCTTAAATTTATAGGATTTATAATAAATTTCCTAAAATTAAAGGAATATCCTTGCAAGGCAATGCTCTAAGTGTTTTAAACCTATATTACCATATTTAATAGTCAAAACAATGCTTTACAGGAAGTATCAAAATACTCAGAAGAAAAAAACTACAAAACAAGAGAGCTGAACTTACAGCTAGTTAAATGGCAGAGCCACAATTTAAATATATATATTTAAGAATATATACTTCTAATCAGTACACTATGCTAACTTACAATACATATAAATTGTTATTTTAACAAAAAATATAATGAACAATGTAGTAGCCATTTTGACGCCAAAAAAATAATTCCACCTCTATGTCTTCCAGGAAAAATGGTAGAATTGTATTTTCTGGCTCATTTGTAAGTATGTGCTGGTTCCATGTAATTCTGGTAAATAAATTCTGTATATTATTTCCAATAATATGTAATTGCCTGTGTGAGACTGACAAAGAGAGGGAAATATTTTACGTGGTGGTTGCTCCATCTGTTTGGGTTCCTTACCAACTGCAATGAGTAGAGGTATCTGTCAATCTGTGCAGGAAATATACTTGAACAAAAATCAAAATTATATTGATTTAAGGCACATAAATTTGAGAACTGCTTATTAATAACACAGTAAAATTAAAACACATTACATGTTTCTGATATGTGTAGCAAAAAATTGTAAAAAACGTGCTAAGAAATAAATGTTAATCATTCTACAAACTTTCATCAGAATAAAAATAAAACATAAATATTGTTATAATACATTTTATATTTATTTCATGATTTCATATGTCTCAGTACCATTTGTTAGCATCTTTTGCTGACAAATAATTTCTTGCTTTCTTCATCATTGTTAAGTAAAAATTAATATGCATAATGACAAAAGACTAGCAAAACAAAATAAGTATGTAGTTTGCTACCAGTGGCCTATCTCACTTAAAACAACAAAACTTTTATCCTGTAATAACTTAATCCATCAAGTGGATATTAGCCATCTAATATATGCCTATTTCTACTGGTCTGGTAATTAGAACAGATTTTTAAAATTATTTTTAAAAGTAGTCAGGTAATTTTAAGATGCTTCAAATTATATTTTATATATGAACTTTAGACAGGACACTTCTAAGATTGGAATACAGTTTTTTGAGCAAACAGATTTATCACTAATAATGAATATGATTGTCTTTTGAAATCTTCTAGTGCTCACTTTGGCAGCACATGCACTAAAATTGGAAAGATATAAAGAAGATTAGCATGGCCCCCTGCACAAGGATGACATGTAAATTCATGAAATGTTCCATATTTTTTCAAAACTTCTGGACACATACACCCTCCCAAGACTGAACCAAGAAGAAATTTAATCCCTAAACAGACTAATAATGAGCTCTGAAATTAAAGCAGTAATAAATATCCTACCAACCCTTAAAAGCTCAGGACCAGATGGATTCACAGCCAAATTCTATCAGATGTACACAAAAGAGCTTGTACCATTGCCACTAAAATTATTCCAAAAAAATGAGTAGGAGGAACTTCTCCCCAACTCATTCTATGAGGCCAGTATCATCACGAAATGAAAATCTGGCAGACACACACACACGCACACACAAGAAAACTTTAGGCCAATATCCTTGATGAACATCGATCCAAAAATCCTCAACAAACTACTGGCAGACTTAATCTAGCAGCACATCTAAAACTTATCTGCCGTAATCTAGTAGGCTTTATCCCTGGGATGCAAAGTTAATTTAACATAGGCAAATCGATGAATGGGATTCATCATATAAATAAAACTAAAGATAAAAGCCAAATGATTATCTCAATAGACGTAGATAAGGCTTTTGATGAAATTCAACACACCTTCACGTTAAAAACTCTCAACAGACTGGCCAGGCATGGTGGCTAATGCCTGTGATCCCAACACGTTGGGAGGCTGAACCAGATGTATCACTTAAGTCCGGGAGCTTAAGACTAGCCTGGGCAACATGGTGAAACCCCATCTGTAATGAGAGTAAAAAAATGAAAAAAAAAAAAAAAAAAGGAAAAAAAAATTAACTGGGCATGGTGGTGTGCACCTGTAGTCCCAGCTACTCAGGAGGCTGAGGCATGAGAATCACTTGAACTCAGGAGGCAGAAGTTGCAGTGAACTGAGATATTACCACTGTACTCTAGGCTGGGCAACAGAGTGAGACAAAAACAAAACTGTCAGCAAACTAAATATTGAAGGAACATACATCAAAATAACAAAAGCCATCTATGACAAACCCACAGCCAACATTCTATTGAATGGGCAAAAGTTGGAAGCATTCCCTTTGAAAACCAGCACAATACATGAATGTCCTCTCTCACCACTGCTATTCAACATATTGTTGGAAGTCCTGGTCAGAGCAATCAGGAAATGAAAGAAATAAAAGATATCCAAATAGGAAGAATGAAAGACAAACTATTCCTGTTTGCAGACAACATGATCTAATACCTAGAAAACACTGTAGTCTTGGGCCAAAATCTCCTTAAGCTGATAAACAATGTCAGCAAAGTCTCAGGAAGCAAAATCAATGTACAAAAATCCCTAGCATACCAGCAATAGTCAAGCCAAGAGCAAAATCAGGAACATAATCCTATTCAGAATTGCCACAAAAAGAACAAAATACCTAGGAATACAGCTAACTAACTATGGAAGTGAAAGATCCCTACAAGGAGAGCCACAAAACACTGCCCAAGGAAATCAGAGAAGACCAAACAAATGGAAAAATATTCCATGTTCATGGATAGGAAGAATCAATATCATTAAAACAGACATATGAATCCAGAGCAATGTGTCAATTCAGCACAGATTATTTTTTATCAAATTATCAATGCTATTCTTCACAGAGCTAGTAAAAACTATTTTAAAATACATATGAAACCAAAAAAAGCTCAAATAGCCAATGTAATCCTAAGCAAAAAAAAAAAAAAAAAGAAAGAAAGAAAGAAAAAGCCGGAGGACTCATGCTAACTTCAAACCATACTACAAGGTTATAGTAACCAAAACAGCATGCTACTGGTACAAAACAGATGCACAGACCAATGGAACAAAATAGCCTAGAAGCAAGACCATACAACTACAACCATCTGATCTTTGACAAAGTTGACACACATACAAAAAAGCAATGGGAAAAGGACTCTCTATTCAGTAAATGTTGCTGAGATAACTGGCTAGCTATATGCAGAAGATTGACACTTAACCCATTTCCTTACACCATATAAAAAATCAACTGAAGATTGATTAAAGACTTAAATGTAAAGCAAAATTACAAAATCCCTGAAAAACGACCTAGATGGAGCAATTCTCGGCACAGGA
The DNA here is from genome assembly GCF_048565385.1 of Saimiri boliviensis. Lineage (NCBI taxonomy): Eukaryota > Metazoa > Chordata > Mammalia > Primates > Cebidae > Saimiri > Saimiri boliviensis. Next base: position 48,994,660 of record NC_133452.1, read on the forward strand.
ACCAACAAATATTTCATGATAAAAACACCAAAAACAATTGCAACAAAAACAATAATTTACAAATTGATCTAATTAAACCAAACAGCTTCTGCACAGCAAAGGAGACTATCAGAGTAAACAGAAAACCTACATAATGACAGAAAATTATTGCAAACTATGCATCTGACAAAGGTCTAATATCCAGCATCTATAAGAAACTTAAATAAATTCACAAGTAAACCAAACAATTCCATTAAAAAGTGGGCAAGGGACATGAACAGACAGTTTTCAAAAGAAATACAATAAGCATATTTTTAAAAGCTGACCATTATGGATCGTTGGAGAAATACAAATCAAACCATACCAGGTGCTGGTGAGGTTGCAGAGAAAAAGGAACATGTAAAAACTGTTGATAGGAATGTAAATTAGTTCAGTCATTATGGAATATAATGTGGTAATTTCTCGAAGACCTAAAATTAAAATACCCAGTAATCTCATTACTGAGTATATACCCAAAGGAATATAAATCATTCCATTATAAAGACACATGCCTGTGTATGTTCATCTCAGCACTATTCATAATAGCAAAGACATGGAATCAATCTAAATGTCTGGAAAAAGAAATGTACTGGATAAAGAAAATGTGGCACATATACAACATGGAATACTATGCAGCCATAAAAAATAAAATCATGTAATTTGCAGGGACATGAATGGTGCTGGGGTCATTATCCTTAGCAAACTAATGTAAGAATCCAAAAAAAGCCTGTTCTCACTTTTAAGTGGGAACCAAATGATAAGGACACATAGACATATAGAGGGGAACAACAGATACTGGGGTCTATCGGAGGGTGGCATGTGGAAGGTGGAAGGAGGGATCAGGAAAGATAACTAATTGGCACTAGGCTTAATACTGAGGTGACAAAATAATCTGAACAACAAACTCCCATGACATGGGTTTACCTATATAACAAACCTGCACATACACCTCCTAAACTTAATATAAAAGATAAAAATAATCTTACATTCCTGGTCCTAAGTAATATGTGCTTGTATAATTTTAAAATTTTCAGTTTGTGTAAATTATAAACACATAGTTTATATAATGAAGTAAAAAAAATGAATTTCCCCCTCTCAAAAAGGACAGTTTTATCATTAAGGATGAAAAAATAGAAATATATCAAAGTTATTTTAGTTACTGAAACATTTATTTTTATGGAGAAATATCTATGCAGAATTTTGAAAATGTTAAAAACTGGTACATTTCCTCATAACTCACAGTTTATGTAAAGTCATGTTTCTCAATTTTTGAGGTTATCTGTTAGCTAATAGTTTTTTTGAACAAAGTAGTCCAACTGATGTCACTGGTAAAATTCTGGAGAACGTATGTATCCAAATAAGATAAGTTTAACTTTCGAAGGGAATATTGCCAGCAAATGCACACCATTTATATTACACTTTTCAGTCCCATAGGAAAAACAATCACAATGTTTACTATGCAAGTAAGAACATCTCTCCGATCCCATAGCTCTGTTGCCATGTGGAAGCAAAAGCCTTATATATTAATACCAAAGCTATTTCCTTAAATTCTTTTACAACGTTACTCTTACAGACAATGGAATATATTCTACTTTTTAGTTTTGTAGAGAACAGCATTATAAGAAGAGTAAAGTTTATGAAGCTGGTCATATGCTTCACTTTCTGAGGAAATATCTCTTCAGTTACTAAAATTGAGGAGAAGATGAATTTGAATTAATTTACAGAAATATGAATATAGATCATTCCTTATTAGTGAAAATCAGTGTCATCTAAATTTATTTATTATTAGATAGTCACATGATGATAATGAACATTATTTATGAACAATTTATGAGTTTGGAGAAAAAGAAAATGGACTCCCAAATTTTGGGGGGGATAAGTTTTATTTTCATTTTTATTTTTGTCTTAATGGTAAATGGTAAACATCATTTCCCCTTTGTATTTTGTTTTCCTCTAATTTAATATTTTGGCTGTTTATGGGCAATGTAGGAAAGAGCAAATAAGAGCAGAAAATTGATATTTGAATTGTAAATAAAGGTTGTTTAGGGACAAAAGCAAGAGGAAAAAAATCATTTTACTGTCTGTCCTTTACCTTAACTTTATAAAAAGTTGTTTTGAAAATTGCTATTCGTATAATCAATGTGTTCATATACTTCATTTGGATTTTCACATAACTAAATTTAAATATATATAATATATGAATAGTTGTATATAAAATATTATAAAATAAAAATTTATCAATGGAACAGCCACAGCATTCCTGCCTCCTAGCTGTGGTAGCCCTATGGGGGATAAAGCAAAGGACTCTTGATTTCTGCTCTGTGAGAGCTTTATAGAGATTAAAAAATTCAAGACATTACTCAACCAAAGACTAATATAGATTACTTGTTGAATAAAAAGTAGTCGACAGTACATCCTGTGATCCTGGAAGTCTTGTTCTCTTGGATCACTCTGCCATTATTTCAGTCCAATATTCAAAATTTATAGCAATTAATTAAAATAATTGACTTTAAAGTTATGCAGATCTTACTTTAAGACCAGCCGTATTAATTCTCAGATATGAAATGGACATTACTTATCCTCTCTAAATTTTAGTTGCCTCATCTGCAATATGCAGATGATAGTAGTACTTGTTGGATTTTTTGCAGAATCAAATATGATAATTGTAAAAATGTTCAGCCCAGAGCCTCACACATGGAACATTTTCAAGTAAATATTAATTTTTATTATAATAATTTATATAGAAGATTCTTTTGTTTATTGCCAGACTTGATTTTATTCCTGATGAGTCTGCACTATGTGTATGAGGGGGAAATAGTTATATGTATACTGGATCATTACAAATTGCAGAATGGTTTAGATACCTATGCTTAAGCCAACAATGACTACTCTAGGAATAATACATTGTCCATTTTTAGTTTTCCTGTTCCAGAGATAGGCTGTCCCTTAGCCAGTGTGGCCAACTATCAGATATACAGTGCTTTAGTAATGTTTCTCCGGAGAAACAAAACTAATAGAATGTGTATATGTGTCTATGTGTGTATTACAAGGAATTGATCAAAATTATGGAAGCTGAAGTATCAAGATACAGTATAGTCAATGACATAGTTTCATTCCTAGTTCACGTTGGGAGGGAGACAATGATTAACATCTTAGTTCCAGAACAGTGAGGCAGAGAGAGAGAGAGAGGGAGAGAGAGAGAGAGAGAGAGAGAGAGAGAGAGAGAGAGAGAGAGAGATCTTTCTTACTTTGTTTTTTGTTTTATTCAGCCCCTAAAAGAATTGAATGAGGCCCACCCACACAGTGGATAGCAATTTGCTTTACTCAGTCTATTAATTTATATGTTAATCTCATTCAGAAATACCCTCACAGGCACACCTAGAAATAATGTTTAAGCAAATCTGTGGGTCCTCTGGTCCAGTCAAGTTGACACACAAAATTAGCTATATATGGTAACTGGACATACTCTATTTTCTGCTATTCACTTTCTCTTTACCTGTCTTCTATAATCAGGGATTGTAGAAAATTTAATATTTATACTGGGAACTAAATCAACTTGAGATTATCACAGTTGCTATGGTTTGAATGTGGTTTGTCCCTGCCAAAATTCATACTGAGATATTATTGCCGCTGTAACCATGTTGGGATGTGGAGCCTAGTGGGAGTTGTTTGTGTCATGTGAGCAAATCCCTTATGAATGAAGTAATGCTATCTCATGGGAAATATGTGTGTTCTCCCTCTTATCAGAAATGATTTGTTAGTGAGAGAGTGGGTTACTATAAAACAATTATTTCCTCTTCCTTTTTGGGACTTCTTTTTGCTCACACCCCTTACCTTTCCACTTCCCTGCCATGTTTTGTAGCAGCACATGGCCCTCATCAGAAGCCAAGCAGATGCTCGTTGATGTTCTTGGACTTTCCAGTCACTAGAATTGTGAGATAAATAAACCTATTTTCTTTTTAAATTTCCCAGCCTCATACAGCACCACTAAATGCATTAATACCCACAGTTATGTTTACTGTCCTTGGGTTAAGCTTACATTTAGATTTTTTGATATGTTCTAACAAGTAATTCTATGGTATTTCTATAGAAATTTGTACTTTTTAGTATTTCTAGTAGTCATGGGCCATTTTATGAAGCAACATTTAATTGGTTGTTTATTTCTAGCAAATTTCCTTTGTATAATGAAATAGCACATCAGACCTAAAGTGTTTTAACACATTAGGAAAAACAGAACACTTGGAAATCTTGGCTTTTCAGATTATCTGCACAGTATTTATCTTTAGCTCTTTTAGGTAAACAATTGCATGCTGAATAGTTGGTTTTTAAATTGTCAGATGTTAAAATTTAAATTATAAAAGTTGGCATTAGAAATAAGCCTGCAATGGCATAAACGAGAGGAAAAATGTAGCAAGTTCAAAACTCATAGATTAAAATCAAATATTTACTTATTTATAAAATGGTAGCAGGAGTTTCTCTCAATTTACAGTACACGTCTCTTATATATTGACAAATGTTTCAGATTTACAAAATTGTCGAGCTGGACTACAAGAGGCTTCAATGTCAATCTAATGTAATTCACTCATATTGCTGTAACATAGGTCAACCTTAGATTTATGAAAAATGCCCAAGGTCACACAACCACTTTGAAGCAGAGTCTAAATTGTGACCTTGACCAAATGATTTCCAATTCTGTGTTTTTTCCATTATGCAATTCTCAGAATGAGAAGACAGAGATGGATGTTCCTGATGTTTCATACATAACAGTGATTCCAACATAGTTTTGTGGTTCTCAGTCATTAATCTTACTTATTGCCAAACTTTTCAGGGGAGTTGCTATTTTGGAAGCATCACTTACACTCAAAAATGCCAACCATAACCACAATTGTTTTTCAGAAGGAATAGATATAGAGAGCATTCCCCATATCATACAGCCATTACCCAAGATTATTGAAGATAATTGCAACATTATCAGAATATTTTCTGGGTTACCAGAAAAGACTGAGATTTTAAACTAAGTTTTCTGTTTGTCATCTTTTCCTCTTGAGAAATTTACCTGGGAGATTCAAAGTTGTCAATATTGCAGAGGCATAATCTAAATAGGATGTGATGGCTCAGACAATCTGATACTATAATAGCATTCTCTAGCATAGTTTTGAGGTAAAAATGGTCCACTTCTTACACCAGTTACCTTTGTCAAAGTTGAGCATTTAGTTTCTTTTTGCTGCAAATATTAATTATGATTTCTTACTCTTTCTGCAGAGTTCTTTCAGATTTATCTGTGGCTTTATTAAAAATACATATGAAAAAATCCTCATTTTTAATTAACTGAAGTTGATAGTTATGATGTAATTTTTATCAGCCAAGTATTGTGTTGTTCTAATCTGCATATGCAACACAATAATTAATTCACATATATGTATGAAAATATTATTAACTGAAAAGCAAGTGTTTGCCAGTCCTGTAGTGTTTATAGAAGATCCTGATACCTAGAATATTCATTTCCCAATATTTTGCATCTCAGCTAGCCTTTCTGGACAGAATCTGTACATAAATACATATTACGTTCATTCATTCATTCTACCTAACCATTCACACACTTATTTTCTTCTATAGTTGTTACTCTGTTATATCTTTCAAACTGCCTTTAGGGGTTATTCTTTAATATAAACATAGAAAAGAGAATAAAATCACTAAGTGAAAGCTGATTCGCAATGGAGTAGTAAAACCATTTAAAATGTTAATAGAGAAATGAGAAATTGATCCAATTGGATGGAATAAACAAAACAGAAAGGAACCAAACTTTAAAATAAAATCATAGACTACTGTATATACCTTGAAAGAAGCTCACTCAAGATCTTAAAGTGTCCCACAAGCACAATTCAAGACACATGGTTTTCAGACATTTTCCAAATTTGTACTGATCGATCTTATTTAAATTTTTCATTTTTGTTTATCAATCTCTAGTATAAGGAAATATGCTATTGAACTCACTCACTTAAATTTATGCTCCTTTTACTCGTTTTTTTGTATTTCAAAGAAAATCTCTTCGCATTACTCATGATAAGAAATAGTTGAATAATCTTTCCTATATTTAACTTGCCTAGAATAAGAAAACTTATTCATTAACCCTTATTTATCTCATATTACCTAAATAAAATCATCTTTGTGGAAGATGCCTCTATTTATTATAAGTAAGAAAATTTTACTACAACTCATGAGATCCAACTGTGTTTTATACTAAAGTATTAAAATGTTAAGCCTTCTACTAAGGCAAACTTTTAAATAAGGGCCTATTTGATAGCTGGAAGTAATTGAAGATCTTAATCTGTTTACATTCATTTACTCCTTTATTCACAAAATGCTCACTAAGGATCTACTAAGGACAGGCTACTAGAGAAAAATATGGAGGATGTAAACATAAATAAATCTTGTTTCTTTCTATAATAAGCTAGTAATATCAAAAGAAATTTAAAATATGTACACAGAGAAGAAGCTATAGGTGATGATAGCAGAAAAAGCAATATTTTGTGAGATGACAAGGTATTTCAAATACAATGGAAGGTTAGAAAGCATTTCCAAAAGTAAAAGTAAAGATGCCATGTTTATTAGAAAAAAACACATGCATAAGGTTAAGCATATAGACATGAGTAATTAAGATATGTATAGAAAATGACAGAGGACATAAGTTAAAGGAAGGAAAAGCTAGTCTGTTAGATTTCTATGTACACACTGCAGTCTTCATTAACAAATATTTGTCTAAATATGAATTTTGTTTTGTTTTCAATAAACTTTAGTCAATATTTTTTCAATATTATTTAATTTTTTTTCAATTCTTGAAAAATTATAAGCTTTATCTCTGAATATTTTCTTGCCCCTGTTATATATGATTGTTTCTCCTGAAATTCTTTTTAGAGAAAATGGAAATTTCTCAATTTGTTCTTCAGATCTTTCCACTTTCAGTACTTGTCATCTGTTTACCTCTGTTGTATTCTGTGGTACATCCTCATTTCTAAATTCTAGTAATCAGCATTCTCTTCAGAATTGTCTACTAGTCTATTTACTATACATGCTATAATTATATTTATTTTATGTGCTATCTTTTTTCAGAACTCTTGTTTTCATTTCCAAGATTTGCAAGAAAATTATTCTGTGCATTTTGTTTCCACTGTCTTGACTAGAATCTTTCACTGATGTTTGAAATAAATTGTAACTTTTCTCTAGAGGGCTACTATTTCCAATAGGTCTTTTCAAATCCTCTAAAAGTCACCAGGTTTGTTAAGGTCACTACAAATTATTGTACTGTCTTCTAATTTGTCATCAAACATCTTCAACATTAGTTCCCTTCATACATTGATGAGCAATGTTATTTGTTTCAATTTATGAGAAACATAACATATTGTAAGTTGATTATACTGTAACTCATTATATCTCTATCATATTGAGGCTGACATTTTAATAGGTATCATTCACATATGTTTCTATCAACTTTATGCAGAAAATTAAATCAGAAATTTAGACATTGTAACAGACATATTTTAGTCTGCAGAAATATCAATCATATGTTAGACATTGAACTCACAAGCAGAGTTAAAAGAAAATGACATTCTATCAAATTTGCTTCAGTACAATCATATTCAGTTACTCATAGTGTTGTGCTATCTAACCTCTGCTCTTAAAAACAAGCGCTTAGAAGGTCAATGCAACCTTAAGTGATGTTTTTTTTTTTTTTTCTTCAGATTATGCTGTAACTTGACAGGAGTCATCAAAAGGCCACATTGTAAATGATACATCTTGGTTACTAATGTCCTTTTCTGCCAGTACTCAGACAGCTCTTGTCAAAGCTCTTAGATAGGATAATACTTTTATTCTGCTAAATGATCATCTGAAATGCTACCCATAGCGTTACCGAAGTCCTAGAATTGCCTTTTTTTAGATAATCTGAAACACACACACACACACACACACACACACACACACACACACACACAAACACACACATACACACACACACACAAACACAGTCCAATTTAAAGTTGTTTTTTATATTCTGGGTAGTATGGTATATACACTTACATACACACACATAAAATTTAAGAAATTTTAATCTCATAACAATTTTGGGGGATGGAAAAGGTTTTTTAAACGTGTTTTCTTGTTTTTAATTATGTAAATTAAACTTGTAATGACATCAAAAGGTACCTGGGTACTATTTCTTCTTCATAAAAATTAAAATATAGCAAAAAAGTTGTGCATGCTTAAAATTTTTTTCTGGTTCATGGACAACATTTAGAAACACTAAAATCTATAAATCTATGTCAATGTGTCAGGTTTATCATCTGTCTTTATTCTTGGCATATGAATATGGAATTAACTATTCACAGACTTTGACATTTATACCACAGATAATAAAAAGCAAAATTCATTCATTGTTTCTTTGAAGAGCTTTTCATTTCTCTATATCCTTCAGTTCTGCTCTGATCTTAGCTATTTCTTGTCCTCTGCTAGCTTTTGAATTTGTTTGCTCTTGCTTCTCTAGTTCTTTCAATTATGATGTTAGGGCATCAATTTTAGATCTTTCCTACTTTCTCCCCTGGGCATTTAACGCTATAAATTTCCCTCTAAACATTGCTTTAACTGTGTCCCAGAGATTCTGGTACATTGTTTCTTTGTTCTTACTAGTTTCAAAGAACTTATTTTTCTTTTGCCTTAATTTTGTAAAGAAATGGTTATTGAAAAAGTTCTTCCCACATAACCCCTTAGCTTTTAAGTTGACAAGACATAGCTTCGGGCAGTCTTTTCATCTTCCAAAAGTTGAGAATTTGTTATTCAACATCTTAAGCTTTCATAATGTCTTTAGCCTTGAGAATGTGAAAATTTTTTCATGGCAGTAACATTCTCATTCATTTTGTATGCCCAGAACAGAGATGGGTAAAATTAGCAACATAAAAACATGCTATTTGATGACTTGAACAAGAAAAATAAAGCTCCAGTTTACTCCACTATTCAGACATAATAAAAGGTATTCCATGCTAATGTGTTATCGTAAGAAAATGATAAAGGAGAATGTCGAACATTTTAAGAAGGAAATAACTGTCTGGTAATAAAGTTAATTGGCACTGAACATATTACAAAGTGAGTTTTTCAGAAGAAATAATTAACTTATAAAAAGCATGCAGACATTTAAAAATGCCACAAACTTGCATGTCACAGGATTATTAAAAATTAATAATAACGTTTTATATACAAATGAGACCATAAGGAGCTTTAGATATCTTCTAGTCATATATCAAGCCCCTGGAATATCTACCTGTAATTTGATCTGATACATAAATTGAACATTGCTAAGGGATCAGATTATACCTTGGTAAAGATGGAAAGAGTTATGAACAATAATGATGTTTGCACTTTAGGTTTATATAGCAATATATGCCATTTAATGTCTTTTAATAGCCTTAGAACATAATGCAAAATATCAAAATTATGACCCAGCCTTATCTTCCTGTTATTCACATATGCAGTTTACTTGCCTGCCATACTGAATATCCTCTCTTGGAAATGCTAGAAACACTCAATACCCAAATTAGTGCATGACTCAAAAATCAGATCTATGTTTGTAGAAAGTATTATCTGTGTGATGGAATATCATTTATTAATATAAGCAGTAGTCTTCAGTTTGAAGTAGATGTATTTCTATTGATTTATTTTCATTATAGAAATGAAAGCAAGGATTATTTAAATAAACACAATTTTACATTAACATATGTTCTAATGTAGCGCAAGGTATACTCTTTACTAAGAAGAATATACTGATGACAAATGGGTATGTAAAAGATGTTTAATGTCACTAGCAACCAGGGAAATGTTAAATGATTCAACATCAGGGGATAAAGGAAAATGAAAAAATCACTACATACTCATCAGAATAGCTACATTTACATATATATTATATATACTTACATGTTATATATATGTGTATATATTTGTGTATATACATGTATATATACAGATATACATATATACACTTGTATATATGTGTATATATGTATATATAGAGAGATATATACACATATATACATATGCACATATATCCGTATATACACCTGTATATATAAATACACATCTATACACGTGAATGGCTTTGTAGGTATTTATATATGTATATGTATATATACACATACACATGTGTATATATACATATACACACCTACATATTTGTATGTATGTGTTACCCTTAGCCAACACATATGTATGTATATATGTGTATATATATACATATACACGCATATCTACATATTTGTATATATATGTGTTTAATAAGCATGTATATATGTATACACATATGTTGGCTAAGGGCAATGTAATTGGATCACTCTCCAACTGTGTGCCATAATTTTATTCAGAGAGATCTTGATTGCTTTTTGATTCCACAAGCTATCACACTGATCTATTCTATTGATGACATTGTGGTGATTGGAATCAGTGAGCAAGAAGTAGCAAACACTGTGGACTTATTGATGAGACATTTGCATGCCAGAGGATGGGAAATAAATCTGACTAAAATTCGGGGAACTTCCACTTCAGTAAAATTTCTAGGGGTCCAGTGTCATGGGGCATGTTGAGATATTTCTTCTAAGGTGCAGGATACGTTGCTGCATTTGGCCCCTCCTACAACCAGAAACAGATGCACAAGGCCTAGTGGCCCTATTTGGATTTTGGAGGCAACATATTGCTCACTTGGGTGTGTTACTTTGGCCCATTTATCAAGTTACCTGAAAGGCTGTCAGTTTTGAGTGGGGCCCAGAACAGTAGAAGGCTCAGCAACAGGTCAAGGCTGCTGTGCAAACTACTCTGCCACTTGGGCCATATGACCCAGTAGATACAATGATGCTTGAGGTGTCAGTGGCAGACAGAGATGTTGTCTGGAGTGTTTGGCAGCCCCCATATGTGAATCATAGCGGAAGACTTAAAATTTTGGAGCAAGGTCCTGCCATCTTTTGCAGATAACTACTCTCCTTTTGAGAGATAGCTCTTTGGACTGTTACTGGGCTTTGTTGGAAACTGAACGTTTGACTGTGGATCGAGTCACCATGTGACCTGAATTGCTTATCATGAACTGGGTGTTTTCTGACCCATCTTGCCATTAAGTAGGTCATGCACAGCAGCATTCCATCATCAAATGTAAGTGGTGTATACGTGATTGGACTTGAGCAGGTCCTGAAGGCACAAGTGAGTTACATGAGGAAGCGGCTCAAAGGCCTATGGTCTCCCCTCCTGCCACCCTGCCTTCTCTCCCACAGCCTATGCTGATGGCTTCATGGTGAGTTCCCTATAATCAGTTGACAGAGGAAGAGAAGACTTGGGCCTGATTCATGGATGGTTCTGCACGATATGCAAGCACCACCCAAAAGTGGACAGCCGCAGCACTACAGTCCCTTCCTAGGACATCCCTGAAGGACAGCAGTGAAGAGAAGTCTTCCAAGGAGGCAGAACTTCGAGCAGTGCACCTGGTTGTGCACTTTGCACAGAAGGAGAAATGGCGAGATATGTGATTATATACTGATTCATGGGCTGTAGCAAATGATTTGGCTGGATGCTCGGGGACTTGGAAGAAGCATGATTGGAAAATTGGTGACAAAGAATTTGGGGGAAAGGTATGTGGATGGACCTCTCAGAGTGATCAAGAACTGTGAAGATATTTGTATCCCATATGAGTGCTCACCAATGGATGACCTCAGCGGAGGAAGATCAAGTGCATAGGATGACTCATTCTGTGGACACCACTCTGCTTCTTTCCCCAGCAAACCCTATCATTGCCCAATGGGCCCATGAACAAAGTGGCCATGGTGGCAGGGATGGTGGTTATGCATGGGCTCAGCAACATGGACTTCCAGTCACCAAGGCTGACTTGGCTACAGCCACTGCTGAGTGCCCAATTTGCCAGCAACAGAGACCAGCACAGAGCTCTGGAGATGGCACTATTCCTTGGGATGATCAGCCAGCTACCTGGTGGCAGATTGATCATACTGGACCTTTTCCATCATGGAAACAGCAGAGGTTTGTCCTGACTGGAATAGACACTTACTCTGGATATGTGTTTGCCTATTCTGCATGCAATTCTTCTGCCAACACTACCATCCATAGACTCATGGGATGCCTTATCCACCATCATGCTATTGCACACAGCATTGCCTCTGATCAAGGCACTTACTTTACAGTTAAAGAAGTGTGGCAGTGGGCTCTTGCTCATGGAATTCACTGGTCTTACCATGTTTCCCATAATCCTGAAGCAGCTGGATTGATAGAATGATGGTATAGCCTTTTGAAGTCACAATTACGATGCCAAGTAGGTGACAATACTTTGTAAAGCTGTCGCAAAGTTCTCCAGATGGCTGTGTATGCTCTGAATCAGCATCCAATATATGGTACTATTTCTCCTATAGCTAGGATTCACAGATCCAGGAATCAAGGGGTGAAAGTGAAAGTGGCACTACTCACTATCACCCCTAGTGATCCACTAGCAAAGTGTTTGCTTCCAGTTCCCATGACATTACATTCTGCTGGCCTAAAGGTTCCAGAGGGAAGAATGCTGCCACCAGGAGACACAACAATGATTCCATTAAACTGGAAGTTATGATCACCACCTGGACAATTTGGGTTCCTCCTACCATTAAGTTAACACGCCAAGAAGGGAGTTACAGTGTTGGCTGCAGTGATTGACCCAGGCAAATAAAATGAAATCAGTCTGCCACTCCATGACGGAGGTAAGGAAGAATAGACAGAGAATACAGGAGATCCATTAGAGTGTCTCTTATTATTACCATGCCCTGTGATTAAGGTCAATGGGAAACTATAACAGCCCAATCTAGGTAGGACTACAAATGGTTCAGACTCCTCAGGAATGAAGGTTTGGGTCACTCCACCAGGAAAAATACCACCACCTTCTGAGGTGCTTCCTGAAGGCAAAGGGAATACAGAATGGGTAGTAGAAGAAGGTAGTCATCAATACTAGCTACCACCACGTGACCACCTGCAGAAATGAGAACTGTAACTGTCATGAATATTTCCTCCTCCTTTTTGCTAAAAAACATGTTTGTGCATGTATACACTGGTACTAAGCAAATATCTTCATTTTATTTTCTTTTCCTTTATCATGTGATGTGTGATATATTGACTTCATATCAGTATTTAAGTATTGTTACCTTTTTGTGATAGTATTTGGATTGGGGATTGGTGCATTTCCAGTTGTATGAAGGATATTTGTACTACAGTAGATGTAATTATTACCTTATTGTTTTCTTTATTTGAAGCTTATGTATGATCTTAGGTGATGTGTATGAATTCAAGTTGACAAGAGGTAAAACTGTGATGGTTAATACTGAGTGTCAAATTGACTGGATTGAAGGATGCAAAGTATTGATCCTGATATATTTGCTGTAACATTTATGGTAAAGAATTTTTTTCGGAATATCTAAAGAAAAATCATAACAAATATTGAGAAATCAGATAGCCATTTAGTAAGTAAGCAAAATATTTGAAATTTGAAAAATCTTATTCACTAAATAAGATATACAGTTGGAAAATGGGGTCATATAAAGATTGTCAACATCATCTATTATTAGGAAATTCAAATTAAAATTGCAATGTGATATCACTACATATTTATTTGAATTGTCGTAATCCCCAAAACTGATAATACTAAATGCTAACATGGATAAAAAGCAACAGGAATGCTCACTAACTGTTAATGCAAATAGAAAATGGAATAGCCATTTTGCAAGAAAACTTGGCAGTTTCATATAAAATTAAACTTGTGCTTTCAATAACTCAGCAATTTCACTCTTAGATGTTTGATCAGGTGGATTAATAACATGTTTTTGCAAAATTCTGTATGTGAACTTCATATATTAATTGGTAGCAGTGACAAACTACTTGAACATTAGTGTACGGTGCATCCCTGAAATAGAATACTAATAAACAACAGAAGTAAATATTGATATAAATACTAACTTACATGAATCTCAAACACATTCTTCTTATTGAAAGAAGCTATTCTTAAACTTTACACACTGTATGATAAAATTTATATGATATAATTGAAAAAAAATAATAATAACATGTGGATTCACACACAACATGGAAGGATTTAAAATTCAGCTTGTTTGATGAAAAAAGCCAAACCCCTAAATCTTTATATTGCATGGTCCAATGTATGTGATGTTCTGGAAAAAGCAATACCATAGGGACAGAAACCAGTTCAGTGTTGCCAGGGTTTGGGAAAAGGGAATACTTGGCTTCAAAGTGGCCACATACAAGCCTTTAAGTGTGATGAAGCTGTTTTGCATAGTATTAAGTTGGTGGATGCATGAATTTATAAATGTTTCAGTCCCATTAAATTATAGATGACAATGTGTAAAATATAATATATACAAAATTAAATCCTGGAATGTATGAATATTACAAGATGGAATGCCGAGCACACTGAACAAATTTAACTGCATCAAAATCTTACTATAAGTCTATTCTTACCTCTTTACGTTATTGATATCACAAAATATATCTTTATATATTTTGTATTCCAAAACATAAACTAATAATTGTTTTCTTTAGAAGCGTCAGTTTTTAAATCATGTAAAATAAAAATAGAATTACAAACTACTATTACAATAATACAAGCTTTTATAAGTACCCATATATTTACCTTTACTGAAATGATTACTTCTTTATACACCTTTGAGTTACTGTCTAGTGACCTTTTAATTCAACATGAAGGTTTTTTTTCCTTTAGCATTGTTTGAAGAGCAATTCTAGAAGTTAGGAACTTCCTAAACTTTGGTTTATTCAGGAATGTCTTTGTATGTTATAAAAGTTAAGTTGGTATAAAAACAAATAGGAGTGTAATAAGTTTAGAAAGTTCAATGTAATTCTCATAGCACAAGAAAATATTTTTTAGAATATACACAAAAAATGAGGTGGAAATTAAAACATTTCATTACAAAAAATTAACTAAACATAAAAGAGTAATGCAGGAAATGCATACTAAAAGCATATAGGAAACATATATAAAATGACAGCATTAAGATTCTTCTTATCAGTATTTACTTTAAATATGAATGGATTAAACCATCCAATCAAATGACAAAGATTGGCAGAATGGAATAAAAAAAATTCCACAATATTTTCCTACCAAAGATTTATTAGAGATCCAAAGATGCAAATAGGTCAAAAATGAAAGAATGAAAAAACTAATTGTATTAGTTCGTTCTCAGATTGCTAATAAAAACACACCCGAGACTGGGTAATTTTTAAAGGAAAGACGTTTAATTGACTCACAGTTGTGCAGGGCTAGGGAGTCCTCAGGAAACTTAAAATCATGGCACAAGGGGAAGAAACAAACCCTGCTTCACATGGCAGCAGGAAACAGAGTGCAGATCAAAAGGAGAAAAGCTCCTTATAAAACTATCAGATTGGCCGGGCGCGGTGGCTCAAGCCTGTAATCCCAGCACTTTGGGAGGCCGAGGCGGGTGGATCACGAGGTTGAGAGATCGAGACCATCCTGGTCAACGTGGTGAAACCCCGTCTCTACTAAAAATAAAAAAAAAATTAGCTGGGCATGGTGGCGCGTGCCTGTAGTCCCAGCTACTCAGGAGGCTGAGGCAGGAGAATTGCTTGAACCCAGGAGGCGGAGGTTGCGGTGAGCCGAGATCGCGCCATTGCACTCCAGCCTGGGTAACAAGAGCGACACTCTGTCTCAAAAAACAAAACAAAACAAAACAAAACAAAACAAAACAAAACAAAACAAAAAACTATCAGATCTTGTGAGAACACACTCAATATCACGAGAACAGCAGCATGGGAATAACCACCCACTTGATTCAATTACTTGACACTGGTTCCCCCTCAACACACCAAGGTATTATGGGAACTACACTGCAACATGAGATTTGGGTCAGGACACAACCAACCCATATCACTATTTCATGCAAGTAGTAACTAAAATAGAGGAGCAGTAACTATACTTATTTTAGGCAAAATAGATTTTAAATTAAAAAACAGACAAATAAGCGATATCATCTATTTAAAAAGGTTCAATACAACAAGAATACATAACAATTATAAATATTCATGCACTAATAATAGACTACCAAATTATATAAAAGTAAAAATTTACGTTTGAATGGAAAGATAGTTCTTTAATAATTGTTGGAGACTTGACTATTTCTTTTTCAATAATGATTAGAACAGACAGAAGATAAGGTAAGAAACAGAGGACTTATCCAAGCATGGTGGCTCATGCCTGTAATCCTAGCATTTTGGGGAGCTGAGATGGGTGAATCACCTAAGGTCAGGAGTTGGAGACCACCCTGGTCAACATGGCAAAACCCCGTCTCTACTAAAAATACAAAAATTAGCTGGGTGTTGTGGTGGGCACCTTTAATCCCATCTACTCAGAAGGCTGAGGCAGGAAAATGGCTTGAATTTGGGAGGCAGAGGTGGCAGTGAGCTGAGATCACACCATTGCACTCCACCCCAGGTGACAAGAACACTATCCAACAGTGTTCATTTAAAGGTAAATGCATAACTTATAAGACAAAGAAAAAATGTCTCATAGTTTCTATTAATTTTCAAAATAGTTTAAGAACCACTTTGGCAAACTCCAAATACAAGGAAGCTTTAAGAAACACAGCTAGCCTTTTGTTTCCTAAGATTGACATCTTTTCAGAAAGTACTCAAGAGTTGTTATGTGTACTCATTAGTTTTGTTGTTCTAATTTGAACTTGTTAATGATTGTTTGAATTAACCTCAATAGAAAAGATGTAGATCTTTTAAAATGTAAAAAAAAAAAAAAAAAAAAAAAAAAAAATTCCCTCATTCTTGACATTAATAAAAAGTTTCACAATTTACCTATCAGGTCAAATATTTAAATTCTTCATACCATTTGAAGAAAATGTATAAATTTCAGGTCATTGTATGTGAAGGCAATATATTATGGTGTCTTTTCCCCACTTGGTATCCTGGGAATACAGTTCAATAGAGTTTTGGAAAATTCTTATTACTCTTCCTGGCAATCATTTCTCACGACGTTTTGTATTTGCTGACTTAATTTCCTCATTGTTTTCATTGAGTTTATGGCTTTGGCTGCTGTTATGCAAGGAAAAGAAATAGGCAAAAGCTCAAAAACAGATTGTATAAAGGTTAAGGGAGTCCAGCATTCATTTCAACTTCCAGTAATGTGCTGTACTCTATCAGGCATACTAATTCAGAAATATTCATCCTAGTGCCAGAAAGTTAAAATGAATGTATTATCATGAATATTCATGATTGTATTGAGAATGGAATATTGTGCGTGTTTAACTTTTTCTAGAAACTTTTGGAAAATTGTACTTACATGGCCCTTCTAGGTGCCATTACTTGAAAGGCAAAATGTGAATGTTCCATCATTTATTTTAAAAAGTTTTATCCAGTGAGTTTAGGAGAATGTAGATGATTTGATGTTTCACTGGTTCTGTGGCTTACAATAGATAGTTTTCTCTCATCTTAACCTTTTAGAATGCAATCAAAACATACTTTTATATGGAGAGACAATTTGTACCTGACAACTCTATAAATAAAATTGAATAGTCCATTTTGCTTCATTCTTCAGTATTTTCTTTAGGATTAAATATGTAAGAAAAACTCGTGGTAAAGTAAAATTAAATCACAGCTGTTTGGCAATTCAATCATGTAAATCCAAAGTAATATCTTTGAGTATTAGTAGGGCTAACATGAAGGAAGTTATGGAAATTGTACTATTAATATTTATTTGCTTCCATTTGACTCTTCCTTATTGTTTAAAGACAATTGTTTATTCACTTATAGTGTGGCGTATAATTCACATACCTCATATGTCAAGAAGTTAGAAAACAATATGTCTTGTTTCACAAGGCCTTTAATTCTATTAAACTTAGCAATGACAGGTATTTCTTAATACATGTGTAGAATTAGTTTTCAAAAAAATGCTACTAAATTACCTAAAATAATCCATTGATCATATTCTTCTGTTAAATAGAAGTTTAGTGGTTAGGCAGCTTTATGTGTGGAATTGCTAAGGCTGCTCATGACATATTATAAAATTTTTCAAAAACGGAAAATAGAAAAACTACAGCGTTTATATTTTTATCTACTAGATAAATTATTGATGTAATGGACAAAGACAAACTAAAATGTAGACTTCTCAACTAGTATTTTTAAAGTAACTTTTACAGATATCCAGAACTATGATAACATAGAGAAAATTGTACTAGATTGAGTCAATACATTTAAAGTAGAAATAGTAGTTGATAATATATTCTACGCTGCTATTGATTATGCAATTTGGAACTTCCAAAAATAAAATTAAATGACATAATTAAATTTGGATATTAAATATGAATTTCTGTCTTAAAATTTGTAAAATAGAATAACCCTCATACCTTGGAACTATATTTAACTATTAAAATTTTTACTTTTTTAAAAAAGCTGGGTTTTACATAAATATATAACACATTATTTTTTTCTAGAGTGTCCTTAATCTTTTCACCTTGATTCAAGATAAACTGCTCTGTTCAAATTGGTTTACCAAATCCATTTCCATGTTCATTAATTAACTGAATATAAAGTCATGCTATCACATATAATTCAGAGGCATTTTCAATCTACTATCTGTCCAAAAAAAAAGGTTTAGTACCTTTAGTTTTGAGATTGAGTGTTGTGATTAGGTGACATTTTGAAGCTAACAAGAAACTCAGTAGCTTCTCTTTGACATTAAGTACCACAAAATACTACGTTAACACTTGTGGGGCTAGGAGAATAATAGAAAGTTAATTTATAAAAAGGCACTTTTTGTAATAGCTAAAACTCTGAATCTCATTTATACAAGCACCTTTTTAAAAAATCTGGCTGAGAACCATTAGATTTCCTGAAGAGGTCTGTCTGTAGCTTTACTTCATTTATAGATGTTTCATAAAATTTAGACTCAGGTGTCGCTTCCAAGTGTTTGTAGTTTAGTGAAGTAACTAAAAGGACTTAACATGTTATCTTCTTGATTTTCTTTAAATGTAAACATTTGAGTATCTTTAGTAAAGGAGAACTCTAAGCATTATATCAAGTTTGGAAATTAGAGCTACACTACAATATTGGCCTATGTAAATGCACCCAATTCAACTTTTCCTGTGCTAATTCTTATGTGATGGAATACAAAATTATAGAAACAAGAATTATAGCCTAATGTAAGAGAAAAATTCATTTTGACATTATAAGGTGATATCTAGATAGTTAGGTTGTATACTAATTTTTTGGCTATGGAAACAGCAGTCTTCAAGTAATATTCATCAGAGGACGAAAGGATAAATTTAATGGTTTGCTGTTTGCTGGTTGCCAGAGAAGTGCTCTAACACACATAGACTTATCCTAATTTCTTTTTTGGTTTATTCTCGCTAATGCCATTCTTTCCATCCACATCTTCTATAGGTTTATGTTATTTTCCTGTTTCACACCAATGCCTATCATTTCCTTTCAACAAGCATATCTATATTCATATGCTTTCAACCATTTTAACTTCCCCTTGGAGATCCTGCTGTAGATTATGTCTCTCCAGACAATGATTATAGCCATATATTGATGTCAATATTAATGAAAATATATGATTTTAATTCTCTATTTATTTCAATAGTTACTTAAAAAATTATCCTTATTCAGTGTGCAAAGTTTTAAATGAGTGGTGGAGCCTTAATTTCTCATCTATTTGAAGATTTTACTGTTTTCTTCTTTTATATTTCCTCTTACTTTGATTGCACAAGCCTGCTGCATCATGAAAACTAAACTCCTCAGAGGTTCTTCGGGAGACCTCCAGCCAGATCTCGCCATGTGGGACCTTTTTAAAACAGTCTCCTCATAATTTTATGGTTGTTCCCAGCATAGAGAACATTGAGGTACTAAGGTAGAGGAAAGACAGAGAAGAAAGACTGAATTGTGTGAAGTATATGATAGCAATAAACAAAGCATAGAATGGAAAAAAAATTATATTATCTACCTAGTGACCAAAAATGTAGAGCAACAAAAAATACCAAGCAAATGTTAAATAAATAAACAAATACTTTTTAATATTAATTTCTTTCTTACATGTGAACACATGGGTTGTAAAATATACTGCATTGATCATAGCTCTACCACAAGGTATCTTACATGAGTGTTTGTTAGTTTCGTAATTCATGTAACTAAGATTACTATTGAGTGCTGTATAAATGCATTGTGCATGTGGGCAGTGCAATTGGACCTTCCATGATATGCTTTATGATGCTTCTTTGTACACTGACACTCTCCTGAACACCACAATTTATCACAGTGCTGGGTAATAAAAATAGCATGTCTGAAGGATAAGTGAATTCATCTTGATCATTAAATGAAATATAAACTTAGCATATAATTTGTCATATTTTAATTTATTTTGTATTATACATTTGCAGCTTAAGTCTGTATTACACCAATTTTTTTCAGACCCTACTAATGTACTTGGTACTATAGGAAAATGGGTCTTTTGGCTGGGTACTTTGGCTCACGCCTGTAAGCCCAGCACTTTGAAAGTCGAGGTGGGCGGATCACTTGAGATCAGGAGTTTGAGACCAGCCTGGCCAACATGGTGAAATTTTATCTCTACTAAAAATACAAAAAAAAAAAAAAAAAAAAAAAAAAAGAATAGCAGGGCATAGCAGTGCGTGCTGTAAACCCAGCTACTTGAGAGGCTAAGACAGGAAAATCGCTAGAACCAGTGAGGTGGAGGTTGCAATGAGCCGAGATCACGCCACTGCAATCTAGCCTGTGTGACAGAGCAAAATAACACTCCATCTCAAAAAAAGAAAAAAAAAAAAAAAGAGAGAGAGAGAAAGAAACAAATGGGTCTTTGTTTTAACTTTTTCTTAAGTTAGGCTGTGCTAAGACATTGACCTCTGATATTTTTCTCACAGAAAGTCCATAATTACTGATGCTCAAAGTGGGTTACAAAAATGTAATATTTTGGTTAATTAAATATTGAAGACAATGTAATAGCAATATTGTGCAACACATAGTTTTTAAAACTTAGGTTCTTCATTGCAGCCAAATGTTTTCATACTGACATAGAGGTTAGTGAAAAGCACTCTTAAGCAAAACGTAGTAACTAAAATGGAACTTAATATAAGATTTAAGATATATATATATGCACATAGACATATATATGTATATATGTGTGTATATGTACATATATATGTATATGTATATATATATATATATAATTTGTCTTTAAGTTCTAGGGTATAAGTGCAGATCATGCAGGATTGTTGCACAGGTACATACATGGCAATATGGTTTGCTGCGTTCATCCCCCCAACACCTACATCTAGCATTTATTCCCATGTTATCCCTCCCAAACCTCCTTTTCCCTGCTGTCCCTCCCCTAGTCCCCACCAACAGATCCCAGTGTGTGATGCTCCTCTCCCTGTGTCCTTACGTTCTTATTGTTCAACACTCACCTATGAGTGAGAACATGTGGTGTTTGATTTTCCGTTCTTGTGTCAGTTGGCTGAGAATGATGGCTTCCAGATTCATCCATGTCCCTACAAAGGACACCAACTCATCATTGTTTATGGCTGCATAGTATTCCATGGTGTATATGTGCCACATTGTCATCGATGGGCATTTGGGTTGGTTCCAGGTCTTTACTATTGTAAACAGTGCCACAATAAACATACGTGTGCATGTGTCTTTATAATAGAATGATTTATAATCCTTTGGATATATGCCCTGTAATGAGACTGCTAGGTCAAATGGAATTTCTATTTCTAGGTCCTGGATGAATCTCCACACTGTCTTCCATAGTAGTTGAACTAATTTAGACTCCTAACAACAGTGTAAAAGTGTTTCTGTTTCTCAACAGCCTCTTCAGCATCTGTTATCTCCAGAATTTTTAATTATCGCCATTCTAACTGGCGTGAGGTGGTATCTCAATGTGGTTTTGATTTGCATTTCTCTAATGACCAGTGATGATGAGCATTTTTTCATGTTTGTTGGCCTCATATATGTCTTCTTTTGAAAAGTGTCTGTTCATGTCCTTCACCCACTTTTAAATGGGCTTGTTTGTTTTTTTCTCATAAATCTGTTTCAGTTCTCTGTAGATTAGGGTTATTAGCCCTTTGTCAGATGAGTAGATTAGAATTTTTTTTTTCCCATTCTGTTGGTTGCTGGTTCACTCTAATGATTGTTTCTTTTGCTGTACAAAAGCTCTGGAGTTTAATTAGATCCCCTTTGTCCATTTTGGCTTTTGTTGCCCATGCTTTTGGTATTTTAGTCATGAAGTTCCTGCCTATGTCTATGTTCTGAATGGTTTTGCCTAGGTTTTCTTCTAGCGTTTTTATGATATTAGATCTTGGGTTTAAGTCTTAATCCATCTGGAGTTAATTTTAGTGTAAGATATCAGGAAGGGATCCAGTTTCTGTTTTCTACACAAGGTTAGCCAGTTATCCCAACACCGTTTATTAAACAAGGAATCCTTTCCCCATTGCTTACTTTTTTACAGTTTGTCAAAGATCAGATGGTTGTAGATGTAGATATGTGTCATTGCCTCCAAGGCCTCTGTTCTGTTCCATTTTTCTATATCTCTGTTTTGATACCAGCACCATGCTGTTTTGATTATTGTAGGCTTGTAGTATAGTTTGAAGTCAGGTAGTGTGATGCCTCCAGCTTTGTTGTTTTTTTTTTTTTTTTTTTTGCTTAGGATTGTCTTGGCTATGCAGGCTCTCTTTTAGTTTCATATGAAGTTTTAGATTTTTTTTTTTTCTAGTTCTGTGAAGAGGGTTATAGGTAGCTTGTTGGGAATGATGTTGAATCTGTAAATTACTTTGGGCAGTTGGCCAGTTTCACATTATTGATTCTTCCTAACCATGAGCATGGAATGTTTTTTCCATCTGTTTGTGTCCTCCCTTATTTCCTTGAGCAGTGGTTTGTAGTTCTCCTTAAAGAGGTCCTTTACATCCTTTGTTAATTGTATTCCTAGGTATTTTATTCTCTTTGTAGCAATTGTGAATGCAAATTCGCTCTTGATTTGGCTCTCTTTTAGTCTGTTATTGGTGTATGGAAATGCTTGTGATTTTTGCATGTTGATTTTGTATCCCGAGACTTTGCTGAAGTTGCTTATCAGTTTCAGGAGATTTGGGGCTGAGATGATGGGGTCTTCTAAATACACAATCAGATCATCTGCAAATAAAGACAATTTGACTTTCCTTTTTTGTAATTGAATAGCCTTTATTTCTTTTTCTTGCCTTGTTGCTCTGGCTAGAATTTCCAATACTATATTTAATAGGAGTGGTAAGAGAAGGCATCCTTGTCTAGTGCTGGATTTCAAAGGGAATGCTTCCAGTTTTTGCCCATGAAGTATGATATTGGCTGTGGGTTTGTCATAAATAGCCGTTATTATTTTGAAATATGTTTTATCAATACCTAATTTCTTGAGAGTTTTTAGCATAAAGTGCTGTTGAATTTTATTGAAGACCTTCTCTGCATCTATTGAGATAATCATGTGGTTTTTGTCTTTGGTTCTGTTTATGTGGTGTATTACATTTATAGACTTTTGTATGTTGAACCAGCCTTGCATACCTGGAATGAAGCCTATTTGATTGTGATAGATAAGCTTTTTAATGTGCTGTTGCAATTGGTTTTCCAGTATTTTATTGAAGATTTTGGGATCTATGTTCATCATGGATATTGGCCTGAAGTTTTCTTTTTTTGTTGAATCTCTGCTAGATTTTGAATATCAGGGTGATGTTGGTTTCATAAGATGATTTGGGAAGGATTCCCTCTTTTTGTATTGTTTGGAATAGTTTCAGAAGGAGTGGTATCAGCTCTTTGTATATCTGGTAGAATTTTGGCTGTGAACGCATCTGGACCTGGGCTACTTTTGGTTGGTAAGCTATTAATTGCTGCCTCAACTTCAGCCGTTGTTATTGGTCTATTCAAGGTTTCAACTTCTTCCTGGTTTAGTCTTGGGAGTGTGCAGGTGTCCAAAAATTTATCCATTTCTTCCAGTTTTACTGTTTTATTTGCATAGTGTTGTTTTTAGTAATCTCTGATGGTAGTTTATATTTCTATGAAATCAGTGGTGATATCCCCTTTATCATTTTTTATTGCATCTATTTGATTCTTCTCTCTTCCCTTTTTTATTAATCTGGCTAGCAGTCAGTCTATTTTGCTGATCTTTTCAAAACTCTGCTCCTGGATTTATTGATTTTTTTGAAGGTTTATTTTTTATTTTATTTATTTATTTATTTATTTATTTATTTATTTATTTTTGGTGTCTCTATCTCCTTCAGTTCTGCTCTGATCTTAGTTATGTCTTGTCTTCTGCTAGCTTTTGAGTTTTTTTTTTTTTTTTTTTTTTTTATCTTTCTCCTCTAGCTCTTTCAATTTTGATGATAGGGTGTTGATTTTACATCTTTCCTTGCCTCTCATATGGGCATTTATTGCTATAAATTTCCCTCTAGACACTGTTTAAATGTGTCCCACAGATTCTGCTATGTTGTGTCTTCATTCTCGTTGGTTTCAAAGAAAATCTTTATTTCTGCCTTCATTTCATTGTTTAAGCAGTCAACATTCAGGAGCCAGTTGTTCAGTTTCCATGAAGTTGTGCGGTTCTGAGTTAGTTTATCCTGAGTTCTAATTTGATTGCACTGTGGTCTGAGAGACTGTTTGTTATGATTTCCATTCTTTTGCATTTGCTGAGGACTGATTTACTTCCAATTATGTGATCAGTTTTAGAATAGGTGTGATGTGGTGCTGAGAAGAATGTATATTCTGTGGATTTGGGGTAGAGAGCTCTGTAGATGTCTACAGAACTTAGGTTTGCTTGGTTCAGGTCTGAGTTCAAGTCCTGAATATACTTATTAATTTTCTGTCTCATTGATCTGTCTAATATTGACATTGAAGTGTTAAATTCTCCCACAATTATTGTGTGGGAGTCTAAGTTTCTTTGTAGGTCATTAAGAATCTGCTTTTTATAGAAAATCAAACACTGATGTTCTCACTCATAAGTGGGTGTTGAACAATGAGAAAACATGGACACAGGAAGGGAAGCACTACACACTGGAGTCTGTTTGGGGGAAATAGGGGAGGGACAGCAGGGGGTGGGGAGTTCGGGAGAGATACCATGGGGAGAAATGCCAGATATAGGTGATGGGGAGAAAGGCAGCAAATCACAGTACCACGTGTGTACCTATGCAACAATCTTGCATGTTCTTCACATGTACCCCCAAACCTAAAATGCACTATAATAAAATTAAATTAAAAAAAAAAAAAAAGGAATCTGCTTTATATATCTGGGTGCTCCTGTATTGGGTGCATATATATTTAGGATCGTTAGCTCTTCTTGTTACATTGATCCTTTTACCATTATGTAATGTCCTTCTTTGTCTCTTTTGATCTTGTTGGTTTAAAGTCCATTTTATCAGAGACTAGGATTGCAACTCATGTTTTTTTTTACTCTCCATTTGCTTGGTAAATCTTCCTTCATCCCTTTATTTTGAGCTTATATTTGTCCTGCATGTGAGATGGGATGCCTGAATACAGTACACTGATGGGTTTTGACTTTTTATCCAGTTTGCCAGTCTTTGTCTTTTGATTGGGCCATTTAGCACATTTATGTTTAAGATTAATATTGTTATGTGTCAATTTGGTCCTGCCATTTTGATGCTAACTGGTTGTTATGCCTGTTAGTTGATGCAGTTTCTTCATTTTATCAATGGTCTTTACCATTTGGTATGTTTTTGGAGTGGCTGGTGCTGGTTATTCCTTTCTACTTTTAGTGCTTTTTTTAGGAGCTCTTATAAGGCAGGCCTGCTTGTGACAAAATCTCTTAGCAAATGCTTGTTTGTAAAGGATTTTATTTCTCCTTCACTTATGAAGCTTAGTTTGGCTGGATATGAAATTTTAGGTTGAAAGTTCTTTTCTTTAAGGACATTGAATTTTGGCCCCCACTCTTTTCTGGCTTGTAGTGTTTCTGCTGAGAGATCCACTGTGAGTCTGATGGGCTTCCCTTTGTGGGTAACCCAACCTTTCTCTCTGGCTGCCCTTAACATTTTTTCCTTCATTTCGACCATGGTGAATTTGACAATTATGTGCCTTGGGGTGCTCTTCTTGAAGAATATCTTTGTGGTGTTCTCTGTATTTCCTGGACTGGAATGTTGACCTGCCTTGCTAGGTTGGGGAAGTTTTCCTGGATAATATCCTGAAGAGTGTTTTCCAGCTTGGATTCATTCTGTCACATTCAGGTTCACCTATCAAATATAGATGAGGTCTTTTCACATAATCCCACATACCCTGGAGGCCTTGTTCATTTCTTTTCACTCTTTTTTCTTTATTCTTGCCTTCTCATTTTATTTTATTGAGTTGATCTTCAATCTCTGCTATCCTTTCTTCTGCTTGGTCAATTCAGCTATTGAAACTTGTGTATGCTTCACGATGCTCTTGTGTTATGTTTTTCAGCTCCATCAAGTCATTTATGTTCTTCTCTATGCTGTTTATTCTCATTAGCATTTCATCTAACCTTTTTTCAAGGTTCTTAGTTTCTTTGCATTAGATTAGGACATGTTCTTTTATTTCAGAGAAGTTTGCTATTACCCACCTTCTGAAGCCTGTTTCTGTCAATTCATCAGACTCATTCTCCATTCAGCTTGTTCCTTAATATTAGGGTTCAGGCGTTCAGGGTGCTCTCAAATCCCCCAAGAGGATGTTTCTCCAGGTTCTTGGTCTCCTGAACTCTCAAGAATGAGAGAGAGGACCACAGTGCAATGCGCAGTAAATGCCAGACTCAAAAGTGTTTGTAGAAAGTGATTTTATTTAAAGTGAGAGAGAAACAGAAGAAGGAGAGAGAAAGAAACAGCTAACTTTCACACTGAGTGAGGGAATCCAGAAAGATGGAATCCGGAAGAGAAAAGCAGCTTCCACACTTAGTGGAAGAAAATAGAGAGAGAGAGATAGAGTTTAGGAGGGGAGGACAGGCTTCCACAAGAGAGTGTGGAAGGGGACCCCAGAGGGGAAATCCAGGAGAGAGAAAGATGGCTTCACAAAGGGAGTGTTCATGGAAGGGGACTCAAACATGGAGTCTGAAGGGGTGAGGAAGAAGGGGACTTTTAACCTTAGAGGTACCCCCATCTTCTCTAAGACACCTGGCCAATGAAAGGAGTGCCTTAGAATTTCTACTGTCATGACTGACTCTTAGTTTCTTCCCATGCCTTTGAAATTCAAACATAAACCATTAAATCTCCCAGATGGAGAGAGATGGAAGGGGGGCATGGTGCTGGGAAGTTCCTGGCCTTAAAACTATGCCCCCCTTGTGGACCTGGAAAGAGAAAATATTCCCTCATTCCCTTGCTGGTGAGGAGTTGTGATCCCCTGGAGGAGGAGAGGCATTCTGGTTTTTTGGTTTTCATTTTTTTTTGCACTGATTTCTTCCCATTTTCCAGGATTTATCTACCTGTGGTCTTTGTAGTTGGTGACTTTTGGATGGGATCTCTGAGTGGATATCTTTTCTGTTGATGTTGAAGTTATTTCTTTCTGTTTTTTAGTTTTCCTTCTAACAGTCAGGCCCCTTTGCTATAGGACTGCTGGAGGTCCACTCCAGACTCTGCTTGCCTGGGGATCAACTGTAGTGGCTTCAGAATAGCAAGGGTTGCTGCTGGTTTCTTCTTCTGTTTTCTTCGTCCCAGAAGGGTATCCTCCAGGTGTCAGCCTGTGCTCTCCTTTATTGGGTGTCTCTTTGGATATACAGGAGTCAAGAAGTTGCTTGAGGAGGCAATCTGTCCCTTATAGGAGCTCAGGTGCTGAACTGGGAACTCTGTTGTTCCATTCTGAGCTGCCAGGCAGGTACATTTAAGTCTACTGCAGTGGAACTTGTAACCACCTCTTCCCAGGTGCTCTGTCTGGGAAGGTGGGGCTTTATTTATAAGTTCCTCATGTGCTGCTGCCTTTTTTCAGAGATGCCCTGTCCAGCAAGGAGGTAGTCTAGTCACAGTCTGCCAGCAGAGGTGTTGCTGAGCTGCCATGGGCTCTGCCCAGCTGCTCTGTGAACTTCCTTGCAGTTTTGTTTACAGAGGTACAGTTAGAACTGCCTTGGTAATGGCAATGTGCCTCAGTAATCGTGAACTGCCTTGGTAGTGGTGGTCTGCCTCAGGAATGGTGGACGCCCTTTCCCCCATCAAGCTGAACTGCCCCTGTTCAAGCTGTGCTTGCTACCAAACTCCAGAGCATTTCAGATTGCTAGTCTTTGTGGAGGTAAGACCTCCTGAGCCAGATCACCTGGCTTCCTGTTTCAGCTCCTCTTTTTTTTTTTTTTTTTTTTTTTTTTTTTTCAGTTGAATGGGTGGCTCTATATACCAGGTGTTCCAGGTGCCAGTTGAAAACTCACAGATTTGTGTGAGTTTTTGTGCAGAGACCTGTAGTGCTGGCTGAAATAGCCATGCTGGAAACTCATAGTGTTTTTCAGCCTGGGACTATCCTGGTCTGTGGGAAGTAAAAACTCATTTGAAAATGCAGTGATCACTCACCCTGTGTGTTGTTCTCACTGGGAACTGCACTCCAGAGCTGTTCCTATTAGGCCATCTTGGATCCCTTCTGATTTAAGGTTATTGATTTCTCTGTCATCAAAAGAAATTTTGAAATGTTTTATTGATGCTCAAAACATAGGATAATATGCAAATTTAGTCTTAATCCAATTTTTATTATACCTAAATATTATATACCATAGTGTATTCAGAAGTTGTTTTAGGATAAATATTGCTATTTGGTTTAGAAATAATCTGCAATAGGCAAAAAATTATTCTCGTCAACTGAGTAAGCAAAACAGGAAGAAAAGAATCTACAAAACTAATATAAATGGGGCCAGGTGTGGTGGCTCACACTTGTAATCCCAGCACTTTGGGAGTCTGAGGCCAGAGCATCACCTGAGGCCAGGGGTTTAAAAGCAGCCTGGTCAATATAGTGAGTCCCTAGCTCTTTAAATAAGAATAGTAATAAAAATAATAAAGTAATATGAATATAATTTTTGAACTTTGAATATTCTTTTTTAAGTACATATATTGGAATAAAGAAGTGGAGAATCTTTCTAAATATTATAATATCTGTCTCCTAAAATTAATCCGAACAAAATAAATATAAAACCCAGTTAACTATCTGTTTATCCAAATAACATACTAATTTTTCAGCAAAAAAAGTTAGCACAGAATGAGGCAACATACTTCTGGTCCAATGGAAAACATCTATAAACTTTAAATAATTTTTATTTATTTTCTCTTACCAAAATAACATTATATTTAATTACTGAAAATTATGATGTGTCTATATTAAAATCCTATATAAGAAACCACATAGACTACTGTGTTTTAAAACTTAAGAACTTTAAAATTACAATCATATCTTGCAAATTTTTAATTTGCTAACATCTTAATAGTTAGATTTTTATTCAACTTCCATTTTATAGCTCCTAACTTCAAAGACCATTTTTTGGTGAAGTTAGTATTAACCACATCCATAGTCTTATAAAAATTTCTGCATTAAAATCAATGATATAGTTTAGAAGATGTGCATCTTTCCTTTCTGATAATTCATTTTAAATACAAATTTGCTTAAAGTTGCAACAAAATGATTTTACCCCTAAATTTTTTTTCAAATACTTGGATCATTAAAATGAATCAGTATTTAGTGTTTTAAAAATCTAGCAATTTTTTATTCTTATGAATCTTAACTACAGTTGTAAGACAGATTGTTAATATAAAAGGATAAACTAATTTATTATGATAAATAGTCTATATATGGGTAATATATTTTGATTAATGCAGTTAAAATGCTACATATAAATACTGCAGAGACTTACATTTTTTTAAAGTCTCTGCGGTATTTATATGTAGCATTTGTAAGTAGACGAATGTCTCTTTACATATGTAAAGAGTCAAATTCAGCCTTTTAAAAATTTAGTGAAGCAGGAAAGCTTTATTGTTCATAATTTATGTTTTGGAGCAATTATGGAATGTTTGAATAATCGTGAGTCAATATATATTCCTCATAAATACATTAGATGTCAATATTTTCTGAACACTGTATTTTAACAATTAGTGGTCCAAGTTGTAGAACATATTCTCAAAACATAAAAATTAGGAAGGTTTTACCACCTTTCCATTCCAAGCTTATTTTTGATGCAGTCTTTTTGCTTAGCATATTGTCTGATCAGGTTATGATATAACTTTTAAATGGTTTTAAAAAGTCTTTATTTTTTATTTATTTTGTATCTAGCCTAATTGTCCCATTGACATTGATGTAAGAATGATAAAAATACAAAAAAAAAAGCCCTGAGCTTGTGTAAAGTAAATTAAATACCAGATATATATTAGTAAATTCAACAGAAGTTATCTAAAATTCAAATATAATAAACTATCCTAATAATTGTGTAAAATGGTTTTCTAACTGAATACTCCTTAGGCACATAATATATCATTGGGCCCTTGAGTGCCTTAATAAATGTTCCTAGGATGGTCATTGCCAGCCATAATCCCACTCCATGTAAAGTTTTTCTGAGTAAACAGATATACAGACACAAAGGAAAATGAGCAAAATCCATATAATAATCAACCTGGTCAATCATTTGCAAATGTACATATAGTTATATGTTATTCATTAGAACATGCTATACAACCATTACAACAAAGTATGAATTTTAATACTGGCTTGACTGAAACAACAGACATAGACATCACTATGTTAAATAAAATAGCTTATACTCAAAGAATTCAGAATAAAGTCAGTGCTATCAGAGTCAACAACATTACCTTATGTGAAGCAAGCTACAAAACTGCAGCCCACTGTCTAGGGGCCACGGAACTGTGAGAGCAAAGCAAAAGGAAATTCTCCCCAGAGAACAGAACCAAAGGCTGACTGCTAAAATAACAATGACAAACACTCCATGTAACAAATGAGGTCTTCTCAGTTTTTACTTGACTAAGCTTTGGTCAGTGCCATCAACCAAAATTGCTGTTTTTTATGTTCTTTCTTCTGAATGGGAGTTTCTATTGTGTAGATGCTGTTTCTACTCAATCACTATATTTAAGGGATTATGGAAAATTAAACTGTCTGTTAATTTGTGTATCATTTAAAGATCTAAACTCTGGACCTATAGATAGGACTATGCATTGTATGAAGATATTAGACTTGATTTGGATCTAGTATTTAGGAGATGCATTTTTAAGCAGACTGTCATCTAGCAGTTTCTTACAATATTCCTTAGCAGATAACTAATGCATTCCTCGCGTCTTGTCTCTTCCTATCTATGCCTTACTCTCTTTCTTTGGACTATAAACACTAGTCTTGAAGCTCAACGAAGGCAAATATAACAGGAGAAAGTGGAGTCAAAATATGCAAGATATTTTTTATACCTGAAGAATTGGTGGAACAGAATTTTCAAGTCAGCCTATTTTCAAACTGTTATGTGAAAGAGAAATAAAATTCTGTTGAGCTTAAGCCAATGTAATTTTTCCTCCCATTGTTCACATCTAAACTGAATCTGTTAACATTGAACATGTAATTAAAACTTGATAACATTGAACATGTAATAGGCCCAAAGAATGCCACAAATACAATAACATCAAAAGTGTTTAGCTAATACAGTTGTCCTGTGGTATCCACAAGGATTGATTCCAGAACCCCTTGATTCTAAAATCCTCAGATGCTCAGGTCTTTTATATAATGTCTTAGTATTTGCATATAACCTATGTACACCCTCTCATATACTTTAAATAATCTCCACATTACTTATGACACCTAATATAATGCAAATGCTCTTTAAATTGTTGTTAGTATACTGTTACATTTTTGTTTGTATTATTTTTAATTTGTTTATTCAAATATTTTCCATATGCGTTGGTTGACTCCTCCAATGTAGAACTCATGGATATGCTTTTTCTGAGATTTGAAAGGGAGAGAATCTACACAAGTCCTATCTGACCCATTTAAATTGTAGCTTAGAATAATCTTGTTTTTCTGGTGTAAAAATCTTGTTTTTTTCTGGTTCTGTGTTCTTATTTCATGGATTAAAATATATTTTCTGTGTGTATCCATTTATGCTTCATAGTTGCTCTGCAACTGTAGAGTTTTGTCACAGTTTATTCTTTGACCTGCTTCTCATCTTCTCTAATCTCCACCTTCAATTATCCAGAAGTTAGCGGCAAAAAAAATATGACTAGGTATAATCGTGCAGTCTCTTCTTCATCCCTGATGCTACTGCCAAACCCCAGTTTTGGAATGGGCCATATATGGAGTGGTTTCCATATTCTCTTTGATAAGTCTCCAGACTTTCTGGTTCATGATAAAGGGGTAGGAATAGGTACTTAAGAAATGCATGCACTTATATCATATTGTAGTGCACCCTATTTTGAGTATGAAAATTATTTATCAACTTACAAATTCTTTTTGTAATCTGATTTTAATTTCTCTATAAAGTTGTTCCTCAGAATGTGTAAGATAATACCCTATTTGCTAGTTTGAACATTGATGAAGTTCATGTATCTCTATTTTTGGTTACTTTTATTCTTTTCACTGACTATCTTAGAAAGAATCTATAAGCCTACATCTACACAAGAATCTACCTTTAAAACTTCCATAAAACTTAAGATTAATTATAATAACATTTGTGTAAGACAAATCTTGGAGTAAGTTATTTGCATCTTAATATATGAAAACTAATACATTAAAAAATCTGTACAAAAACCTTACTCCCACATGTGTTAGATTCTGACAGTTGAATAACTTCTTGTGGGAATCACATGAATACTTTTACTGTATGCTGACTCTTTATTAGCAAATCCTCCAAATTAATACATGAGGAAATCATCTAAATCTCAAAAATGAAGAAACATAGATTATAATAGTAGTAGAATTTGAATTATGATGAAAGTTAAATAGTTATAAGGGTAAATGTAATTTTCCAGCTGTTTCTCATGTATCAAATTTATCCTCTATAAAACTAAGCAAAATTTATTCTTCTCTATAGAGAAATATTTGATGACTATAGAGAGTTTGGTTTATATGTGACTCCTTTTGAAAACATTTTTTAAAACCTTCAATATTATATATAATTAGCACTTGGCTATAATTATTTCTAAACCTGCTATTTGCTAACCGACATGTTCTTCAAATCAATTCTGACAGTTTTGCAGTCACATAAAGTCCATGTGAACTATATGGAGTATTTTCATAAAAGGCACATTATATTAATTCAGTAAGGACACTTTGATATATCTGTAATATGTTTTCCTTTTCACATAGCACCAGTTTGTTTGTTTCAAAACTTTGTCTTGCTAGGTGCAGCATCAAGCTCTCAGGTACATGGCTGTCCATTTAAGGTAAAAATGAAGGCTTCTATATAGAGTTTTATAGTCATCACTATGTTTAGAACAATACTATCTCCAAAAGAGCTCTCTTCCCACCAGAATAGTCTATTTTCTGGACTACAATCTAATTTGTTAGAGATGATGTTTAGTAGAAGAATACCATCTTGATTCTGAGCAAAAATATAGAAATAAACAAAAAAGGAATGACTAAAGAGAGCCAAAGATAGGTGTTCTTCCTAAGTTACTGCATAAAGCATGGTCACAGTAATCTTGAGGACTTTCTACTGAATCTTCCCTGAAAAAAAATGTGGTTTTCTGAATTCTGAATTATTCCAAGAGTTGTATAAGAGACAGTCAGAATGTTTGCATTCTTCCTCTGACATCCAAACAATCTTATTTATGAGAAGTCTCATTAAAAACAAAGCAAACCATGACAGTTAATTCCAAGAGGAAAATGAAAGGGCATATAATGCATCTAGTGACACTTTTAATGTACCATAAACAAAAAACTAAAACAAATATAGTAAACAAGTTCTTAGCAATGAAGTTTAGTTTAGGGAAATGACACCCTTCTGTATTATCTATAGATATTGAATTAGTTTATTCTTTATTCTTTTAAATCACTTCTTTTCCCAAATGAGTAAGACATAAATTTCAATATCCATTTCCCCATTAAACTATACTTTATGGTTTACAATGTAATGCATAACACAGCCAAAAAGAAAACAACTTTGTTCTCTTCATAGACAATTTTAGAAAAGTTATCATAAAACATGTTATCATCATAAGAACTTGAGACTCTCTTGAATTATTTCTATATTGAAATATTTTTATGTGCATATTAAATTTATTAGTTACATTCTACAGGTTAAATGTATTTAATATTTCTTAGAATTTTTGGTTAAAATAAGAGAAATCAACTTGCTTTGTTACTCTGTTTTCATTAGAAGCAAAGTATTTTATGGCTCTTGTACCATTTAGGTGATATTTCTGATTATTATATGTTAAAAGTTGCAGATGAACATTATTCATGCAACAACATATATATTTACCTGTCAGGAGCTCTTCAGAAACCTAAGAAATTATATTGTACAAATTCATTGTTATCTGTTGCAAAACCTGTCCATTTTTAATTCAGATAAGACTCATCTATTCAAACAGTGAAGGCTGACAATAATTTTCCAAGTGTATCAGTTTATCTACAAATTTAAAATGAACACTTTTAGAGCAAAATGATTAATGCTGAAAATATTTAATTGTTCAAATCATCTTTAAATATTTCCCAAATTGATCTTATACACATATTTTAAATCATTGTAATGTCAATTTTGGAACATGGCATGCTGAATTTCACTATGCAGGTAAATCTTCTTTGACTAAGGAAATACTCATCAGTGGCCTTGCTGTGGACATTTGCTTAAAGACATTTTGAGATCACAAGCAGTTACCAACATGTGATTTAATAGTTTCCTTTTTAGTTTAGAAATCACTGTACTTCCAGGGGGCTGTAAGGGAGTAAGACAGTCTCCTATTTCTCGGGAAACACTGAACGCTAATATGAACACTTAAAATTTGTGATCAATAGAGAATAAGAAAAGGATTAGAAAAGATGCTTAAGAAAACTGAGAGTACACACACTTAAAATTCTACGTATCTAAAGATTGTAAGAAAAATAAATACTAAATAAATTGCTAAGGAGGAAAATTAAATTAAAGACAGTTATTTTAAATTATGGGTGGTGAGGGTGGTAGGGAGAAGAGAAGGATAAAAGTAGATAAACAAATACAAAGAAACTTCACTCAACTCATTCTTAAATTTAAAGTATTTCATAAACTTTCAATTTGCAAAAAAATGTATCTGTAAAGTCTAATAAAGTGAAGCGCAATAAAAAGGGCTATACCTGTACCTATAAAGAGCTTTACTTTAAGAAATTGGCTCATACAATTGTTGAGGCTTGGCAAGTTCAAAATCTGCTGGGATAGGCAGGCAGGCTGGAGAGTCAGGGAGAGTTACAGCAGTTCAAAGACAGTTTCCTGGCAGAATTCCTTCTTGCTTGGGAGTTGTCAGTCTTTATTCTATTAAGGCCTGGAACAGATTGGATAAAGTCCACCCACATTATGTAAAGCAATCTGCCTTACTCAATGTCCACCAATAAAAATGTTAATCTCATCCAAAAAAACACCAGCACAGAAATGTCCAGAATAATGTTTGACCAAGTATCTTGGCACCATGGCCCAACCAAGTTGACACATGAAACTAAGCATCACAGATGGTTTTAAGCAACAGTAACA
Source organism: Saimiri boliviensis (assembly GCF_048565385.1). NCBI lineage: Eukaryota > Metazoa > Chordata > Mammalia > Primates > Cebidae > Saimiri > Saimiri boliviensis. The sequence continues at coordinate 49,030,382 of NC_133452.1, forward strand.
ATATCTGATTGATTTATTGACATGATTATTCTGGCATTTGTAATGAGAATAGACTTAAAAGGAATACAGTAAAGAAATAGGAAAAATATTTGTGGTTAGAAGACATTACAAGAATCCATGTAAAAAGCGACAAATGATGGTAACTTAGATTAAAGTGGTAGTTGCAGAGGTGATGGGAATTAGCTGGATTCTGAACATAATCTGAAGGCAGAGTCAACAGGATTTGCTTAAATTTTAGATAAGGAGTTTAAGAGAAAGAGATGAGTAATGGATAAATCCAAAAGAGGTGTTTTTTTTTTTTTTAAGTGAACTTTTAATTTAAATATAATATACATAGGGCAGTGAAAAAACAGAATATAAGAATACAAATTGATGAATTTCACAAAGCAAACACACTATAAACCATAATTTAACTTATAAAACAGATACAACACCTGAAGTCTTTGTGCCCCCTCTGGTCATTGATCTTCCAGTGTAACCAGTGTTCTGACTTTACATGCCATAGTTGTAGCTCATTTACTCTTTTTGCTATGTAGTATTCTATAGTATAAATATACCCAGATTTATGTACCCAATAGATGGTTGATTCACATTTGAATTGTTTCTAGTTGAAGGCAAATATGAATAATGCTGTTATGAATACTTCTGAAGATATCTTTAGATGAGCATGTATATCTGCTTCCATCAGGTAGATATGTAGGACTGGAATAGCTGAATTGTAGGCTATGTTTATGTAAATAGAATATGGCAGCTGTTATACTTCTGCTTTCCAAACTATATGGAAACTGTAACACCACACTAACTTGGAGAAGTATAAGTGAAAATTTGGAAACAAAATCCAGCTTATCTAAATCAACTCAAAGTAAATCCGCTTCATTTATTATCTTTCATGAGATTTGGCTCATTATTGTTGTTACTGTTTAGGAAAACCATTGCTTGTGGAATATCGATCAAGTTTTTAAACAATATTTATGAACTAACTCATGTGTCTGTTTGAATTTTTTTTTTTTAGTGTTTAAATGATCCAGTTATCCTAACTGCAAAAAAAAATTATTTTGACCCTTTTAGACCCTAGATCTTTCCCTTTGAAGCCTTCATATCTGTTATTTCTTTTCTTTTTCCTATTAGTTTATAAAAGATTCTACAATGCAGAGCAGTGACAAAAAGCAGGTAAGCCTATTTTTTTGTAAGTTTAATTGAAATGCCACTGATTTTTGTTCATGAAGTATTTTATTTTGCTATTAGATTCATCAGCTAATTCTTATACAAAAGAAAATATTCTGTTAAGTCTCCTAGAAGTTCTCAAATTTATGTTGAATTTTAACAATTTTTTAACACATTGAGAGAAACGTATATTTTTCTACTTGAATATACTGGTATATTAGATTATATGTTTGTCATGCATTTTCTTATATTGACCTCTCCTAACATTATATGATAAACTATCCTTGTTCTTGATGTAGTATATTTTTAGATATTCCTAAATTTAATTTGTTATAATTTTTACATCTAGGTTCAGAAAGTGAGAATGGCCAGTATTTTCATTGGGCTCTTTTTGTTCATATCAGGATTATGTTAGACTTGCAAAATGATTTGGATAACTTCCTAGGATTTATTGTGTCCTGAATAAGTTCTTATGCTCTAGGAAAGTTGAGATTTTTCTTTTCCTCAAAGATGTAGCAAAAAATGCTTTAAAAAATAGTTAGCCTGTTGTATTTTAAGATAGATACTTAAATATCATTTTAGTATATTCTTTGTTAGTGTTTATGTAGATTTCTTTATGAGTCACTTTGGTATTTTTTATTTTCTTAAAATAATGTATCTTATCTTCAATATTTAAAAATCTTTGTATTTATAATGATGGCCCATTATTTAATCTTGAAGTTGCTTATATGTTAATGTGCTTAGGTTTCAAGATCATATTGATGAGAAGTTGTTAAAAATTGTTTTATATTTTATGCTTCAAAGAAACAGCCTTCTGTTTTGCTCTCTTCATAGACAACTTTAGAAAAGTCATAAAATGCATGCTATCATCATAGAGGCTTGGTACTTCTGACTTTCTTGAATTATTTCTTATAGTATAAAAGAAAAGAAATAAAAAGAAACATGTATTATGCAAAAATAAAGTAGTCAGACTTTCAACTGCTTACCTGAAGTAAATATTTATACATTCCAACTTTTATTGATTCATTTATTTCAATCATTTATTTCAGACATATCTTTAGGGGCATAGACATTGGCATGGTGATAAGATCTGATGGAAATGTAATAAGCAAAATTAGACACAGGCTTGCTTGCATGTAACTTTCCTTGTGGACAAATATATAAATGTAAAAGAGTAGCTGTGATAATGAAGAAGATGATATTTTAAGTGCATAAAAGCAAGACAGCCTTCCTTGGAATAGAGGAAGTTTCCTTAAGGTTGGATTTCAAGCTTCAGGATAAAGGAACTTAGTTATGTAACTAAGGGAGAAAAAAATTTCTAGACATATGTCAAATCATATAGTGAAGAAAGTGTGGGACAGGAAAAGTTAGTAAAACAAACAGTATAACTGGAGCTAATTGACAAAGGCACCTCATGGTGAGAACATTTAAAGAACAGCTTAAATTTCTTTTAAAAAGTATAGAAAACATAAATTATTATTTTTGACAAATGTAGGCTAGGTTACACAGAAGTATCTTAAAGTTACACAACAAAATTCTGAATAATATATAAAAAAATTCAAAAATTAGTCAAAGATCTAAAACACAATTAGCAGGACAAAACAGAACAGAAAATGAAAATCTTGAGATGTTAACAATATCCTCAAATAAGATTTGAGGATAGATTAAATCAGGTTGTACAATTTAAGTGAGATTTTTACGGACTTGAAAAGATAATAGAACTCAGTGTCATATTAATGTTTACCCACAATTTATTCCAAATTCAGGAGAAGAATAAGCCAGAATTAAATCACTAGCACTCCTACCTTCCTTACAAGACTAATTGGAAGCCTGCCTTGTCACCGAATAGAGGAGCTGGAAATAAAAGAAAGTCCTGAGAGATATAAAAATGTTAAAACTTCTATGTTCCCCTGAACATAGCAGTCAAATATTTGAAGTAAAATATTACAATCCTACAAATAGATAGGAAAATTAAATCATAGTGTGCAAGTTTTAATATCCTCCTACTTAATAAAAAATTAAAATATAAAAATATTTAAAATTTTAAAAATATCTGAACAATATGATTACCAGAAGTAAGTAACAGATATATATAAAACTTTCTTCCCAATAAGTTTAGCTTGTTTTCTTTTTTTTTAAAAAATAAAAATCTGTTTTAAAATGATATAATGCTTGTTGACCATAAAGCAAATGCAAACAAATTTGAAATAATTAAAATAATATACAGTTTGTTCTCTGAACACAATGAAATTACTGTAGAACTAAACCACAAAACAAATAACTAGAATATTCTCAAAAAATTAAGAATATAAAGACTAGAAAAATGAAGTCAAGGGACATCAGCAAGATGGAAAAAGTAGGAAGTCCCAAATCCTTCCTCCCTGCTTTGAATACACTGATTCAACAACAATTTGTAGACAAATTTTCTTAGTGAAAATTCCAAAGACAGAGGGGGAATTCTGTACCCCACATGAGCATGAATCCAGCGTCATTGAAGCCAGTAGGAACATCTATGACACCCTTTCTACTTATTATTTTTCCCTGGCATATCATTACACAATTGGAGGGAAAAACCCAAATCACAGTTTCTCCCTAGAGAAGGAAGGAGAGAACTGCACCATTCACTCAACATTCTGACTTTTTTTTTTTTTTTTTTTTTTTTTTTTTTTTGAGACAGAGTCTTGCTCGGTCCCCAGGCTGGAGTGCAGTGGCGCGATCTCAGCTCACTGCAACCTCTGCCTCCCAGGTTCAAGCAATTTTCCCACTTCAGCCTCCTGGGTAGCTGGGACTGCAGGCATGCGCCACCATGCCCAGCTAATTTTTGTATTTTTTTAGTACAGACGGGGTTTCACCATGTTGGCCAGGATGGCCTCGATCTCTTGACCTCGTGATCCGCCTGCCTCGGCCTCCCAAAGTGCTGGGATTACAGGCATGAACCTCCGCACCCACCCAACATTCTGACTTTTTAAGAGTCTGCCCAAAGGAATAGTTTCTGTCTTGTCTCAGAGTGCTGACAGGAAATGGCCCCAAACCGGGAGCTGTATAGAAAAAAAAAAAAAAAAAAAAAAAAAGATACTGTAATGATTTTGACTAGTACACCAGAGCCCTGTTTCCAGCTCAGCCCTGAACTAGTGAGTGAAATGTCTTAAATCAAAACTTCTTTCTGGAGAAGAAAATAGTTGAAACATCCAACCATATAATATTTGAAAGGCTGCCCAGGAGACTAACTTCTGAATTACTTGTCTAGGAACATTGACAGGGCTGGGCACATTCTATGTGCTTGGGGGCCACTTTGAACAAAGTCAGCATTTGGAATAGTATGCATTCACTGTCAGAATCCCTCTCCTGGTTTTATGGGACCTGACCAAGAAATCTCATAGTCCCCCAATATCTACCTGGGTGAAAAAGAGAAAACTGAATGTATATTTTGAATGTATATTTACTGTCTAGTCTTTTAGGTAGCTGCTTTTAATCTTGTCTGTCTCAGAATTCTGATGGGATCTAGCTAAACCTAGATGCCAGGTGGCCAGTGAGAATAGCAACAGAATAGTTCAACAGTGAGTTGCCTTTCCAGAGGAGGTACAGTAGAGCAGATAGATCACAGTGGGATTAAGAAATTAACAGGGGGAAAAAGGCACATCCCTCTAATTTTAGGACTTCACATGTGTAAGTCCAAACAAGACACATCCACAGAAAAGTTTTGATCATGCTGGTCAGTAAAGTCTTGGAGAGGTGGTTGTTCTTTTAAATGCACAGACCTCACCAGAAAGCATCAAAGACCATGAAAACAGAGAAAAATAAAAGGAACAAAATAAATCTGAGGAAACAGATTCTAAAGATATGGAGGTATATGAAGTACCAGAACAAATAATTCAAAACAATCATCATAGAATGCTCAGTGAGGTCAAGAAAATCATGTGTGAACAAAATAAGTATTTCAACTAAAACCTACAAAATATAAAAGAACTGCTAAAATAAATTTTGTAGCTGAAGAATTGAGTGACTAAGTTAAAAAAATTCACTAGAAGGGTTAAACATGAGACTTGATGAAGCCCAAGAAAGAATCAGTAAACTCAACAACAGGTTATTGGAAATTAGCTAGTTACAGGGAAAAAAGGGAAAAAAAATAGAATGATAATGACTAAGAAAAGCAGGAAGGATTTATGAGACATCGTTCATGAAACCAAATATATATTACATAAGTCCCAGAAATATGTGAGAGAGAAAGGATCAGAAAGCTTATTTAAAGAATTAATGATTGAAAACTTCCTACATCTGTGGAAGGAACTGAACATCCATATTCAAGAAGATCAAAAGATTCCAAATGAGATAAGCCCAAAGAAAACCACATTGAAATCAAATTATCAAATGTCAAAGACAAAGAAAATTTTGAAAACAGGAAAAGAAAGTTGGCGTAACACATACAAAGGAATCTTTAAAAGACTACAGATGGATTTCTTAGCAAAAAAAAACCTTGCAAGTTAGAAGGTAGTGGGATGATATACGCCAAGAAGTAAAATAAAAAACATTGTGATCCATGAATACTACAACCAGAAAAACTTTCCTTAAAAAATGGTGGTGAAATGGACTTTCCCAGATAAACAAAAGCTGAGGGAGTTCATTACCACTAGACCTTCCTTACAAGAAAAGCTGAAAGTTGTTCTTCAAGATGAATCAAAAGAATGCTACACAGCAACACAAAGGCACAGAAAAATATGAAGCTTTCAGATAAAGGTAGACATATAGAGTAATACTGTATACTATAATTGTCAAGCATAAATTGCTTTAGTTTTACTAGAGAAGTTATAAGACAAAGGTATTAAAAAATGTAAAATATATTAATAGGTACACAATATAAAAGGATGTAGAGGTTTTCTACATGATTAAAGTTATCAGCTCAAGATAAAATGTTATAACTTTAAGATATTTTATATAAGTCCTATAGTTGCCACAAAGAAAATTTCAATAGAAGATATACAAAAGAAAAAATAGAAAGGAAACCAAATATGTAATTATAAAAATAATCAAACACAAAGACAGAAAGAGAGCAAAAAGAGAGTCTATGAATTTACAAGACAAACAGAAAACAAATAACAAAGTGGTAATAGCAAATTCTTCCCTATTAATAATTACTTCAGATATAAATAGATTAAAATGCCCATTCAAAAGACCCTAGGGAGGCTGAATGAATTAAAAAGCAGGGCCAACCTATGTCTAGTTTAGATTTAAAGACACATGTAGGCTGAGAGTAAAAGGAAGGAAGGAGAATATCCTATGTAAATGGTAACTAAAAGAGAGCAAAGGTGACAATACTTATATAAGACACAATAGACTTTAAATCAGAAACTTTTAAAATTGACATAGAATGACATTGCTTAATGTCAAAAATGTAAATTCACCAAGAAGATCGACTAATTACAAATATATATGTACCCAATATCAAATATCCAAGTAAAGCAAACACTAAAAGACTGGAGTGAAAAGTATATAACAATACAATAGCTGTAGGGGATTTCAAAACCAGAAATTAATGCCAGAATCTAGAAATTAATAAAAGAAAAAAACTAGAAAATTTACAAATGCATGGAAATTAAACACACTCTTGAATAATCAATGGGTAAATACAAATAATCTTGAGACAAGGAAAAACTAAAACATAACATACCAAACTGTGGGATGCAGCAAAATCAGTAATAGAAGGAAATTTATATTGAAAAACACGTTTATTAAAAAAGAAGAATGATCTCTTATAAACAACATAACTGAAGAAACTAGAAAAAGAAAAATATGCCAAGCCTAAAGTTTGCAAAAGCAATTAACAAAGATTAGGTCAGAAAAAAAGAAAGAAAACATAAAAATAATAAGAAAAGTATCAATGAAATGAAGAGTTGTTTTTTTTGAAAAGATAAACAAAATTGTTAAGCTTTTAGCTAGATTTAAAAAAAAAAAAGAGAGAAAGCTAAACTACGTAGGAAGAGTAGACATTACAAGTGATATCACAGATATTTAAAAGATAAGAGATAATAATGAACTATTACTTGCCAATAAATTCAATAAAATAAATTGACAAATGTTTATAAACATATTAACTCCTAGGCCTGAATTATGAAGAAATAGGAAATCTGAATAGAGCTATAAGTAGTAAGGAGTATTAATTAAAATCAGAAACTTCTAACAAAGAAAAGGTCAGGTCTAGTTGACTTCTCTGATGAATTCACTCAAATATAACCAAACAAAAAAAACAAAACCAAACAACTACAGACCCTGGTAAACATAATTCAAAAATATTGAAGAATATATTGGCAAACTGTATTCAACAGCATTATTAAAGTATTATTTACCATGACCAAGTAGAGTTTATCCTTGGGATGAATGGATGATTCAACATACATGGATGAATTAATGTAATGCACCACATTAACAGATCAAAGAATAAGAATCACATATTTATCTCAGTAGATCCAGAAAAAGCATTTGACAAAATTCAGCATTTTTTCATGATAAAAACTTACAACAAACCAGGAATAGAAGAAAATTAACTTCACACAATTAAGTCTACACATGAAAGTCCATGGCTAGCATTTTACTCAATGGTGAAAAACTAAGAGTTTCCTTTAAGGTCCAGAATAAAGCAAGAATGTACACTCTTACTACTTATTTTCATCCTCATGGTAGAAGCCCTATCCAGAGCAATAAGGCAAGAAAAATATATAAAAGGCATCCAACTAGAAAAAAAAGTAAAATTTTGTTTGCAGATTAAATGCTTTTTTGTGCAGATAATCCTAAAAACTCAATGAAAATTATTAAGTATGTTAATAAATGAATTTAGTAAATTTGCAGATACAAAGTTAACATACAATAATCAGTTTATGTACTAACAATAAACATTCCAGAAAGAACTATAAAATATTTCTTTAATAATAACATCAAAAATAATAATGTACTTAGTAATCTACATAATATGGAAGAAATGTTTGAAAGATACAAGTAAATAGAAAGACCTCTCATATTCATGTATCAAAGGCTTAATATTGTTAAAATGTCCATACTACTTAAAGTGATCTATAATAAAGGAAGCAATCAACTGAATGGAGAAGTAACCTACAGAATAGGAGAAAATATATATAAACCATATTTCTGTTAAGAGGTTAATATCTAAAATATGTAAAGAATGACTACAGCTCAATAGCAAGAACAACAAATAACCATTTTTATGGGTAAAAGCCTTGAATAGACATTTATCCAAAGAAGATATATGAATAGCCAAGGGGTATATGAAAAGATGCTAAACACTAATCATCAGAGAAATGTAAATCCAAACCACAATGAGATATCACCTCACACCTGTTAGAATGAGTATTGTTTTTAAAAGGCAAAAGATAACAAGTGTTGTTAAGGATGTGGAGGAATTGGAACCCTTGTACATTGTTTGTGAAGTGTAAAATGGTGTAAATACTATAGAAAACAATATTAACTCCCCTCCCCACCATTTAAAAAAGAACTTCAGCAATTCAGATTCTCAGTGTATATCCAAAAGAAGTAAAATCAAAACCTTGAAGAGCTATCTACACTCATGTTCATTACAACATTATGCATAGTATTTAAGATATAGAAACAATCAAAATCATCTACTGATGGATGAATGGATAAGGAATATTGTACTACATACAATAATCTTGCCATTTGTGACAACATGAATTAACTTTTAGTTACCTTAGGTAAAATAAGCCAGTCACAGAAGAACAAATATATCACGATTTCACTTATGTGAGGTATCTAAAATAGTCAAACTCACAGAAGAAAAAGTAGAATAGTGTTTGTCAGCAGCTGGGTTAGGGGAAAGAGAAGGTGCTGTTTAACGAGTATAAGGTTTTAGTTATGCAAAAATGTGAAAATTTCTAAAGATCTGCTGTGTAACATTGTGTGCGTAGTTAGTATTGTATTGTACACTTAAAATTTGTTAGAAGGGTAGATCTCATGTTATGTGTTTTCTTTAACCATAATAAAAAAGATAAACCAGAAAGTATATTCCTCAATATATATAGATTAAATAAAATGATTTAGAAATTAGAAAACATTTGAACTAATTGGTAGTTAATACTGCATAGAAACACATATGTAGACTGCAAAACTTGATTTCTGAAGAAATTTAGCATCTTCATTGTATATGTTAGAAATAATTGAGATTGAACATTAATGAGCTTGTCTCAAAATTAGAAAGTTACAGCTAAATAAGTACAGATGATGTGAAATTCCAAAGAGAGAGAAAGGAAGGAAACAAATGAGAATTTAGACAATGTCAGACCTGAAAAAAGAGTATGATATTAAATATGTTAAAATATTGCATTGAAAGTAAGAGTATAGTAAGATCAACTATATGCCATATATATATATATATATACATATACTATACTATATGTATATATTTGAGGCAGAGTTTCCCTCTGTCACGCAATTTGAAGTACAGTAGCACAATCATGGCTCACTGCAGCCTCTACCTCCTTGGTTCAAGCAATCCTCCCACCTTGGCTTCCTGCGTAGTTAGGACTATAGGCATGCACCACCATGCCTGCTAATTTTTGTAATATGCTAACGTGTTACAAAAATGAAATCAAGAAATTTCTAGAAAATTATAGCTTACCAAAATTGATTCAAGATAAAATAAAAAACTTGAACATTCTTATAACTAAATAAAGATTTGGTTTGGTAGTTCATAGTCCTACTACCAGTCACATTGACTTTATTAGAATACTGTACGTATTTGAAAAGAGATAACTACGATCCTACGCAGTCTATCTAAGTAAAACTGGTAATATGTTGCCATTTATTTTGTGATACTAGTACAACAAACAACAGGAAAATTATAGTCTATTCTCTTTCATGAATATCTACCTATCTAGATATAGTAACCTAAGGAAAAAAATCACAGTTGTCCAGTTTCCAGAAGAATAAATATTGTTATATTCAATAATTTAGTTAAAAAGGTATCAGTAAATAAGCCATTTGCAGAGTTGTGGTAGCTGCTATCCCTGTGGAATACTGCAGTGTCTAGAAATAAAGCAAATCCAAGAAACCAATTCAATCTCCAAGTTTTAAAGTGCCCGGCAAGAGCTGTAGCTGTGACTGAAGCATTGTGTTACAGGAGCTGTGGCTGTAGCCACTGATATAACCTCATCACCAGAGGAAACAGAATGCTGGTGACAGGGTAGTGACAAATGAATGCCCTGACATCTCTCTGCTCTCAGCTCTCCTCATAGCATCTGCTGGTCTATTGGATAAGGCCAATTATGAAAAATGCATTCTTTTGAAGTGCGCATATAATAAGAAAACAATAAAAACACAAAATCATATTTTACACTACATGTGTCAACAGACTAAAAGGGCTAAAAGGATTAGCCACAGGGAGAGTATATCTGAAATGTTTGTAATTGGTAAAGTATTAGTATCCAGAATTTATAAAATTTTCTAGTCTGGTTCCAGACGCCATGCCAAAGAATATGTCTAGCTCATGCACAAAGAGACATGTAAGAGAGTTCAATGAAACACAGTATGAATTTGCAAATATTTCAAACCAGCCCAAATACACAAGAGTAGAATGTCAAAAATACAAATTATACTCTAGTCATAGCTTAAAAAACTAGACAGTATTTAGGTGAATAAATTATATCTCCTAATTCAACATGAATAAATCCCAAAAAGACAATATTGAGTGATAGAAGCAAGTTTTCATTTACGTAACTTCTCTAATAAAAGTATAAAACATTGATGGAAACATTACTGTGAATAAAGTACAGTGTTTACTCTGAAAGAAAGGGCATATTTGTATGACTATGAGCATCAGTTGTATGTTTAGAATTTTATATAGTTGAAGCCATTTGTGGTGGTGTGTGCCTATAGTCACAGCTACTCCAGAGGCTGAAGCAAGAGGATTGCTTGACCCCAGAAATTCAAGACCAGGGTGGGCAAGATAGTGAGAACCTGTATCAAGAAAACAAAAACAAACCAAAAAAAATTTTTTAAATTATTTGGTTAAATAAAAATAATTCAGAAGAAATATATCAGAAATATATAAAGTTAATATATTGAATGAATAAATTATAATGTAACTGTATCTTTTTACATTTTTAAAGTAAATATTATAATTTTATGAGAACAGAAGGCTAGAAATTTTTAGATACAGAAAAATTTAGTGATTGCATTTTCAGTAAAATTAGTTCCACTAAAACTGTATATAGTTTCATATTTGTGGCATTCTGGCCCAATAATGCTGCCAAACTACCATGGCTCTAGTTGGAAACAAATGATGGCAGAAACATTGCAGCTTTAAAGGTGACATAGATCAGCATTCAGGACTCTCAAAACTGCTTGTAATTTAATGGGGAAATGTCAGTTAGACAATTGCTAAGGGAATAAGACCCAGATTCTAAGCATAAACTCTGCCCAAACCCTGGCTGACAGGTAACACACACATGCATGAGGTGAGAATTCCAAGGTGCCTGGCAAAAAGAAGAAAGGAGACAGAAAGGAGAAAAAGCTACTCTTGAAAAATAGTGCTACACAGATGTAATTTGTGACTTTTCAAATTCTGGAGTCCACTAAATGGAGATGGCAGAATGTATGACCAAAGTACTTGAAAATAGATTAGTAAGTTGCCAAATCCCCCCAAAAAGAAAGAAAATTAAAGAGAAATAATCAGGACTTTAGTTTTGTTGGAAAACATCAAATAGTGCAGTATTTATGTAATTAGGAACTCAGAAGAAGAAATGAGTTATTTGCAGGATGAAATATTGATTAAATAATGGCCATCAACTTCTCACATTTGATATAAAACATTAATTATCAGATCTAGAAACCGTATATTTTATATAATTCCCTTTACTTAAAATTTTAAGGTCTGAGACCACAAGAAATGTTGGGGCTTTTGTACTTTTGGAAGAAAGCCAGAAGGGAATGGTGTCTAAGTGCTTTGCTTCTTCATATCCTACTAGGCAAACGGTGGCATGTTACAGCTCTTTTTGTAGCCATTCTTGGGGGGGTAGGGGTTCCAAGTTCTTGTCCCCCCACCAAGAGGAATGAGGTGTGCAGACATTGGAAATGAGCAAAGCAGAGAATCATTTTATTGAGAGACAGAAAAGCTCTCAACACAGAGGGGACCAGAAGTGAGTAGCCTTTGGTTTGAGAGGGCCCCCAAATGGTAACCCTTTGTGAGACTGAGTCCAGGATTTTGTGGGCTCAGAATGGGGGAGTGCTAGTGCTGATTGGTTCATGGCAGACCTGGAAAAAACACCATTCAATTGGCTAAAAGGCATCAAGGAAGTTCTCACTATGGTTGTGAACTCCACCCAAAACTGGCAGCTTGGTTTTACAGCTTCAGGCTGTCTTTGGCTTGAAGTTTGGGTTTCACTGGGGACCCATCATTATCTGACTAGGAATTTGTCTTCTGTCACTATCAGCATAAAGATTCGTTGGAGGAGTGATAGAAATTTTCCTGATTGTTTTGGTGGTTTCACAGTTATATATTTCTATCAAAACTAATTGAATTATATATTTTAAATGGATAGAGCATAATACATATAAATTTTACTTCAATAAATTGTAAATATTAAAACTGAGTATTTTACAAGAGCATGAGTAGTTTATCCACAATAGAATTATTTAAACAGGCATATATATAATAAAATTTCCAAGTTCACAAATAATTCAATACATTTTATTATATAAAATAATCATATAATTTTTCAACTCACAAACTGTCAAAATTTAGAAACATAACGCTTGGTATCAATGGAGTCTGACAAATAGATGTTCCAATGTAGCCTTATTTATATTATAAGTATACACAATATTCTTTATCTCTTTAAGTAAAAATATTTTCAAAGATATATGTTAGTCACTGTATTTTTTGTAATAGTGAAAAAAAGAATAACCTAGTACATACCAATCAGGCATTGGTTTAACATGTAACAGTTTATAAAAAATGAAGCAGTGAAAGGAAGGGCATGGAGTTCACATTACTTGAATCTGTTCCTCCCTTGGAAGGTGTGTAACACCGGCAAGTTATGTAAGCTTTCTGATTCGTCTGTAAAATATGAATGATATTAACTGTATTTTAAAGCAATCTTAGTTCCAAAGTAGCAGCTTTAGTTGGCAGCAATTAAAGTTACCCCACTTTGGCAGATCTATATCTGCACACTGCTTAAAACAAGTGAAAAACACTCAGAATGAAAAGCAGAGAATCTAGAAAAATTTAAAATCCTGGAGCCAAAATTTCAGAAATCAAATTAGAGTTAAGAGAATTAACCATAGCTGCTATAACTCTATTGATTAATCAGTCACCTTAATAGGACATGAGGGTCCCTGGTGCTTTTATTTCTGCTTACACAGAAATTTTCACCAGTCTAAACATGCATGTAAATCTCCAGAAATCTCAGTCTCATAATTATCAATCAGAAAAAAAATTATACACATTTTAAGTTCCACATTGAGTGTCTCACATTTTCTTATGTTTTTACTTTTTCGTAATATGAATAAAATCAGAAATAGCTGACCATGCTTAACCAATAATAATAGACAAGTCCAGTATTGCATTTTGTAGTAAATAACAATATAGCATTTCAATATAACGTGGAGGTGATTAGCATCCACATTCTAAATCAAGACAAAATTGATATTTATATTCATATTTCCTCATTCACTCTCTCCCCTCACCCTCTCTATCTCAGAATGTGTAAATAAAATAAATAAACCTGGCAATGAAAATAAAAAAAAAAGAAGAAGGTTTGCATCTATTCACATTTGTCACATTTACTAGGCCAGTCACATTATTAGACCAGTGTTTGACTAAAATGACTGGGCTCCAGTGCCTACCCAAACTGCCACGTAAATGAACTATTACAGTATGATTATCCCACATTTTGCTTATCCTCTCCTCAGTTAATGGACATTTGTGTTGTTTCTACTTTTCGGCTATTATGAATAATGCTATTATGAACAGCTATTGTTGCTGTTGTTATGAACAGCTATTGTTGCACGAAGTTGCTACCACTTTCTGTGTCAGGCATCAAAGATAAAATGAGAAAGCAAAAGACCACATCTCTGCCCTAATAGAATTGATCATCTATTCAAAGTATTTACTTTTGAAAACATAATTAAGGTAAAATAAGAGCAAAGTAGGTGTATATATACCATCAAAAAATATATACATATATACACACATACATACACACATCTGGAAAAAAATGTATATATAGAGACTACCAAAAAAATCTAGGAGCAAAATAAATCTATGCCAGTAATGGTAGAAGGGAGAGATTTAAGAAGTCTTACAAAAAGATGACTTTTTTTTTTTTTTTTTTTTTTTTTGGATATAGTGTCTTACCCTGTCAACTGGGCTGTAGTGCAGAGGTGTGATCATGGCTCACTGTGGCCTTGACCTCCCTGTTCGAGCCATCTTCCCACTTCAGCCTCCCAAGTAGCTGGGACAAGCAGCACACACCACTCTTCCTGGCTAATTTTTTTTTTTTTTCTTTTTTAGAAGTGGGATTTTTGCCATGTTTCCAAGGCTGGTCTGACACTCCTGGGCTCAGGAAATCCTCCCACTCCAGATTCTCAAAGTGCTGGGATTACAGGTGTGAGCCACCACATGTGGTTAAAAAGATTGCTTTTGAGCTGGCTCTTGAATAATGATAAGGCTACACAAGAAATTTTCCAGCATGGATAGTTCCAAGCAAGATAATGATATTTTCAGGCTTGTAAACCGTTGATACATGCAAATAATTTTGCAGTTGCATAAATTAGGATTAGCGATAGGTTGCTTGTGAAGAGATCTTTTGTTACATATGTGCATAAATAATTATCATATAAACAATTTGTTCTATTTTATTTTTCCAGTGATAATTGGAGTTAATATATAATGGAGGATGTTTAGTGGCCATTTGGAGCCTTCTAGATGGAATAACTTTAACACAAAACAAGGACACGTTTAGTTTTGTGTCTAATTTAATCTTTATTTCCAGGTATTATCATGATTTCCTTGCCAAATAAAGTGATAAACAGGTTGATTAATAGATTAGTCATTTAACTTGATTTTCCTTTTTGTGGTTTCTATTTGTTTCTCTATGTGGCCACAAGCTTAATTTTTCAGCTACTTTTTATAAGGAGCATAACATAGAAGAATAAGTTTTTCATTGAAATTCTATGTATATGTATAGATATGCGGTACAAAACATTGTTGACAATCTTGCTGAGACTGTCTATCCTGAGGCCATATTTCACCTGATCAAGAATTTTAAGTAAGCCCAGCTATAAATATACCAATGAAGTGACATAGAGGTCAAGTATTGCTTGAATGTAAAACTCTTTAGAGAAATTTATTAGTAAATGTCAGTTTTTGTCTTTCTCTTTGATTCTTGACAGACATTCTGACAGCATTTAGAATAACAAAAGAACAGATATGCTTTACATTACTGTATCATTAGACCTGGAGGAAGAATCAATTTAAATAAGACACTTTAAATATAAAAACTATATTCACAACCATGAGTGAGGAGATTTAAAGAACCCCAGGGCTTATCTTGTCAAATCTCCTTATTTTACAGATGAGAAAAGTAAAGTTCAAGGCTTTAAATGATTTCTACTGGGTAAATCACCCTGAACTTCCAGTCCAGTACTGTTTCAATTGCATCCATCTGCTTCCACATTCGATCATAAACTATCTTCCATAATTTAAACGGCACCATATGAAAATGCACATTCTAATTTGAAGTATAATGTAAGTCCACAGAAGTGCTACAACAGTGTTCTTTCTGTCTATGACATTAAATCACCTAATAAGAATACACCAAATTTTATCCATCAGTCATCTTCCTTTGGATCAGATCAAAGTCATTTTTACTTTACAGTAACAGAAAAATTCTTCAGTTTATCTTAGGATGAATTATTATATACTACTTATCTGAGTTAGATAGTTGCTAGTATTATTTCTATTTTTAAATAAGAAAAGTAAGA
This sequence comes from Saimiri boliviensis, assembly GCF_048565385.1. Classification (NCBI taxonomy): domain Eukaryota; kingdom Metazoa; phylum Chordata; class Mammalia; order Primates; family Cebidae; genus Saimiri; species Saimiri boliviensis. The sequence goes on from NC_133452.1 coordinate 49,046,552, forward strand.
TAGAAAAAAATAGCTGAGCATGGTGGTAGGTGACTGTAGTCCCAGCTACTTGGGAGGCTGAAGCAGGAGAATTGCTTGTATCTGGGAGGCAGAGGTTGCAGAGAGCATATATCGCACCGTTGCATGCCAGCCTGGGCAACAGAGTGAGAATCTGTCTAAAAAAAAAAAAAAAAAAAAAAAAAAAAAGTAAGATAGTTAAATGAAGTTAAATAACTTGCCTGACTTACATTATGTAAATTGGAAATGGTAGACCAGGATTAGAGCAAATATAATCCTCTTAATCACTTAATCATTAGTCTGGAAATCAAGTCTCTTAAAAAGCGTTTATAAACCTTAGAACACAGACCTCTATCTGCACTTTGGGAATGACTGCCTGAATCCACCCCATTTCTTCCTTTTCTCCCATATCTCTTGGTTCCAAGCTACACTGTAATTATACCAGATGATTCCTCCATCACCAGGTGATTTAGGAAATTTAAGAACATAGAATAACTTCTTGCATGTGTATTTCTCCCATTATTTCTGATTAAAAGAATAGAAAAATGGGTAGAATCAGAGAACTTGGTTGAAATGTCTGGCTTTTTCACCATTTTTATCTTTAAATATGATACACTATGACCCTCCACTTCATTGCTTATAATCTGTTGTAAAAATGGTTGTTAGCCTTACTGGTCATGTTAATGCCTCATAAGAAGAGTTACTCTTCTCTTGAAAGAAAATGTAAGAGTAAATCTTAATGACCTTGGGTTAGGTAATGATTTCTTAGATACTTTACCAAAGCACAAATATAAACAAAGAAGATTGATAAGTTTGACTTCATCAGAGGTAAAAGCTTTGTGCTTTAAAGGATAGACACCACCAAGAAAACTATAAAAAAAAAGAAATCCATAGTAGGTAAGAAAATATTTAAACATCAAGTATCAGAAAAGAAATGTTTTTTTTAAATATATAAGACAATCTTACAAATCAAAATTGAAAACAACCAATTGAAACTGAGCAAAGGATCTAAATAGACAAAGAAACATGAATAGCCAACATTTACATGTAAGAATGCTCAATATTATTAATCATTAGGAAAATACAAATCAACACCATAGTGAGAAACCATTTTATAGCCACTAGGATGACTGTAATAAAAAACGATTCATAAAAAGGACTGTTGGGGAGGATGTGGAGAAATTGGAATCCTCACACATTGCAGGTGGGAATGTAAAGTGGTGCAATCACTTTAGAAAACAATTTGGCAGTTGTACAAAATGTTAAACAGAGAATTATCACATAACATAAACATTCCTCTCCTAGGAATTTCTTTCCAAGATAAATAAAAATATATGTCAACATTACAGAGTGTCTACAAATGTTTATAATAGCATCACTCATAATGGCCAAAAAGTAGAAACAACACAAACGTTCATTAACTGAGGAATGGATAAGCAAAATGTGGAATAATTATACTGTAATGGTTAATTTACATGGTAGTTTGGGTAGGCACTGGAGCCCAGTTATTTAGTGTAATACTGGTCTAGATGTGTCTGTGAAGGTCTTTTGTAGATGTAATTAATATTTTTGATCAGTTGACTTTAAATAATGCAGATGAGTGTCCATAATTTGTGTATGCCTCATTCAATCACTTGAATGTCTTAATAACAAAAACAGAGGTAGAATCCTATATATCTTTATATAGTACATATTCATATTTATATAAAGATAGATAGCCTATTGATTCTGTTACTCTGTTCACTGAATAATCCCAACTGATGCACATACCATGAATTATTATTTAAAAATATAAAGATAAGATGTAACTAAAATCAGAGCAGAACTGAAGGAGATAGAGACACAAAAACCCTTCAAAAAATCAGTGAATCCCAGAGCTGTTTTTTTAAAAAGTTCAACAAAATAGATAGACCTCTAGTGATACTAATAAAGAATAAAATAAAGAAGAATCAGATAGATGCAATAAAATGATAAAGGGGATATCACTGCTGATGCCACAGAAATACAAACTACCGTCAGATCATACTAGAAACATCTCTATGCAAATAAATCAGTAAATCTAGAAGAAAAGGATAAATTCAGGACACTTACACCCTCCTAAGACTAAACCAGGAAGAAGATCTGAAACTGAGGCAGCAATTAATAGCTTACCCACCAAAAAAGTCCAGGACCAGATGGGTTCACAGCCAAATTCTACCAGAGGTGCAAAGAAAAGCTAGTATTATTCCTTCTGAAACTATTCCAAGCAATATAAAAAGAGAGAATCCTCCCTAACTCATTTCATGAGACCAACATCATCCTGATACAAAAACCTGGCAGAGACACAACTTAAAAAGAGAATTTCAGGTCAATATCCATGATGAGCATCAAAGCAAAAATCCTCAATAAAATACTGGCAAACCAAATGCAACAGCACATCAAAAAACTTATCCATCACAATCAAGTCAACTTCATCCCAGCGATGCAAGGCTGGTTTAACATACACAAGTCTATAAACGTAATCCATCACATAAGCAGAACCAAAAACGAAAACCACATGATTATCCCAATAGATGCAGAGAAGGCCTTCAACAAAATTCAACAGCCTTTTATGCTAAAAAACTCAATAAACTAGTTATTGATGGAATGTATTTCAAAATAATAAGAGCTATTTATGACAAACCTACAGCTAATATTATACTGAATATTACAAATACTAGAAGCATTCCCTTTGAAAACGAGCACAAGACAAGGATGCCCTCTCGCATTAATTCAACATAGTACTAGAAGTTCTGACCAGGGCAATTGGACAAGACAAAGAAATAAAGGGTATTCAATTAGGAAAAGAGAAAGTAAAATTGTCTCTATTTGCAGATGACGTGATTGTATTTGTATATTTAGAAGACCTCAACTCAGCCCAAAATCTCCTTAAGCTGATAAGCAACTTCGGCAGAGTCTCAGGATATAAAATCAATGTGCAAAAATCACAAGCATTTCTATATACCAATAACAGACTAACAGAGAGCCAAATCATGAGTGAACTCCCATTCACAATGCTACAAGAAAATAAAATACCTAGGAATACAGCTAACAAGGTATGTGAAGGACTTCTTCAAGGAGAATTACAAACCCAAGTCACAAGTATTCTTTATCCAAAATGCTTTGGATCAGGAGTGTTTTGATTTTTTTTTTTTTAATTTGGAGTATTCACACATAAAGAATGACATATCTTGGGAATGTGTCACAAATCTAAACATAAAACACAAAATTTCATAAATTCCTTATACACAAAAGCAAAATAAAGGTAATTGTATACAATATGTTAAGTAATTTTGTGCATTCAAATTTTGAAACAAAGTTTGTATACATTGAACTATCAAGAAGTAAATGTTATTATCACCTGTTGGTAATCAAAAAATTTTGGATTTTAGAGCACTTCAGATTTTTTATTTTTGAAGTAGAGCTGCTCAACCTGTACTGATATGTGTTACAGCAGGAACGTACTTTGAAAACATTATGTAAGTGAAAGTAGCTACTCATCGAAAAATCATGTATTTTATAATACTTAAGAGGATATTTAAAAGTAGGGAAAGTAAAATGATCTAAACTCCTAAACTGAAGTAAAATTTTCATGATATACAAGAAGTGATAAATTGTGATAAAAATGATAAATTGATATTATAATGATATAATGATATATATATAATACAAATGATAATGATATACATAATATATATAATATAATGATAATATATAATATAAATGATAAATTGATAATAAAAGTGATAAATTGATATTATACATATATAATAATATCCAGCCAACACTATGAAAGTTATGCAGAAATACACTTGAAAACACTATAAATAAATCAAGATGAGATCTAATAAATGTTGAAGTAACAAACATGATTTCTGGAAAAAAGAAACAGAGAAGAAAGGACCAGAATAAATAAGCAGTAAACAAACAAATACGATGTAACAAGTAACAAAAAACAAATAAGATGGCTGAATTAGGAGTCAACATATCAATAATTGCCTGATGTAAATGTTGAAAATATAACAATTGAAAAACATTATCATAGTGTCTAAAAATCATGATGCAAGTATATGCTGTGTATATGAAACTCACTTCTGATTTAACACATGTAGTTTGAAAGTAGAAGAATAATAGAAGGCATTACATGTACTAATTTAATTAATTCATTAAATTTATTTAGGTTAATTAATTAAATAAAAAGAAAATCAATTAGAATATAAGAAAACACACATTAAAACAAAAAGGATTGCTAGAGTCTAAGAGAGCTATTTCATAATGACAATATAGAAATACATAAAAATCCTAAGTGCCTGCAAGTTAAGCAATAACATCTCAAAATATATGAAGCAAAAACTGAGGCAAAAGAATAAATAAGCAAATGCACAACTGTAGCTGTGGACATAAAAAGCTGCCTCTCAGTACCTGATAGACACTACACAAAAAAATGAGCAATGACATAGAAGATCAGAATAACATAATCAAGCATATCTTAATGGACATATATGGAACAATTTACCCAATATATATATATATATTCTGATAGCAGAATATATATATATATATTTTTTTCAATAATCCAGGGAATATTTGCCAAGATAGACTATTTCATGGACCATAGAAACTTCAACAAATCTAAAATAATTGAGATTATAAAATGTATTCTTTGACCATAAAAGAATCAAATTAGACATCAATACTAGAAAAACAACAAATCTCTAAACACAAGACATTCAAAAAAGATACATCCAAACAATCCATACATTAATCAAAAAGGCACAAAGAAAAAGTAAAGTGAATAAAAATACAATGTATCAAAATTTATGGGATGTAGCTAAAGCAACATCAAAAGGGAAATGTACTGAATGCTATAAATTCCTTAATAAAATGAAGAAGTGTGTCAAATCAATAATCTATGCTTCTAGCTCAAAAGAACAGAAAAAGAAGAAAAATTTATTTTAAACAGGCAAAGGAATAAAATTATAATGAGTAGAAATCATTAAAATTGAAAATAGAAAAAAATACCAAGATATATCAATGAAACAAAAAGCCAGTCTTTACAAAGATCAGTAAAATGATAAATCTTCAGTAAAATGACCCAAATAAAAGAGGAAAGAAAAAATTAGCATTATCTGTAATTAAATAGAAATACTACTATAAATATTGTAGGCGTCTGGGCACAGTGGCTCATGCCTGTAATCCCAGCACTTTGGGAGGCTGAGGTGAGTGTATCATTAGGTCAGGAGTTGCAGACCAATGTGGTCAACATGGTGAAACTTCATCGCTAATAAAGACCCAAAAAATTAGCCTGGAATGGTGGTTGGCACCTGCAATTTTAGCTATTCTGAAGGCAGAGGAAGGAGAATCACTTGAATTCAGGAGGTGGAGGTTGCTGTGAGCTGAGATCATACCACTACATTTCAGTCTGGGTGACAGAGCAAGAAAAATATTATAGGCATAAAATGATCATAAAATTGTACTCATTATTTTAATTTAGAATTAATGGGTAAATATCTGAAAAACCACAAAGAATCAAAATGCAACCAAAATGAAATAGACAATATGAATAGCCATGTAAATATTAAATAAATTGAATTTGATCTGGGCATTTTGGCATGCACCTGTAGTCCCAGGTACTCAGGAGTCTGAGAGGGCAGGATCACTTGAGCCTGGAAGTTAGAGGCTGCAGTGAGTGAAGACTGTGTCACTACACTCCAACTTGGGAGACAGAGCGAGACTCTTATCTCTGAAAGAAAAGAAAAAATTGAATTTATAATTGTGATTCCAGAAAAAGGAATATCTAGGCCCAGATAATTTCACTGGAGAATTGTACCAAACACATAAAAAAGAATTAATGGTAGTTTTACACAATTTTTTTTTTCCCCAGAATAGAAGAGTAAGGTAAATTTCATAACTCATTTGGTGAAGCCAATGTAACTCTGATGCAAAGCTGGTACAAATAACTAAACTACAGATTGAAAGTTCTCCTGAATTTAAATGCAGAAATTATCAGTAGAATTAGCAATTCTAATCCAATAATGTATAAAAAATATTTATTTTTTTATTTTTTTATTTTTATTTTTATTTTTTTTTTTTGAGACGGAGTTTCACTCTTGTTACCCAGGCTGGAGTGCAATGGCGTGAACTCGGCTCACTGCAACCTCCGCCTCCTGGGTTCAGGCAATTCTCCTGCCTCAGCCTCCTGAGTAGCTGGGATTACAGGCACGCGCCACCACGCCCAGCTAATTTTTTGTATTTTTAGTAGAGACGGGGTTTCACCATGTTGACCAGGATGGTCTCGATCTCTTGACCTCGTGATCCACCCGCCTCGGCCTCCCAAAGTGCTGGGATTACAGGCTTGAGCCACCGCGCCCGGCCCACTAAAAAATATTTATTATGATTAAGTGGAATTTATTGCAGATATGCATGGCCATTTCAACATTTACAAAATAAATCAATTGTATGCAACATATCAACAACATGCTAAAGTAAAAAAAAAAGAAATCTTGAAGAAAGCATTGACAAAATTCAGTACCTGTTCATCTATCAAATTGGAAATAGAGGAAACTGAAGAAATAAAATTACAGTAAAATTATACCAGTTTGATAAAGGCTATCAATACAAACCTACAGCTAACATGATACTTAATTGAATGTTTTCCACCTAATATCCAGAAAAAGGTAAGAATGTCTCATCTCACCACTCTCATTCAACACACTATTGGAAAGTCTAGCTAATGCAATAAGGCAAAAAAAAAAAAAAAAAAAAAAAAAAAAGTCAAGACAATGTGGCATTGTCTGTGGAGACACATAGACAAATGGAACAGAACACAAAAGCCAGATATAGACTAGCACAAATGCATCTAATCGATTTTGACAAAGATGCAAAAAATATTCAATAAAGGAAAAAAAAGTATTTTTGACAAATGACTTCGGAACAATTTGACATCCAAAGAAGAAAAAAAAAAAGAACTTTGACCTAAATCTCACACCATTGATTTAACTTGGCTCAAAATGGATTGCAGACCTAAAACATGTAATTATTAATACTATAAATACTGAAAAAAAAACCTAGAAATTGAAAATTTCTGGGATTCAAGGTTAAGTAAAGAATTCTTAGATTTCACACTAAAATCTCAACCCATGATATTAAAAAAAAAAAACTATATGCTAGATATCAAAATTAAAATCTTTGGCTGTGCAAACTTTCATGGGAAGATGAAAGAAGACAAGCTACAAATAGGGAGAAAGTATTTGCAAACTATATATCCAACAGAGGGTACGTTTGTGGTATACATAAAAAAATTCCTAAAACCGAACAATAAAAGACAATTCAGTTAGAAAATGAGCAAAAGACATTAACAGATATTTAACCTTAAAGAATTTACAGATGGCAAATAAACATTTAAAAAAAAGTTCAACATCATTAGCCATGAGGGAAATGTAAATTAAAATCATGAGATATTACTACATACCTGTCAAAAAGGCTAAAATAAAAATTAATGGTAACAGCAAATTCTGGCAAGGATGTGAAGAAACTGGATTTTTTAATACATTTTGGGTGGGGATATAAACTGGTACAGCCACTCTGGGAAAATTATGACAATTTCTCTTAAAATTAAATATGTAATAATTATGCGACTCAGCAGACACACCTTTGGACATTTGTCCCAGAGTAATGTAATCTGTTCACACATAAACTTTAATGCAAATGTTCATAAAAGCTTTATTCATAATAGACAAAAAACCTGAAATAATCCAGATGTCCTTCAACAGATGATGGGTAAACAAACTGTGGTATGTATATGGGTATATATTTATATATAAACATACACACACACAGTTAGTATATATACCAATTATACCAACTGCATGTCCACAGTTAGTGATATATATATATGTCTTCACCAACAATGTATGAAAGATCTAATTAGAGCCAATCCAAATATTTTTTTCCATTTTTACTTGTGTAAGTGTGCTTATTTTTATACAATTGTCTTACATGCTTGGGGGTCTGTATTCACAACACAGTCAAGAATCTGAACAGTTTCTTCACTCCAGGATCCCTCCTGTTGCCCTTATACAACTACAGCAATATCCTTCCAATGATACCCCGTCCCAAACCTCTAACAACTGGAAACCATTACTCTGTTCCTCATTTTAAAATGTTACACAAATATAAAAGCATATAGTATATGATCTATTGTGTAGTCTCTTTAAACTCAACATAGATTTGCTGGAGATTCACCGACGTTGTTACATGCATCAACAGTTCATTAGGTTTTGTTGCAAAGTAGCATTCCATGGTGTGTGTGTATATATGTATGTGTGTGTATGTATACATGTACACACACACACGCTATACTGTGTTTGTGTGTATACATTGTATGTGTGTGTGTATATATATATATATATATACATATATATATATATATATATATATATACACCACAGTTAGTATATGAATACATGCCCACACATTTGGTATAGCAGCATACCCCTGACACACACCAATAAAATTCAGCTTTATTTAATGAATATAATGAAGTGCATACCTTTTCCAAATAAAAATTTTGTAAGGCTTAAGTCCAAAAAATATAGGTCTAGTTTTTAAAAATATCTTAGTAACATAAAATGGAATACTATGAGTCATTTAAAATATTTTGGAAGTACACGTAATAACTAAGAAAATCATCTACTATACCTTGTTATGTAAGGAAAAGCAAGCCTGTGTGTGTATTATTTTTTTGCAGCCAAACCTAATGAACTGTTGATGCATATAACAACTTTGCTGAATCTCCAGCAAATTTATGTTGATTTAAAAGAAACTCTAAAATAGATCATATACTACATGCTGTTTTTATTCATGTAACACTTTGAAATTCACAAAGTTTTGTAATGAACAGAGTGTTGAACACTTTGAAATGAATAGAGTTGTGGTACAGAGAGAAATGGGACATCACTGTAGTTGTGTAAGGGCAAGAGGAGTGTAGTGATGGAACTGTAGTGATGGAACTGTTCAGGTTCTTGATTATTATTGGACATAGAAACCTACACATCTGATACAATTATATTAAATAAACACATATACACATGGGTACAGGTAAAAGTAGTAATATCTTTGGACTGGCTCTAAGTCAATATCCTGCTTTTGACATTATACTATAATTTTGCAAAATGTTTCCATTGAGGAAAAGTTGATATAATGTTTGAGAGATCTCTGTATTATTTCTTACAACTGTATATCGACCTACAATTACTTAAATAAACATTTAAGTTTTAAAAAGGAATGCAATTCTGCCGCAATGTGGATAACCCTTAAAAAATTTACGCTAAGTAAAAGAAGTCACCTACAAAAGAGGCAGGAGAATTGCCCAGGGATGTAGGAGGGGAAGAAGAGAAAATGATTGCTGATAGTTGAGGTTTCGTTTCAGGATGATGAAAGTGTTCTAAAGTTAGATTGTAGGGATTAAAAACCACCGATTTCTATGCTTTAAAGGTAAATTTTATTATGTATTAAATATATCTCAGTAATCTTTTTCTTAAGAAAGAGTTAGAATTATAACATTTAATTTATGTGTCAAATATTTTTCTTCTCCCATGTTGCTAGCAGTTTCCCAAATGTAGCAGAGATTTTTGTCCCCATTTTATCTGGCTTTTCACATTGATGCATGTGCCTTAACAACTTCTGACTTTACTGAGTGATCAAACTGAACTGAAAAAAACCTCTTGGAGTGAATTTTGAAGCCAGATGCTCTAAGTATGAGAAAGTGAAATGGCTTACATATTAACACTCTTCCAGTCACACCTCTTCCACTGACTTGTGTTTTTAGGAGCCTCTGGTAGAAGGACTAATAAGTCTGTATTTTTTATTCCTGCCAACTTTCTGCTCAGGTAGATCTTCTTTTATCTGTTCTTTTATCCATCTGGCCTTGTTTAATAGTACTAAAATTTCTAAACATTTTTCTTCTGTTATGATTCTCTCCTTTGTTTTCTTACCTATTCAAACACTCAAGAAGAAATGTTGAGTAGGCAGGCTGATATATAAGATCCAACCTTGACATGTGAGTTTTCATTATAGCAGTGGTGTTTAGCTATCCAAGGACTTTTCTCTAGTGCACTAAATCTGTATTAATCAAAGTTCTCCAGAGAGACAGAACCAGTAGGATATATGAACAGGGATTTATTAGGGTAACTTGGTTGACAAGATTAGGAAGGTGGAAAAGTCCTACGATAAGCCATCCGCAAGTTGGAAAAGCTGAAAAGCTAATCATGTGGCTCAAAGCTAGTAGCCTGACTCAGAACCAGGGAAACTGACCGTACAGCCTCTAATCTGAGGCTGAAGCCTGAGAGACCCTTGGTGGCCACTGGTGTAAGTCAGAGGAGAGCTGAAAAATTTGGAGTCTGATGTTCGAAGGCAGGTGTACAACAAGTGTCTAACTCTGGAAGGAAAGGTGAAAACAAGAGAATGAATGTTCCTTATTCTGCCTGTTTGTACCAGTCAGGATCCTCGCCAATTGAATAGTGCTTTATCCGTAATGAAGGATGGCCTTCCTCTCTCAGTTCACTGACTCAAACGTCAATCTTCTCTAGAAATACCATCAAAGGCACACCCAGAAACAATTAATCAGCCATTTAGTCACCCCTCAATTCAGTTAAGTCAACACCTAAAATTACCCATCCAACTGTCTGTTAAGAGGTATAAAAAAGAGTAGTTTTTTGTTTTTTTTTTTTTCTAACAGAGAAGGAGCTATTGGTGAGTTAAAAGGAAAAGAAACATTTGGTGTCTTTACATAAAACTGTAGAAAGTTTTTCTTCTTTTTTTTAATAGGAGGAGTGATTGTGTAAAATGCGTGTGATAGGTAGAATGAAATGAGAATTAGTATATACATGATCCTCACATGGGGGTCATGGTTGAGAAATTGATCTATCCTATTACAGTTGAATGTCACTGCTTTAATTTCGGCTAAGGTACCTGTAATTTTACTCACCATCGCTTCTTTGGCAATCAGTGTAAATGTTAAGAAAGTGAAAAGGCAAATACGAAATAATGTCTAGTCCTATTTTGAAAAGAATTTGACCTCACAACTACCTGAAAGGATCAAGACTAATGGGTCAAAGGATCACATTTTCAAAATAACTTTCTTAGTGATGTGGGATTTCATTTAAATAGTTGGATAAGTATAAAGTAAAATTTTATTTTAATGAGCTGGGTGTGGTGGCTTATTCCTATAATCCTAGCACTTTAGGAGGCTGAGGTTGGAGGATCACTTGGGCCCAGAAGTTCAAGACCAGCCTAGGCAGCATGGTGAAACCATATCTATAAAAAAATACAAAAACTAGCTGTGGTGAGGCTGAGGCAGAAGGATCAGTTGGATCCCAGAGGTTGAGGCTGCAGTGATCTATGATCGCACCACTGCATTCTAGCCCCAGTGACAGATTGAGACCCTCTCTCAAAAAAGGAAAAAAAAAAAAAGGCAAATGACAGTTTACTTTTCAAATAAGATTGCTTTGCTTTTTAAACCACTAAAAACTGAACTATAGCCATGTGCCATATAAGGACATTTCTTCATTCAAGGACCAACCTTATACGTTGGTGGTCTCATAACATGACAGTGGATCATATTCAAATCTGATATATGGCACTTGATATTGGCACTGCAGATTGAGCAGAAGATTGTATTTATATGAATTAACAATGCTAGGTCATTTGAGTTTTTACCTGAAGGAATATACATACATTTAAAATATATATTATCTATCTATGTTTGTATAAGTATACTCTATAATATTCCCACAATAACAAAATTACTTAAACATTTCTCAGAACATATCCTCATAGTTAATTGACACATGGCTGCATAATAAATTTCTGCCCCTAAAGAAAATTATAAGGACTAGTTTATTTTTTTCACTATAAAATAAATAACTAATTTTCATTTTTCAGGACGTTATGTGAATGCAGGGGCCAATATCTTAGGATTCCATTATTGATGTGCTTTTTAATGCATTGAAATTAGATATTTTAACATCATTATTTCAATATTATAGAAAGTTAATCAGGGTTTTTTCCATTATAAATAAATTAATATAATAAATTATAAATTAAAATTTACTAAGTTTTTTGAAATAATATTATAAAACTTGTCTAAACATTTTTGGCAATAATAGCTTAGTAAAATTTGACTTTATGTTCAGTGTTTCAACTTTTCAGGACTTAATGTGATGAACAAGAAATATAAAAGTAATTTCAATTATTTAGCTTAACTTTAATTTTGCTGCACATTGTATGATGGACATTTATTAAGCACTTAAAAAATAATGAATGTCTTAAACACGTAACTAACCTACTCACTAGTTATAGGTAATCCATGCAAGTTACATCTAATGGATTAATATGCATTTGAGACAATTCTAATAAACCAAATAATAATAACATGTTTGAACTTTTGGTATGGGTAATTTGTTTGACTGTCTGTTAAGAGATATAAAAAAGAGTAGATTTTTTTTTTTTTTCTAATAGAGAAGGAGCTATTGGTGAGTTAAAAGGAAAAGAAACATTTGGTGTCTTTACATAAAATTGTAGAAAGTTTTTCTTATTTTTTTTTAATAGGAGGAGTGATTGTGTAAAATGCTGGTAAGCTCATAAACTGATTATTTCAAGCAGGTGTACTTTCTCTTTAGATGTATAATGAAGCAAGCTCATACTAGAAGAAGGGCTGTCATTTATTGGGAACATGAAGTAGATAAAAAACCAAAGAAAGCTTCCAGGTGAAGATGAAAGTCACAAAGTGCATGAATTAAAAAGAACAGATTCATTTATCTTTGTCTTTTTACACCTGGATAGAATGCTAAGAGCCATCTGTCAAAACTACATGCAGTGCAATAAAGGACATTTTGTTTATTTGTGAACTAATTAAATGGACTTGGATAGATTTTTAATGAAAATATGTACAATTTCAAACAATCAAGCTGGGCATTTCCTTCAACAAGCTTTTGAAAGACCTCTTTAGAGGGCAATGCTCAATGAGAATTCCTCTTTCTTCTTTAGCTACTTGTAATGTGACCATTCAACCAAAATTTTCCCTGTAATATTTGGCACATTCTAGATCAGTAGGAAATGAGAAAAGCATTCCAACCAGTCTCCAACATAAATCTTTGCCTTGGAATGGGTAAAGAAATGAAGTGAAAAATGTACTTTTATTTAGAATGATGAAAATAGGTTTTCACAATTATTGATAGAAATAATACATATTTTATAAATGGACACATTGATTAAATAAATCATTCACTGCAGAATACTATACCAACTTTTCACTGTATTTTTCTTTTTAAATAGTAAGGTAACAAACTGTGGGGAAAAAAGAGAATCATATTGTTTCAAATATTTTACAGTTTTAAATTTTAATCCAATTGGCAATCCATAGAATATATACATACAAAATGAAAAACATTAAAATAACATAGAAAACTTAGTTAGGAAGTGAAATACAATTTATAAATGTTATGCTTGCCCTTAGAAATAGCAATATAATGTCTTAAAAATTAGATTTTATAAAGATTGTGTTAGAAAGTTTGATGCTAAAATGTCTAGTTTATTTATGTACCTGTGACAAACTTGACAAAACTGAAAATATTTCTCAGAAATAAGATACTTTCGTGAAATAGACTTTTAAAATGCATCAGTATCATAACTATATAGATTTGCAAACAATCAAGGATGCATAATTCATGCACAGAAGTGGAAAGGGTGAAGTGAATTCAAACTGTGTTTTAAGAGCTTAAATGTTAGACGTACTAGACAAAGACTTTAAATTGCATCTTACAAAACACCCAAAGAACTAAAAGGAATCACATCTGAAACATTAAAGAAAAAATGTATGAGAATGAGCTCTTACCAAATGAAGAGCATCAATCAAGAGGTTGAAATAATAAAAGAAACCAATGGAAATTCTATGGACAAAAAATACAAAAACTTGAATAAAAATTTTTCTAATGGAGTTCAACAGATGTGAATTGACAGAAGTAAAACTTATCCGGAAGACAGTTCAATTGATAAAATCCAGCCTGAGGAATAGAAACCAAAAAAAAAAAAAAAAACACAAAGAAAAATAAATAGACCTCAATGACCTATGAGTCAGCATCAAGCTTATGAATACATGAATAGTAGTGACTCATAGGAAGAGTAGAGAGATAAAAGGTAAAAAGAATCTTTGAAGAAATAAATGGCCAAAAATTGTCAAGATTAAAAAAATATATTCTATGCATCCCCGAATTTCAACATAAACCAAACTGGAGGACAGTTCTTTTGGTGGTCTTGAACATACCCAGTTCTCCCCTGTTTCATGTTCGAAGTTCCCAAGATTAACTGTAGAATATGCTAGGAATGGAATATCTTTTTTTTTTTTAATTTCTGACTTTTATAAGTTAAGGGGTACATGTGAAGTATGTGCATGTTTGCTACATAGGTAAATGTGTGCCATGGTGATTTGCTGCACAGATCATCCCATCATCTAAGTAGTAAACCCAGCATTCATTAGCTATTCCTCCTAATGCTCTCCCTCCTCTCACTTCCTACCTTCTGACAGGTCTCAGTATGTATTGCATCTATGTATTCTCATCATTCAACTGCCACTTATAAGTGAGGACATGCAGTATTTGGTTTTCTGTTCCTGTGTTAGTTTGCTGAAGATAATAGCCTCTAGCTCCATCCATATCCCTGAAAAGAACATGGTGTCATTCCTTTTTATAGCTACTTAGTATTCCATGGTGTATATGTACTACATTTTCTTTATCTGGTGTATTATTGATGGGCATTCAGGTTGAGTCTATGTCTTTGCTAGTGTGAATAGTGCCACAATGAATACATACATACATGTATCTTTATAATAGAATGATTTTTATTCCTTTGGGTATATACCCAGTAATGGAAGTGCTAGGTTACAAGGTATTTCTCCCTCTAGATGACTTGAGGAATCACCACACTGTTTTCCACAATGGTTGAACGAATTTACACTCCCACCAACAGGGTAAAAGCATTCTTATTTTTTGATGTTTTAATAATCACCATTCTGACTGTTGTAAGATGGTATCTTGTTGCTTTGATTTGCATTTCTCTAATAATCAGTTATGGTGAATTTTTTCATGCTTGTTGGCCACATGTATGTCTTCTTTTGAGAAGTGTCTGTTAAAGTCCTTTCCCCACTTTTTAATGGGGTGGTTTGGTTTTCTTCCTGTACATTTGTTTAAACTTCTTGTGGATGCTGGATATTAGACCTATGTTATGTGATCTTTAACAAACCTGACAAAAACAAGGAATGATGAAAGGATTCCCTATTTAATTAGTGGTGCTGGGAAAACTGGCTAGCCACATGCAGAAAATTGAAACTGGGCCCTTTCCCTACGCCATGTACAAAAATCAAGTCAAAATGAATTAAAGACTTAAATGTAAAACCCAAAAGTATAAAAATCCATAGAAGAAAATCTAGGCAATACCATTCAGGACGTAGGCATGGACAGAGATTTCATGAGGACAACACCAAGAGCAATTGAAACAAAAGCAAAAATTGGCAAATGGGATCCAATTAAGCTATAGTGCTTCTGTACAGCAGAAGAAACTTTTTTTTTAAATTGCATTTTAGGTTTTGGGGTACATGTGATGAACATGCAAGATTGTTGCATAGGTACACACATGGCAGTGTGGTTTGCTGCCTTCCGTCCCCTCACCTGTATCTGTCATTTCTCCCCATGCTATCTCTTCCCACCTCCCCACCCCCCGCCCCTCCCCCATTTCCCCCCAACGGACCCCAGTGTGTAGTGCTCCCCTCCCTGTGTCCATGTGTTCTCATTGTTCAACACCCGCCTATGAGTGAGAATATACGGTGTTTGATTTTCTGCTCTTGCGTCAGTTTGCTGAGAATGATGGTTTCCAAGTTCATCCATGTCCCTACAAAGGACGTGAACTCATCGTTTTTGATGGCTGCGTAATATTCCATGGTGTATATGTACCACATTTTCCCTATCCAGTCTATCATCGTTGGGCATTTGGGTTGGTTCCAGGTCTTTGCTATTGTAAACAGTGCTGCAATGAACATTCGTGTGCACGTGTCCTTGTAGTAGAATGATTTATAATCCTTTGGATATATACCCAGTAATGGGATTGCTGGGTCAAATGGGATTTCTATTTTTAGGTCCTTGAGGAATCGCCACACTGTCTTCCACAATGGTTGAATTAATTTACATTCCCACCAACAGTGTAAAAGTGTTCCTATTTCTCCACATCCTCTCCAGCATCTGTTGTTTCCTGATTTTTTAATGATCGCCATTCTAATTGGTGTGAGATGGCAGAGAAAACAGACATCTTACAAAATGGAAGAAAATTTTTGCAGTCTATTCATCTGACAAAGGAATGGGATATCTTAAGATAGGGAAGAACTGCCTGAAACAGCACAGGGTCTTTCTTGTTCATGTCCTCCTAAGAAAAGTAATATATTGAGCTAAAAAGGAATACCCCAGGACAGCTTGGGACTTGTTCCTCTTTTCCCTGGAAGTGGGATGCCTTTCAAAGCACTTCCCAATGAGTCACATCGCCCCTAAGTTCTATAAGCCAGGGCAGACTACCTTTCAAGGTCCCTCAGCTCTGATGCAAGTGGTTTAGTTAAGACTCAGTCTGCCCAAGGCAGCTTTCTTGAGCCTTGGAGGATCAACTCATGATGGATCCTAGGTGTCCTTTGCCCCTTGCTACATCTCTGTAAATACTCAACCCTTTTTATATAACTTGTTGACTGTGAGTGTGTTCTGATTCACTGGACTCAGAAATTGGTAGCACTGTAGCTATGGATGCAGTGAACATAAATATTTGGACTCCTGTTTCTGGTGGTTGGCATGGTTATAATCTCTGTTATTCTCTATGGAGTGGTAGTTCTCCCTTATGATTGGTTATTAGTGAACCTACTTCACACAAATAGGATCAATTCAAGAAGATCCACTTCAGGACACATTATAGTTAAGCTATTGAAAGAGAGAAAATAATAAAATCAGCAAAAGAAAGATTATTCATAGTGTACAAGGGACTCTCAATAAAATAAACAGATGACTTACTATCAGAAATCAAAGAGAGCTGGAGTGGCTATGTTATTATCAGACAAAATAAACTTTAATACAAAAAATTCTGATTAAAGACAAAGAAGGTATTCTATAATGCTAAAGGAGCCAATCTAATAGGAATATAACAAAGTTAAAATTTTATAGCTACCTAACTATACATCAAATTAAATGAAGTGAAAACTGACAGTTTTCTAAATAAATTTTAAACTCAATATCAAACATGGAATGTTTTGAGAAACATTTTGAAATTCATTTAAAGTGCTTCAAAAAGTACATGTGACTTTTAATACTTATTAACATAATCATAACTTCCATTTACTAGTAAGAATAAGAATTCTGAGAAACTATGCAAGAAAAGATAAAAAGATGAACTATATAGCCTACAAAATGGAAATAAAATTCCATGAGATGAAATTAAGATTAGTGAAGATAGTAAAGAATTAATGTATTGAGATTAACTAAGAGTGAAAAAATAAGACTTGTTAATTGGTGATAGCCAAGAAAACAGGACAAAGGTGGGAAAGAAAAACACAAGAAACAGATAATGTTTCTGAGCACAGCAAAACATTGGGGCATTGTTCTTAGAAGCATCATCTTTCTCATTCCATCTTATACAAAAATGCCTTTCAAAATCAAAGGTAGACAATTTTCTAAGAATCAGTAATAGCTAACATTCATTGGCCGTTGCTATATGCCAGGTTCTTTTCTAAATATTTCATACATATACATATCAATTTATTTAGGCTTCATGATAACACTATGAAAAGTTATACTTTATCTTGCACTATAGATGTAGAAACTGTAGTTTATCAAGATTAACTGACTTGCTTAACATCATACAGTTGGCATTTTAAAAAGTACCAGATGTGGAAATGGTCAGCATGATTTCAGAGCTCAGGGGCTTGTTTTACACTGCCTCCTAGAACATACTAACTTTTATTAACCTGAATGTAAGCCGGGGCAACTCTAAAGATTTGATCAGTGGATTAAATTGTTTACTTTAGAAGTGTATTGTTTCATCTTACAAACTTTGAAAGGGTGAAACTACAATTAAAATGGATTAACATTTTTAAAACAATTATGAATATATTTTGGATTATATTATTTTGATACGTGGTCCCACTCATAACAGTTTGAAAAACACTAGTTTCATTATCATGTATATTTCCCCCACTGCATTTTTCCTGACAAGTTTATCTCCCTGGATTCATAAGTTCTTGAGTCTTCCTCTGATCTTTGTAATCCCAGAGTGATAGTCCTAAGTTGGCTATGAAGTCAACCTGTAGTTATTATTAGACTTATTATATTTTTTACTGAAATTGAATAAGAAGATACTCTTTACAAAGTTTTTACAGCTGCCTGTGCAACCCTGCATTTCATTTTCAATGAATGTAGCTAACCTTAGTTTTTAGTCCTTTTGAAGAATCAACTGCTTTAAAATTAAGCCATAAATTTCTTACTAGGTAAAATCAATATTCAATTCTGGATGTAATGCTATGAGAGAAAAAATCTTAACTTTTAGATCTAGCAGTAAAAAAAACAAAAACAAGTTAACAAATGGTATGAGGGAAGATAATTAAATATAAATATTAAATTGAATGAACATATTACCATCTCATTAGATATTTCTTGAGCATATTGTTGTCTTATAATAAAGGGCCAAGAACTCTGCTAGTAAGTTTGTATGGAGAGTTAGAATATAAAAACCATTCCTTTACTGACATATTCCTATTCTGAGATAATTGTTTGTTTATGTTGTTGGAATATTTTTCTGAGTCCAGAGACATGCCAGATCAACTATTAGAATTCTGATAAAGACATCAATGAATTTTCATTTTATTTCAAGTTCTATACTCAGAAGGATTAATTATTTCTATTTTCAGTGCTACCTGTATTATCAATGTGAAGGTATTTCAACCGGAAAAGAAGCAGTGGTTTATACTCTATTTTTACCCTGCTGACATTAGATTTCTGCCATGGAAATAATTATATTTTAGTCATACGGCTATAAAATTAGAATGAATTAGGAGTTGTAAAGTTAGGATTAGAAAGCCACTATTAAATATCTTCTGAGAAATAATCAACTGATACATTATGAACATCCTAATTTCTATGTGAGAAAAGTTTGAATGCCTGTCCAAATGCTCACCTAATTGACAGCAATATAATCTGTTAATTGTTGCTAAACAAAAATACTTTATCTTATTCTATAGAATTTGTAATATACCTCATTAAATAGAATAACTCTAATTAATAAATATTTTCTGAAACATTATAGATTGGTCTGCTGAGTTGGGCCTTCAAGTCCTGTATGTTAAAGCTCCCTATGACATAAAACAGCCCCTTACTTTCCATAGTCTTTCTTAAAGGACCATTTTATGAGATTCTGAAAGATACACACAGACCTTAAGTGAAGAGGAAAATACAGATGTACAAGCCTGGAGAGAAAATTAGAACTTGAACATATTAGCTATAAAACAGACCTTAACAGATGTTTGAAAATAAAGATACTGACAATGAAAAACTGGCAAATGAAATGCATAAAATATACAATTTTATTGAACACAGTGTAATTTAAAAGTTATAGGTTATAACTTTAATTAGGTAAGGTGTATTTTTGATTTTTAATAGCATATAGAATGCAAAAGCTAGAATCAGTCTTTAGTCATACCATAGGATAATTGATCTAACCCTAAACCATTTGGATTTCATTTCATCAGTTGTTTTGTTTTTCTGTTATTTTTGTATATACTTATTATTTTTAAAGTCCTGTAAGTGGTTACAATGTGCCATCTTAAACTAGGATCTTTGAACATCATGCATTGTCATATTGCAGTAGAATGAATTCACAACTAAATCTCACTGAGGGCTAGACAATTGTTACATGCTCTTAAACTTCCAAAAAAAAGACAAAATCCAAAACTCAGTGAAATAAAACGAAGAGAATGCACATTATTGCTTCCATAGATGGAGTCCTGACTATTGGTCAGCTACTTCATCTTCCAAAGAAAAGAAACAAAAGGAAGAAACATAATCACATTTTATTAAGTACATAGTATGTACTTAATTTGTAATTTTATAGATAAAACAAATAAAGAATAATAGTGATAGTATGATATTTCCTTTTTGTAGTAATAAGAGAGAACAATATCTGTAAATGCTGAAATGTTCACAAAATGTTCAATATTATTTTAGATAACTGAACTGTGTTGTATTTCTCCAATAGCATCTCTTTTCTTTAACACATTTTTTTCATACTATAATAGCAAACAGAATGAGTTATTGCAGAAAATAAGAGACTTTCCATTTTCAACAAGTATGTTCAAAGCTACAGGCTACAGTTAAGTAAACAAAATAAAATAAAAAACAAAAATAAAACATGAGGCTATGATGCTTAAATAAGCACATGCCATCTGTACTTAACCTTGAGATAAGTTCTCCCTTGTGCTTAGTATTTTTTAAAATACTTTCAGTCCTATTCCTACCAAAATACACTGGGATCATCTATATCACATGGAAACATCTGGAGGGCCAGGAATTCAGGAAATTCCCCAAAGGGCAGCTGCAGAGCTGCAGTGCAGAATTCCCTCTGTTAGTCACAGAGTGTTCGGGAGAAGCGTATGTTTAGAATTGGTACGGAAGGACGTGGGGAGTAAATGAGCTTTGTCTCCATAAAAAACCTCACATTAAAATATTATTGTTTTTGCTTTAACAAATCCCCTGTTTAGAATACTAAGAGAAGAAACCAGAATGATAGTCTTGTGTATTTCCCCAGCAGTGCAGCATCTCCAGTGCTGCTATTTCCTTTTTGTGGATATGGTTTTCTATTTGGCTTAATTTCTCTTCAGCCTTGAAAATGGTCTTTAGCATTTCTTATAGTGCAGATCAGCACTACAGCTTGTATCTAAACATTTTGATTTCACCCCAGTTAAAGATCCATGTGCATTTGCCATGCCAGCTTCTGTGCCCCCATTATGTGTAACCACTTGAACAGCCCAGAGCTCCGACCTCTGACTTGTTAACTTGGGCAAGATCGCTGATCCATTTAAGCTCCACGACCTCCTGTTACAATGTAAAGTGTCTCTTGGCAAAATACTGGTGTGATTCTGGGTTTCTGTTTGTGAGTTTTCCTTTTCTCAAGGATTACTACTCTTTGCTGCCTCTTGTTCTGTGCCTTATACAGGTTTTTAGGAGTTTTGCAAAAAGTCCTAAAAACCTGTATAAGGCACAGAACAAGCAGGAGGAAAAATCTGCTGGTTACTCTGCCGTATTTAGAATTAAAAGTCAGTTATTGGCTTTTTAATGAAAATCACGGAAGTACAGATACGTTCTCGTTGATGGAATTAAAGTAATGGATATTTAGATTTGCTAGAATATTGCAGAGAATTTTCCTACCCTTTGCAACATCCCGTCTCAATACCATAATTATACAAACAGGGAATAAATTACTAGCAATCCCTGTAATCTGTTCCCTTAAAGAAAGTAATCTAGTCTCAATCCCTAAGGACCACTGTATCTCTGCTGGTAACTGGAAACTTGGCTAGAGTCTTTCTGCCTCTGGTATATTTAAGGTCTTCTCAGAACACTAAAAAGAACCAGGAACTAGGACTCTACCAACTTTATAGGTGCAAATATTGTAGAATTGTATCTAAAACTTACTATTATTTCATTACAACATGTTCAGACAGGACATGGAAGGAAATCTGTCCCTTCACTTTCACTTATTAGAGGCATTGCAAGACCTATAAAAACAAGATAATTTCAATAATGTGAGAATTGTGCATGTCCACACAATTTAGTTGATTTTACTACATATATCTAGTGGGTTCAAAAGGCAGGTGTTACACAGAGAAAGCCTAAAGTTTGTTATCCTCATTGGCAAAGAAGAACTAGGAAGCTTGAGTGGGAGTGGGAATTTAAAAGATCACCTAGAAAATAATTGTAGATTTTCAGAAGTAGGCATATCAGGTGAGAATATAAGAATTCAGAGTATGTGCAGTCTGAGAAAAAGAAATGTATTTTAATCTTTAGAAAAAGAGACTATAGAAAAATTTTTATGATCTTACCAATAGCCCATTATTTCTACTTATGAGGAAAGTGCCTACATTGCAGCCTGTGAATTATAAAATATACTGAAGGAAACATTTCCTGACATTTTAAGATTGAACGAAAATAAGTTAGCAGAACTTATCACTGAATTTCTTTCTTTGAAATCTGCTAACAAAGAAAAGGATTTACCTCTTAGTAGAGATGGTCTATCTGAAGGCAGAGGGATGACCTAAGATACCAAATTTATTGTACTAGAAAACAAAGAGGCAATTCTATTTAAACAGAACTGTAAGAGGTTTCAAACCTCTTTGAATCTGAAATATACCAGGCCTATTTAGCATTCCTACTCTCAAAATCTTTATTTCAAGCCTCATCTGAAAGAACAAACTACTATGGGTGTTTACATATAGGCTGAGATATAATTATACAAATTTAGGTCCTATGAATTAATCAGATATTAGATAATGAGGTTACAGAGTATAGAAAATAATTTTAAAGATGCATTCTGCTATAGGTTAGCTTTCACCTAATGATGAACCTGGGGAAAGCAAGATGCACTCGGACAGCCTTTGTCTTTTCTGATTAACTTTGCAGGTCACCATCTCATAAATCAGCTGCTTTGTTTTTTAGCTATTAAGGATTGGAAATCCACTTAAACTGCAAAATATTTTTATTATCATGCACCATAATAGGAAACCTGTTTCACTTTATCTTTTGGATTTCCAAAGATTAGAGCTTCAGTCCCCTTTCCACTCCTTGCATCCCCCAGGGGTGAGGTTTATTTAAAAATTTAAAATGCATAGTTTTAGCAACTTCTCTCTTACTTATATGATTGTAAAACATAACAGAAAAGTTGAGCAATAATTATTTGTCTCCTTTTATCCTTTCTCTTCTAAATAAAAACTAATCTCTGTACTAATGTGCTTGTCTTGAAAGGCATGGACTGATTAGCTTAGGCCAATGCCATTCTAAGGAGTAGGACAAATGCTTTCTCTTTTTTCCTGTTTGATAGTATTTATTATCCATTTGTTTTAATTTTCTTTTTAAGTGCATAGTCCTTGTTTAAAAAATATATTTGTATATTTATTATGCTTTCATTCAAGAATTTAGGGATTTCATGGAGGAAAAGTAGTGGGTACTTAGAACTTAAAGTTCTATATCATTTTAGCAGACCTAACTTATGTGAAAATTTCTTCGAAAGGTTCAGCCTTTTTTGTTATTTATTTGAGGTTACATTTCTAATGTATGTAGAATGGGCACCAAGTCTAATAAGAAAAAGAACCTGCTGACGAGTGAGGATACATGTTTTAGTCATTTGTGTTTCAAAACTTAGTCCACTTTGAAAATATACAGTTATTTCTGGTAATGCTCAATCTTTTGGAAGATCATTGTTCAACCTCTTTCATATTTTAGTCTATTCTCATCTTCTCTCAGAGAGAGGTGGGATCATCTGACCTCATAATGGCAAAATAACTGAATCCTCATTTCCTCGGGATGTTCTTTGAATACCTTGGTCAGATTGCAAAGTGGTTGGTTTGATACCTTTTGGGTGTCGTAAATGTTGTAGCATCCCTGGCCATATTGATGTTGCTTGGTACTGGCATTTGTGATCAGTGTTCTTTTTCTTAGGCAAATGAGTTTTATAAATGACTCCCTGCTGCCTGAATTTTTTTGCCTGAGCCTCTACCTTAGGCTCTATCTAGCTCCTCACTTACATATTGTACATGCAGTGTCTTTTACAAGGCCATTTCACCTCTGCCTCAACAGGTATCATGGTAAAGCTACCAGCTACCAGTTCTCATCTCAGTATCAGTGTTGAAAATGAGAGTATCTGGAGTGCAACCTATATCCTTCCAAGCTAACTTCTTTTTTGATTTTATTTTATTTTATTTCATTTTTATTGCATTTTAGGTTTGGGGGTACATGTGAAGAACATGCAAGATTGTTGCATAGGTACACACATGGCAGTGTGGTTTGCTGCCTTCCTTCCCCTCACCTGTATCTGTCATTTCTCCCCATGCTATCTCTTCCCATCTCCCCACCTCCCCATCCCTCCCCCATTTCCCCCCAATGGACCCCAGCGTGTAGTGCTCCCCTCCCTGTGTCCATGTGTTCTCACTGTTCAACACCCATCTTAATTTTACTGCCAAGAGTTCATGCAGTTTTATCTTGCCTCTAACTTCCAAATGCAACCTCAGAGAGGATGCAATTATGTGGCAACAATAACAGCACTGCTGAGTGTTTACCTCAAAGAAATAAGAGGTATGAGAAGGAATGGTATGAATGAATGCACAGCGGGGACTAAAGTTCCGTTTTTTTTTCTTTGTTCCGGCAGGCAAGGGTTCTTACTAAAGATAGGTAAATCATATGAATAAATAATATTTTTTTCTCTCCATCTGAGTCACAGATATTAAAGATGTGACTTCCAACAAACTTGTAATTGCTGTTTTCTTCTCCAAATCTTCTAAGTTGCCCCACTTGTATACACATACATGATAATTTGTTTTTGTTCTAAGTATCAGACTCAAAAAGGAATTATGAACATTAGCTTTTAGCATAGAAATGAACACAAAGATACACAGCATTATCTGTGGGTTAATTTTATTACCGCAATTACCAAAACATGATACCAACTTTGAGCTCCTACAAAAAACATAGAAAGATTCTGATAGCACCACAGCAAATTTTATGTTAAATAATATTTAACATGGAAAATTATTCCTCCCTTGGAGTTAACCAGCTGTTTATTCTCACCAATATCAGATTTTAAGAAAATCAATGCATTTATTTTCTACAATTCAGTTTGTAGATGCATGCCATTATCATTAGAGATTGCTCCTGGTTCCTTTCAGAGTACCTAAGGAAACTCTACACGGTAAAATTTTCAACTTTGTAAAATATGTATTGAAACAATAAGGTTCCAATTATAAACAGTTTTAATAACATATAAAAATTAACTTGTTTAAAAATTTAATTTCTCTTAGGAAACAATCCTGAGAATAATTTTATGCAGCATAATGCATGATCAGGTTAGTCTTATCCTCTAACAGATGACCATAAATTAACAGAATGCAGAAACTTGTCTCAATATGGTGTCTCTATGGAAATGCTTGAAATATCAAGCACCCAATTGCTCAATAAATGCTAATTGGCAAAGATAATAATGATATGTTAACTCATTTCCCAAAAGGCTTTCTTACTCTCTGTTGATTTATCCATCCATCTGCTTTAGAACATTGAAAGGAGAACAAGAATTCAGTACTCATAAGAAATATAAAATTTCCTACAATTTTTGTAGTTTGAGACATTTCTTATTATACATTTTAATTACACACACACACACACACACCTTACTACAGTTAATTAGTTTATAATGGTTAACTTTGGAGGCCTCTCCCTTCTTTGAATTAAAACAGATATTTCAGAGATTACTTGGATAAAGAAAAAATGAGGAAGAGACCTGATCTATGTTTATTGTAACAATCTTTTTGCTACTATTCCTTCCATATTTGTGTGAGTCTATACCAGGTTATTCTGTTACAATGATCTATGTGTCAAACCCTCTACTATTTACACATACTTACATATTGAAGTTCTATTATAAGTCTTGAAACTGATAAATTTATTTCTGCTCCTTTATTCATTTTTTCCTCAAGGCTATTTTAGTTATCCTAGGGTTTTTGCCTTGCCATATAAATTATGAAATAATTTTGTCTAGATTTACAAAGAAAACTTGGTGACAGTATTATAGGAATTGATTAAATCTATATACAAATGTGTTGAGAAATAAGATCTTTACTGTATAGAGTCTTTCAATTCATAATCACAATATGCTCTCCATTAATCTATATTTTTAAAAACTTCCTTCAACAACATTTTGTAGTTATCAGCAAGCATATCCTTTACATGATTTAATAGATTCACACTTACATATTCCATTTTTTGAACCTGAATATATGGCATTGTAATTTTGGCGGTCATATTTTCATTGCTAGCGCATGGAAATGAAATATACTTTTGTATGTTTATCTTATGTCCTTTAAACTTGTACTCACTTTTTATTTCTGTGAGGTTTTCTTTATTTTGTTTTTGTAGATTTCTTAGGATTTTCTACCTGAACAATCATGTTATCTACAAATGGGGACATTTTTATTTCTTCTTTTCCAATTTGTATACATTGTATTTCCTTGAATTCTGTTATTACAGTGGCTAGAAGGTCAATCACTATGATTTATAAAAGTTGTGAGAGCAGATAAGCTTGACTTATTCCTTAACTTAGGGGGAAAATGTTTAATCTTTTGTCATAGAGAACAGTGATAGCTGTAGGCTTTTGAAGGTACTCTTTCTCAAGTTGAGGAAGATTCTCTCTAAGTCTAGTGTTTAAATTAATGGAATAATTTCTTACTAAAGATAAGTAAATTACACAAATAAATAATATTTCTTCTCTCCACCTGAGTCACGGAGATAGTAAAGATGTGACTTCCAACAAACTTGTAATTGCTGTTTATTTCCCCAAAACTTCAAATTGTCCTACTTCTATATACATACATGACAGTTTTAATTCTAAGTATTAGACTTGGAAAGGAATTATGAACATTACCTTTTAGCCTAGAAATGAACACAGAGATACCCAACATTTTCTGCATTAATTAATATAATTACATTATTTTTCTTCTTTAGCTTGTTAATCACATTGATTTTCAAATATTGAAAGAGGCTTATATGGTTGGAATAAACCTCATTATATGTAGCATATAATTCTTTTTTAATATGAGTAAATTATTTGTTAATATTTCATTGATAATTTTTGCATCTGCATTCATGAGAGATATTAGTCTACAGTTTATTTTATTTTTTATTTTTTGCATTATGCTGTCTAATGTTAATATTAAGGTAATGCTAGCTTCTTAAAATGAAATAAAAACCATTTCCTACTCTTCTGTTTTCTGGATTAAATTATATAGAATTGGTGTTAATTTCTCTTTAAACATTAGCAGAACTCTGCAATGAGACTATCTGGGCCTATAAAATAGATATTTTCTATTTTGAGAGTTTTAAAGTTATAAATTCAATTTCCTTACCAGGAAATTATCCATTATTTCATATTGTGTGAGTTGTGGTGGTGGTTTATATTTCTTTTGAGGAAATGTCTCCTTTGCCTAAATTGTTCAAATTTATGGATGCAGAGTATTCCCTGATTATACCTGTTATGTCTTTGATGTTTTCATAGTCAATAGTAATATTACTGGTTTTATTCTAGTATTGATATTGATAACTTATGTATGAGTGTGCATGTGTGTCTGTGTGTATGTGTGTGTGTGTGTGTGTGTGTTTTCCTGTCAGTCTTACAAGAGGTTTGTCTATTGCCTTGATATTTTCAAAGAATGAGCTTTGTGTGCCACTGATTTTATTATTTTTAATTTGAATTTTATTTATTTTTGCTCTTATCTTTATTATTTAATTCCTTCTACTTGTTTGGTTTTATTTTGTTTTTCTTTTTTATTTTCTTGAAGTGGGAGCTTAGATAATGGAGTTAGGACCCTCTTCCCAAATATGCATTTCTCTCAGCACTCCCATAGCTCTGATTCACAAATTATACTTTAATTTCATTTTGTTCAATATATTTTTTAATTGTTCTTGACATATCTTCCTTGGTTCAGGAATTATTTAGAAATGTGTTATTTAGTTCTAAGAGTTTGGATACTTTACCGTTATGTTTCTATTATTTATTTACAGTTTTATCCCACTGTGGGCAAAGAAAACACTCTGTATTTGTTTAATGCTTTAGAATTTATGAAGATTTATTTTAAAAGCCTACGTAAAGACTATCTTGGTACATGTTCTGTGAAGAGTAAAGTAGAATGTGAGTTCTTCTGGGGTTGAGTGAACTGTTCTTCAATGTTGATTAGCTCTTCTTGGTTGATGCTATTGTCAAGTACTTGCAAATTTTTTGTCTAGTTTTTATGTTAATTGTTAAAAGAGGGCTATTGAAATCTCCAAAGAAATTGTGATTTGTCTATGTCTCCTTTCTGTTTTATCAGTTTTTTTGTTTCACACGTTTTGCAGCTCTGTGGTTGGGAACATAGACATTTAGAATTGGTATGCTTTCTTGATGGATGGAGTGATTGTCATTACCCTCTCTGTCTCAGGTAATGTTCTCTGAGGTTTATTTTATCTCATATTAGCACAACCTCTTCTGCTTCCCTCTGCTTTATATTTGCATGATATATATATTTCTCTCCTTTTATTTTTATGCCTTAATCATTATATTTGAAGTGAGGTGTTTTGTTTTGTTTTGTTTTTGTTTTTGTTTTTGAGACGTAGTCTCGCACTGTTGCCCAGGCTGGAGTGTAATGGCGCGATCTCAGCTCACTGCAACCTCCACCTCCTGGGTTCCAGCTATTCTCCTGCCTCAGCCTTCCAAATAGCAGGGATTATGGGCACCCGCCACCATGCTCAGCTGATTTTTGTATTTTTAGTAAGAGACAGGATTTGTTGGCCAGGCTGGTCTCAAACTCCTTGTGATCTGCCCACATTGGCCTCACAAAGTGCTGGAATTACAGGCGTGAACCACCATGCCAGGCCCTGAAGTGAGCTTCTTATGGACCACGTGTAGTTTTGTTTTTTCCTTTTTATCTATTCTACCAAACTATTTTTGTTGGTATATTTAGACAATTTACATTTGAATAAATATTAATATCTTTAGATTTAAGTATCCCATTTTGTTTGTTTTCTGTTTATGTATTTGTTGTTGTTGTCTTTGCTTTTGTTTTTTCTCCTTTCTATGAATTCAGTGAACTTTATTTTATAATTCTAGTTTTGTTTTTCTACTGTATTTCACTATATCTCTTTGTATAGCATTTTTATTGGTCCTTTACGCATTACATTAATATGCTTATTATAGTCTACTAATATCATAATTTTACCCTTCAAAGTCAAAAATAGAGACCTTACCTTTTTTGGTATAATTTTATCCTCCTCCATTTATAATATAATTATCTTAAATATTTCACCTCCATATATTTAGATCATCTTGCAGTTTTAAAACATTCAGGTTAAGCATATGTCAAGCATGGTTTAGAAAACTCAAGAGAAGATGAAAAGTCTATTGTATTTTTCTTTATTTTTGGTGAGCCTGATCCTCCTTCCTTAGGTACTAAAGTCCCAAGATTTCCTTTGCTATTACGTTTTTGTTTAGAAAACTTCCTTTATCAACTTTTAGGGCAATATATTCTCTTAGTTTTCTTTTTCTAAGGATGTTTTTACTTCTTTTTTATTTCTGAAGATTATTTTTGCCAGGTATAAGATTGTGATTGACAGTTCTTTTCTTTTAGCACTTGGAAAATGCTGTGGTATCTTTTTGGGCCTCCATGGTTTCTGATGAAAAATTTGGTGTTACTTAAGTTGTTTTATCCTATAAGTAAGGTATTTTTTCTTACTGGTGCTCTTATGATATTTTCAAACTTTATTTTTTAGAACTTACAACTGTAATTTGCCTTGGTGTGGTTTTTATCTTAGACTTATTTGATGTTTTGACTCTGTGAGTCAAATTTTGAAAGTCGTTAGCATTATTTCTTCAAGTACATTTTCAGTCCCACTCTCTCCTCTTCTTCTAGGGCTACTACGTCATTAATTTTGGATATTTTATTATAGTTTCACAGGTTTATGAGAATCTGTTCTGTTTTCTCTCTATTGTTCAGACTGGGTCATTTCTATAACAATCTTCAAGTTCACTGCTTTGTTTCTTTGTCCTCTTCATTCTGCTGTTGCGCCCATCAACGGAGCATTTTAAATTTGGTTATCATATTTTTCCATTTTAAATTTTTCTTTTGGTTCTTCTTTACGTACTTTATTTGCTTCTCTATATTTTAATTTGTTTAGTACATGTTTTTAATGATTCATTAAAGTAGTATTAAGGTATCTGCTTAAAAATACTTGTCAGATAATTTATGTCATCTCGTTGGCATCTTTTGGTTGTCTTCATTTACTGTGAGATCTTCCTCGCTCTTGACATGATGAATAATTTTTTTTTATTAAAACTTGTATCATATCATGAGATTTTGAGTCTTCTTTAAACTTTTGGGTTTCCATGACACCATGTTAACAGAGGAAGAGTGGGAATGCTGTCTTATTTCTGACTGGCTAGGGTAAAAGTCTGTTGACACTTAAGGTTGGGTCCTTAGTAAATGAGGGCATCAGTTCCAGCTCCCTTATAAACTTACAGTGATACTTCGCCACGTGAAAAAGGTGGGAGTGCCAAATTACTTCTCCCATGTATGACCTCCACCCCACCCATTGTGGGGGGCAGTGATGGGTGACTATGTAACCACTGGCTGGTGATGACTGAAAATGTCACAGGATCTTTGGGGTATAGCTTCTTCGGCCAGAAACCTCTGTGGCCAGTGGCGCCTTCTGCCTTAGTATTGCATGCGCCTGCTGGGCTCATTTCGCCCACTTAGCCCAGCAGGCTGAACTAGGCTTGCGCTTCCAGCCTGGATCCCATACCTGACAAGGACAAAGTGAAGGGTGTGTGGGCGAGCGAGCGCAGGGTCCAGTCACTGCGCACAACCAGGCACGCTGGCTGCTGCAGCCGAGTGGGCAGCTCCATGCAAGGCTGCGGCTGGACCAGAATGTACCACACAGGACTTCTGCTATGGGCACCTCAGTAGAGGGGTTGAAGGGTTGACTTGGTTGTAGTGCTTAGTCACAGCTTCATAAATGTGGAAGTCTAAGCCCCCCTACTCAGTCACTAATATAGGTGGTTGTAGGGCCTCTGTTTTCTCTGTGATGTTTGTTTGAAGAAGGGTGTTCACTGTGTAAAAGCTTTCTGGTCTGTGAAGCTGCCTCTTACCAAGTGATTTGATTAGAGAGAACAGGCTTTTGTTGAATGTATGCGTGCATGCGTGTGTGTAAATGTGCGTGTGTGTGTGTCCATTGTTCCTAGATTGCTGTCTTCTGGGTTAAATGAAGCAAAAGAAACCTAGGGAACTGTCATCATCTTTACCTAGTTACATGGGGGAGCAGTAATGAGGCACTCCTGTTTTTCTCAATCAGTAGGGTATCAGTGTAAGTCTAGAATTGAGCTGAAACGGATCCCCACCCATAATGAGGACCAAACCTTGGGTGTCAACACAGCAAATAGAGAACCAGACATCCCACCCTGAGCTGACAGAAATCAGGACAGTTCCTCACCCTTTTTCTGTAGGAGTGGTATCAGGGGAAGCCAACTAAATAAAACAAAAAGTTTAAGATCCAGAGTTGGGTTCTGAACCTTACCCAATATTCTTTCTTTCTCCACCTTTCTTTCATTCTTTCTATATTTCTTTTATATATAATGGCAAGGATTTGGAGTTGCATTTAGTTAAGTGAACAAGGAAAACCTATCTAATTGTTCTTTCTGTAACCAGATGCCACAATATTTAAAAAATTAATTTCTAATAAGTGTATTCTTAAAGAAATATGTTTCTAGAAGAGACAAGTAAGTCAAAAATCAAATGTCATAAAGCATTTCTTATTCAACTCATAATGTTACTTCACACAACTTACAACCTGAATAGGATTTCAATATTTTTTTTCTTAAGACCATGCACAAAAGTTTTTGAAAACAGAACTGTTAAAATTAATGTGAACTCTCTAAAAAATCTTTTCAATGTTCTTACATATCAGACACCCTATTAAGCTTTATCATATGAGGTAATATCAATTGCAACAAGATTCTCTCTCTTTGAAACTTGCCCATTATGGCTCTGGCTCAGGGATGATCCATATTGCTCATTATTCAGTTTTCTTTTTTGAATAAAAAGTCTGTATTATGTGATAATCTATGTGGTAATTTTTGCATATTTTCACTACTTCAAACATATCATCTATAAATTTTCTTTATCTGTATCTGCCTTATCTTCTCTCATTAAGCCCCAAAGTGTCTATCTACTTACTTTACCAAGAATTCTAGAGCCCAATTCCTCATCTGATGCAGATTCAGATTGAAAAATTGTCCTAGGAGTAGTCATGTAGCAAATAACTGTGTAAAAGGAACATGTATTCATTCATGTATTTACTCCCAAACAGTGTAATCTGTTCTATAACCATTTAATGTGCAATATAGTCAATTTTGCTATACTTACAGAGAGTAGATAATATTTCTTCAGGCAACAGCTTACTTTTTCTAAAATAGTCTAATATGGGATAACATTTCTGGCATGTCATGCTTAGATACATGCATTAATAGGTTAATGCTTCAGTTGCTAGCACGTTAGTGCTATTTGCTTACACTTAGATAATTATTTCAGTGCCTTGGCTTCAGTGCATATTTCTAATAATGCAATTATCCAAAATATTACTATGCTATTTTGCTTGTGTGGCAATTGAAGCAAAAAAACTGTATGAAATAACATTTTTAAAAATTACAAGTATCAACATTATAAAATCTTCAAGTGTATTAAGTTTACTTCGTAGGGATAGAGGAAGGAATGATGGGTTCACAGCACTGTCCAAGGACCTAACTACATGACTTCTCAGTAGCAACTAGAATAGTTAACTTTTGAGGGCTCTGAAATATATGTAAGGCCAAAAAAAAAAAAAAAAAAAAAAAAAAAAAAAAAAAGTAACTTTTGGTCAAACTTTGAAGTTGTACTTCAGTGAATACCCTATTGAAAAAAAAACACACTCATTGTGCTCCACTTCAAATCTTTCTAATTCTCCCACTTTTAAATTTAGAGTGATCAAAAATTGTTCATGTAAAAAGTTGCCTTTTTTTGTGCCAGATAAAAGTTGGAAAACTGAGGTATATAAATTATTTTAGAGATCTAAAACAAAGGATGAGTCATTGAACACAATTAACAATTTCAAACCATAAAGTATCTGCCAAAATGGCAGAGGGCAGATGAATGCAAATAAGAAAGGAGAATGTTCTTTGGTTCTAAAATAGGGTTTGGTAGTCAGTTCAGACAAACTTGAGACTGATGTGTGGTAATTTTTGTAAAGTAGATATAACGATCCATGAAGATTTTCATTCATGTGTCAAATAGATGTCAAAATGGGAGACAAAGTTAAATAACCCCAAAAGCTGAACTTAGAGGAAACATAAGTATTTTTAAAAAGCTCTAGTTAATATACTCAGAGAAATTCAGGGAGATACTATTCATATAAAACATAAACAGCATAAAACGAATAAGCAACATTCAGAGAAAATGAACCACTGAAACATATTGAAAGTAAAAATTATGTTGATAATGTTTTTACGGTAAAATACAAAAGTAAGTAAATTAATTGATTAAAAGATAGATATATCATTGATACATAGATAACCCAGAGACATGTTTACTAATATTTTGTTTCTGAAGCATGCTAATATAGACCCAAAACAATTAAAAACAGACTGAGTGCAAAATTAAGTCATTGTAGACACTAGCATGGTGTTTCTCAAACTGTAATAGGTAAGCTACTTATACCAGAAACGATGGGGATGTTTATATATGAATGCAATTTCTCAGATCTACAGAAGTCCTACTAGATCAGAATTTCTATAAGTATAGCTTGCAAATGATTTTAATATGCCTTCTTAGGCAATTCTAAATTTGCTAACATTTGAGAAATACTGTATTCAAACCACTTAAGAGATTTCAAAATTTTTGAATAACTTTCAGGTATTTTTAACATTTATTTATTTTTATATTTTTATTTTTTATTTTTTACATTTTCTTTTAGAAGAGTTTCTCTCTTGTTCCCCCTGCTGGAGTGCAATGGCAGCAATCTCAGCTCACTGCAACCTCCACCTCCTGGGTTCAAACAATCTTCCCTTCTCAGCCTCCCTAGTAGCTGGGATTACAGGTATGCAACACCAAGCCTAGCTAATTTGTTTTGTATTTTTAGTAGAGACCAGATTTCTCCATGATGGTCAAGCTGATCTCAAACTCCTGACCTCAGGTGATTTGCCCGCCTCAGCCTCCTAAAGTGCTGAGATTATAGGCGTGAGTCACCATGCCTGGCCTTAACATTTATTTTTAACCTTTGTTGAATCAAAGAAGGACTTTCAAAAACTAGTTATCTTGTCACTATAGAGAAAAGCTTCTTTATGCTTCCATATCTCCATGCTACACTTAATCTCTGAACATATTTGTCATATTTGGTCTACTGGTTAACATTCTCCATCACCAAATTCTGAAATTCAGAAACTTTATTTAGTTAGAATTTAGCTTATAGTTTATAGTGCACTCATTGTATGTTTTTTGAATTAGGAGACTAGAAGTGCCCTGTTCAACATGGTATCCACTACCCACATGTAACCATTGAGATGACTGAGGCTTTGAAATGTGGCCAGTTAGAATCGGTATAACTTATGTTTAGAAATAGTATAATATCTCACTAATATTTTGCAGTAATTACATGTTGAAATGAGTTGACCATGGCTGGCACACAATAAAAAACAGCTTAGGATGCTAGTTCTTCTGAGTATTGTTAGAAAAGTTTTCCTTCCTCACTAGAATGTTAATGTGTACTAGATTTTATTTCAAAAGTTGTAGATTATAAGTATTTGTTTTCTGATGAGAAAAACATTCTCATTAAGCATTAAGTCCCCTGAGTTTTAAGGAACAGATTGCTGTGAGGCACATGCAGAATAATTAAGGAGTGAGGAACTTCTAAATGTTTACCTTTGCATTCATCCTTTCTTGTCTCTAAAGCACAAACAAAAGGAGACTCTATTAAGATTTTAATTAATTCCAATTTCTTTTCTTTCTTTCCTCTTTCTTTCTTTCTTTCTTTTTTTTTTCTTTCTTGTTTTTTTGAGATACAGTCTCACTCTGTTGCCCAAGCAGTGGTGCAATCAAGGCTAACTGCAGGCTCACATTCCCAGGCTCAGATGATTCTCCCACCTCAGCTTTTGGAGTAGCTGAGACTACAGGCATGTCCCACCAGGCCTGGCTAAGTTTTTGTATTTTGTGTGTGTGTGTGTGTGTGTGTGTGTGTGTGTGTGTGCGTGTGTGTGTGTGTGTGTAGAGACAGGGTTTCTTCATGTTTCCCAGCATGTTAATTCCTATTTCTAACCAAGCAAAGTGTGACAATGCTCCCTTTTCTGATAGTTTTTGTTTGATTGTTTTCAGAACTAAGTAAATTTGTAGGGACATGGATGAACCTGGAAACCATCATTCTCAGCAAACTGACACAAGAGCAGAAAATCAAACACCGTATATTCTCACTCATAGGTGGGTGTTGAACAATGAGAACACATGGACACAGGGAGGGGGGCACTACACACTGGGGTCCGTGGGGGGGGAATGGGGGAGGGGCGGGGAGTGGGGAGGTGGGAAGAGATAGCATGGGGAGAAATGACAGATACAGGTGAGGGGACGGAAGGCAGCAAACCACACTGCCAAGTGTGTACCTGTGCAGCAATCTTGCATGTTCATCACATGTACCCCAAAACCTAAAATGCAATAAAAAAAAAGAAAGTGTTGAGCTAGCATTCTCACATAAAAATATCATTATTTTAAAAATCACTTCAAGTAAAAGAAGAGAGATATGGTTATGCATGGGAGAAGATGTGAAAAAATTGGTATGTTGTTATTTATCATTTAAATATTTACTTGCACTTCTAATGCAAACATAGATATTGATTTTTAAGTTCAAGGGTGCATGTGTAGGTTTGTTACATAAGTAAACATGTTATGGGGTTTCTTGCACAGATTATTTCATAACCCAGGTATTAAGGCTAGTATCCATTAGTTATTTTTCCTGATCTTTTCTTTCCTTCCATACTCTGCCCTCCAGTAGGACAAGGTATGTGTTGTTCCCCTCTATGTTTCCATTTGGTCTCATTATTTAGCTCCCAGTAATAACTGAGAACATGCAGTATTTGGTTTTCTGTTCCTGTTTGCTAAGAATAATGGCCTTCAGCTCCATGCTGCAAAGGGCATGATCTTTTTTCATGGCTGTATAGTGTTCCATGGTGTTTATGTATCATATTTTCTTTATCTAGTCTATCACTGATGGACATTTAGGTAGATTTCATGTCTTTGCTATTGTGAATAGTGCTGCAATGAATGTACATGTGTATGTGTTTTTATAATAGAAGGATTTATATTCCTTTGAGTATATACCCAATAATGAAATTGCTGGGTCAAATGGTGTTTCTGTTTTTAGGTCTTTGAGAAACTGCCACAGTGTTTTCCACAATGGGTGAACTAATTTACACTCTGACCAACAGTATAAGTGTTCATTTTATTCACAACTTGGCTACCATCTGTTATTTTTTGACTTTTTAGTAGTAGCCATTCTGACTGATGTCAGATGGTATCCCATTATTGCTTTCATTTTCGTTTATCTAATGATCTGTGATGTTGATATGATTGTTGGCTCCACGCATGTCTTTTGAGAAGTGTCTGTGTATGTACTTTCCCCACTTTTTAATGGGATTTTATCTTCTAATTTTTTTAAGTTCCTTATAGATGCTGGATAATAGACCTTCGTCAGATGTATAGTTTGCAAAAATTTTCTCCTATTATGAGGTTGTCTGTTTACTCTGTTAATAGTTTGCTGTGCAGAAGCTCTTTTGTTTAGTGAGATCTCATTTGTCTATTGTTGCTTTTGTTACAGTTGCTTTATATACCTGAAGTTGGTCCTGAATGGTATTGCCTAGGTTGTCTTCCAGGATTTTCAGTTTTGGGTTTTACATTTCAGTCTTAATCTATCTTGAGTTAATTTTTGTATATGGTGTAAGAAAAAGGTCTACTTTCAATCATCTGCATAGGGCAAGTTAGCTATCCCAGCACCATTTATTGAATAGGGAATCCTTGCTCCATTTCTTGTTTTTGTAAGGTTTGTGAAAGATCAGATAGTTTTAGAAGCGAGGTCTTATTTCTGGGTTCTCTGTTCTGTTTCACTGGCCTTATGTCTGTTCTTGACCCAGTATCATGCTGTTTTGGTTATTGTAACCCTGTGGTATAAAGTTGGATAGTGTGATGCTTCCAGCTTTCTTCTTTCTGCTTAGGATTGCCTTGGCTATTGGGCTCTTTTATGATTTTATATAAATTTTAAAATAGTTTTTTCTATTTCTGTGAAGAATGTCAATGGTAGTTTAATTGGAATTGCATGGAATGTATAAATTGCTTTGGGCAGTATGGCCATTTTAACAGTATTGATTCTTCCTACCAATGAGCATGGAATGTCTTTCCATTTGTTTGGGTCCTCTCTGATTTATTTATTTATTTATTGAGCAGTGGTTTATAGTTCTCCTGGTGGAGATCTTTCACCATCCTAGTTAGCTGTATTCCTAGCTATTTTATTCTTTTTCTGGCAATTATTAATGGTAGTTTGTTTGTGATTTGGCTCTCAGCTTGGCAGTTATTGGTATACAGGAATGCTAGTGATTTGTGCACATTGATTTTGTAACAAAATATTGCTGAAGTTGCTCAACAACTTAAGAAGCTTTTCATCTGAGATGATAGGGTTTTCTAGATATAGGATCATGTCATCTGCAAACAGGAACAGTTTGACTTCCTCTTTTCCTATATAAATGTCTTTTATTTCTCTCTCTTGTTTGAATGCCCTGGTCAGAGCTTCCAAAATACTATGTTGAATAAGATGGTGAGAGAGGACATGCTTGTCTTGTGCTGGTTTTCAAGGGGAATGGTTCTAGGTTTTGTCCATTCTGTATGATGTTGGCTGTGGGTCTGTCATATACAGCTCTTATTATTTTGAGGTATTTTCCTTCAATACATAGTTCATTGAGAGTTTTTAACATAAAGGATATTGAGTTTTATTGAAAGCCTTTTCTGCATCTATTGAAATAACCATATAGTTTTTGTCTTTAGTTCTGATTATGTGATGAATCATGTTTATTGATTTGTGTATGTTGAACCAACCTTGCATCCCAGGGATGAAGCTTACTTGATCATAGAAAATAAGCTTTTTGATGTGGTGATGAATTTGTTCTAAGTATCTTGCTGAGGATTTTTGCATCAATGTTCATCAAAAATATTGGCCAGAAGTTTTCTTTTTTGTATTGTATTCCTGCCTGTTTTGGTGTCCGTATGATGCTGGCCACATAGAAGAAGTTAGGGAGGAGTCACTCCTTTTCAATTTGGGGGAATAGTTTCAGTAGAAATGGTGCCAGCTCTTCTTTGTACAACTGGTAGAATTCAGTTGTGAAATTATCTGGTCCTGGGCTTTTGGTTGGTAGGTTATTTACTACTGTCTCAATTTCAGAACTTGCTATTGGTCTGTTCTGGAATTCAACTTCTTCCTGGTTCAGTCTTAAGAGGGTATACATATCCAGGAGTTTACTGATGTATCTCAGATTTTCTACTTTATGTGCATAGAGATGTTTTTACTATTCTCTGATGGTTGTTTGTATATCTGTGGGGTCGGTGGTACTATCCCCTTTATAATTTCTGATTGTTTTATTTGAATCTTCTCTCTTTTCTGCTTTATTAGTCTAGCTAGTGGTGTATGTATTTTATTAATTTTTTTCAAATATCAGCTCCTGGATTTGTTTATCTTTTGAATGGTGTTTCATATTTCTCTCTCCTTTGATTTGGCACTGATTTTGGTTACTTGTCTTCTGCCAGCTCTGGGCTTAGTTTGCTCTTGGTTCTCTAGTTCTTTTAACTGTGATGTTAGAACTTGAGATCTATCTTTCTGATGTAGGCATATGGTGCTATAGATTTCCCTCTTAACACTGCTTTAGCTATATCCCAGAGATTCTGATATGGTGAATCTTTTTTCTCATTAGTTTCAAAGAAATTTTTTATTTCTGCCTTACTTTCATTATTCACCCAAATCACTCAGGAGCACGTTATTCGATAACCATGTAATTGTATGGTTTTGTGTAAATTTCTTAGGATTGATTTCCAATTTGATTGTGCTGTGGTTCAAATCACTGTTGTTATTTGTACTTTAAATTCAAACATAGATATTTATATTTATTTTTCCAATTAATTGGGTAGAAAACACAATTTTTTTTTCAATTTTAATGACATAGATTGATTACTTTTGTTTCCCTCTTTTTCAGTTTATTTTCATTTAATTAATTTCACTATTAATATCACATAATTATAATGAGCAAACATTTTGAATACATATTTTTCAATTTTTAATCATGTGTGTATAAAACGTGATTTTTGAATACCTATAACTCGGAGAGTTATTGATAGATAATTGCAATGGCATTTGTTGTCATAATATATCAGAATAGAAAAAAGTGGTCTAATGGCAAAGTCCCAACTTATTCCCAACATTTACCTAATATTTAATCTCACTCAAAGTCATGTCCATAAAGAACACAGATATATCATGAGGTCACTGACTGAAATTTAAATTTTCTGTTTAGGTATTGTACCATTTTTTAACTTAATGCTACAATAATTTTACTACATATTCTATCCTCTCTCACATATTCTTCTTTCTTTCTGTTTTATCTTTGAAATATGAGCTTCTTTGATTGTGTGTTCCTTTATTTTTAATAAACGAATGTGCTGGACAATTAAGTTTCTTTTTCCTTATCTAGTATATACTCTGCAAGATCTTTCACCATTTTCCTTTACCCTGGTTTACTACTTTTGGAATAAATGTTATTTTAATAAAAAATCAAAGGTGTTAAGAGAGAAAACATTAAAATAGTCACTATTATGACTAGACTAGAGATTGGTGAAAATATATTTGAAGAAACAGAAATAATACATGTGGCCCAGGTATAATCACAGTATTTTGGAAATTTGTGTATAAAATAGAGTATGAATAAAAATATACTAATGCCATACTACTCAAAAACTAGTTGCTATAATTTTTTTTTTAATGTGGCATTATCAGCCAGGCACAGTGACTCATGCCTGTAAGCCCAACATTTTGAGAGGCTAAAGTAAGTGAATCACCTGAGGTCAGGAGTTTAAAGCCAGCCTCTATTAAACATGGTGAAACCCCACCTCTAACAAAAGTAAAAAAATTAGCCAGTCATGGTGGTACTTCCCTGTAGTCCCAGCTACTCTGGAGGCTGAGGCAGGAAAATCGCTTGAACTCAGGAGGCAGAGGCTACAGTGAGCCAACATCGTGCCACCGTACTCCAGCCTGGGTGACAGAGCAAGACTGTGTCAAAAAAAAAAAAAAAAAAAAAAAAAAAGAGGCAGCGTTATCATTGTATATTTTCATGAGTACAACTGGGTTCTGTTTTTATGGGAAATGTCTTGGAAGATTTATAATTTTTGTTTCATTTTGTTTTAGTGAGAAAACAACTTAGTCTTCTTTACTCTCCAAATTTCTTAAAAAAAAAAAAAACTAATGCATATTAGATATAGTTTGCTTTACGGTAAATGCTTACTGTATGGGGGCCTACTAGAAAGTGGATGTCCAATAATTACTTGACTAAAATAAATTTACTTAAGATAGAAAAGTTTAAAGAACACCTTAACATTCTGTTACTCAGATAATCAAAACAAATCAATTTGTGTTTTAAAACTAATGACTAACTTATAATTATGTTTTCAGTAAAAAACAGAAACACCCAAACTTGATTTTACTTTTTAATAGAACCCAAAAAATCTTATTTTTACTTTAATTTTTAACTTCTGAAACAAGCCAGACAGCAGTATTATATTTTTTCACTCATGAGATAGTTGAAAATTGTAATAAACTTAAATTAATTAAAATATAGAGAAATAAATTTTTAGAAAATAAGGTACGCAAAGCTATTTTAATCTCTGACAGAAAGGCGTGAAGGAAGAATTTGCAATAAATATTAGTAAGAAAAACAAGTCAAAACTTTAATAAAGCTTAACATTCCTGTGCGAGGCACTGTAACAGATGAAATTACCTGAACCACCCATCACAAAAAGAATTTGTACCCACCATAAGCCTTTTTCCAAAGATCATCTCAAACTGCATAGGAATAGCATACAAAAGACTGGGGTAAAGGCTGAACTGAGAGAATATCTCCTGAATTGTACATTACCCAGTGGAAAATATCAGGGCCCGAGTGTTAAAAGGAATTTGTCTCACAAATTCCAGACCTTTACTGTGTACAGGCCAGTGGTTTCTGGCTGCTGGCTTCTGAAGTCTGGCTGTACAAAGTGAGAGCTGAGAGAAATCACTGTGAAGCTCTCTGTATCTTCAGTTAATATATTGCAGAGATTCTTCAAAGACTGGAGATAATGCAACAGTGTAGAGAAACCCCCTGATGCCTATAGTGCCAGGATGGAAATGAACACAAATTCCATGTCAACCCCCAGAACTGGACAACCATGCAAAGCAAAGCAAAATATCTGTGAATCAGAAACTGAACTGCTAGGCTGGAGAGGAAAAAAATTTCTATAGTCTCCCTGACACTCAGATATCCGTGCTCAAGTGAAAGTGTTGATCTCACCTGAAAATTATAAACCCAAAGGGACACTGGGTCTAATTTCAACTTCAGCTCAATTCAGATCAGTGGACATAGAGCAGTAGAGGTGATTTGTGTTCTGGATATAAATATTATTCATATCAGTTTTTCATGTTTACTAATACACAATGTACAGCAAGCAAAGAAACAAGATAAAGCCATTTACAGACAAGAAAACGAGAGTTCAATAAAAGCAGACTAAAAGATAGGCAGTATGTCGGTATTTCAAAAAGAACTCTAAAATAACTATAATAAATATGTTAAGGAATAAAAATGCATAACCAGTAAACAGTATCAGTACAGTGATAAAAATTATAAAAATTTAGCCATCTGGAAATGCTACAAATAACATGTAATATTGGAGATGATAAATCCACTTGAGGTTCTTAAAAGTTTCTTGCATACAGCAGAGAACTGACTCATGAACATGAAGAAGGGTCAGTAGAAATTGTCAAAAATGAAACAATAAAAATCAATAGTAAAAACCAAATGGAACAAAGAATCCGAGGTTGATAGAAGAATAACAAGCAATCTGCAATAACATTGAGAAAAGGAAAAGTAGTGGGATGGAAGAAATATTTAGTTAATGACCGAGAGTTTCATAAAATTGATAATTGATATGGCTTGGCTGTGTCCCCACCCACAATGTCATCTTGAATTGTAATCCCCATAATCCCCAAGTGTAAAGGGAGAGACCAGGTAGAGGTAATTGAATCATGGGGGCAGTTTCCCTCGTGCTGTTCTCATGATAGTGAGTAAGTTCTCAGGAGATCTGATGGTTTTATAACTGTTTGGTAGTTCCTCCTGCATTTATTCTTCTTCCTGACACCTTGTGAAGAGTTACCTTGCTTCACCTTCTGCCGTGATTGTAAGTGTCTTGAAGCCTCCACAGCCATGCTGAACTGTGCATCAATTAAACCTCTTTCCTTTATAAATTACCCTGTCTTGGGCAGTTGGTTATAGCATTGTGAAAATGGACTAATACAACAACAGACATCAACTCAAGGATATAGAAATCTTAATATGTCCAAGCTGGATTTTAAAATAATTTTAAAAAGTCAAAACAAAACAACAGAAACTACAGTAAAATATATTTAAGAACATCAAGGATAAATACTGAAATAAAAAAGTATCTTTAAAACAGCCAAAGACTACAATATGTATTCCATATAGCGACTAAATGATAAAATGGATGGTTGCTTTTTTTATCATAAATAATGAAAGAGAGAAGACCATGGAACATTATTTTTAATGTGTTGAAAGAATAAAACTGTCAGAATTGCTTTGACAGCAAAAATAACTGTCAAAAATAAAGTACAACTTAGAGAGGACATATATAGGACTAAATGCTTCTATAGTAAAAGTATAAAATCAATTATCTTAACTTCCAACTAACTCTAGATAACAAGGAAGAAATTCAATGGAAGATATATGGAAAAAATGAATGAATGAAAGTGACAGTGGATATATATATATAAAATGTACAACAGATAGAGAAAAACAAGATGATAAATCAGTTCCCTGACAGATTAATAAAAGTAATTATCTCTGAACAAAAATCTAGTCAAGTATAAAAATCAGGAAAAACAAAAATGACAGATATCAAGAAGAAAGAAAAGACATCCCTACAAATACCACAGACATTAAGAAAATATAGAAAACATTATGATAATAAATTGATTTGATAAAATGGATGGATTGATGGATAAATATAACTCATCAAGACTGACACAGAAATATGTAATTTAAATATCCAAATTTGAGGAATTTAAATAGTACTATTACAAAATTATTAGTAGTAGAAAATATACCACTCACAAAGAAAGTTCTAGCCCATGTGACCTCACTGGCAAATTTAATCAACAATTTAGGGTGACTATAGTTAACAACAACAATATACTGTATATTTTAAAATAGCTA
The DNA here is from genome assembly GCF_048565385.1 of Saimiri boliviensis. NCBI lineage: Eukaryota > Metazoa > Chordata > Mammalia > Primates > Cebidae > Saimiri > Saimiri boliviensis. Next base: position 49,090,004 of record NC_133452.1, read on the forward strand.
AAAGAGAAGATTTGAAATGTTCCCAACAAGAATATAAAAAAATGTTTGAGATGATGGATATTCTACATACCATGGTTTGATCATTACACATTATATGTGTCAAACTATTACTTGTAGCTCCTAAATATGTTCAATTATTATGCATCAATAAAACATGTTTAAAATTATGGAACAGATAGAACTGATTTTATATAAGTGTTTTTATGAGACTGACATAAACTTGCTTTACACTTGATAAAACATTTTAAGAACAAAATTACAGATTAAAACCTCTCATAAGAGAAATAAATATTTTATAAAATATTAACTAAGTCCTTCAATACATAAACAATTGTATGTAAAATATAACAACCAAATTAAATTAAAAACCAATGTAATATTCAGGAATCAGTCGATATAATTCAGCATATTAAGTGAGTAATAAAATCATAGCATTAAATAGACAAAGACTCTAATTTTTCTCAGCAAACTATTAATAGAAAGATTAATAGAAAAATTAGACAAAGACTAATTTTCTCAGCAAACTATTAATAGAAAGAAAATCCAAAAATCTGTTAAAGAACATCTATAAAAAATCTACAGGTAACATCTCAGTTAATAGTGAAATACTGAATACTTTATGCCTAAGATTGAAAACATGGCACAGAGAGTCTTCACCCTAATGTCAGCTAATTCATTTGCAATTTATCAGGAATTTACATTTAGGTCTTTAATTCCTGGCAACGAAGAAGTCTGCCATATGACTATGTACAGCAAGACCTATTTTTCTCTTCATATCAAAAGTATGGTAAATTTAATTTTCTTATATAAATTTTTTCTTGGTTAAATGAACAATTTTATTTTCTCTCTAAGATAACTAAATATTTGTTCTACATTCTAAAGTGTAGGCAAATAATAGCTAGTTTATCACTTATTGAATAGAATTTATTAACCTAATTCAGAACAAATAGAATAACAGCAAGTATTAACAAATGTCCGCATGTATTCTAAAGCCAAAATTCTGAATGTAGTATGTCATTTTCATTTTTCTAAGTTCCAGAACACAACACGTTACATTTATTTTCCTAAATAAATATGTACGTGTGACTTTTGTTGGCTGTCAGATCAACAGAATCCCCAGTCAAAGCTTTGTAATTTTTCAGCTTAACATTTATACATATAATATATCTGAATAATTAATTACAGGCTGTTTAAGCCTGTCAATATGGTATGTAACTAGATGTTCCCCCTATATGCCTAGGAGAATCATACATTATTCCTGCTTCCTAAAGCAATGCACTCGAAAAAGAGTAGCAAATGTTGTACGTAGCTGAATCATAAATCAATGAGATGCCTCAGAACACCTGTGTCTTTGGTTTTTGATTGAAGGGTTTTATTCAAAACCAATGCTTGTTTCCCTTGTCCACAGCATCTTCATAATGTGGCATACCTCTACTAATTACAAAGAATTTTAACATTATTTTAGTTTTAGCTCTAGATGATGACTGCCTCTTTCTTTAAAATAAATTGCACATACTTTGCAACCTCCATGTCTTCATTTTCCATTAATTTATTAAACCCATATTATTGGGCATCCAAATTATTTTAGATAAAAATGTTGTGCTAAACAAGATAAGCATAATTCTTGCTTATGTTGTCATAAATAGTTTAACCAGAACATAAAATATTATTAATAGTAACCAGGTAATCATGTTAGATATTATGACGAGGTAAAAAGTAGGTTGGGGTGGGAACTCTGGAGTTAACTTTTTTTGAAGTTATTTAAAATGTTATTTGTTATCTCAGTTGCAAAGAGCAGTTGCTACATTCAAAACTTGGATATTGAGTAAGCAGTTGAATATGTACGTTTGAAATTCATGGGAGAGTTCAGCACTTGAAGTAAAAAAATAAGGAGCAGAAAACACATAGATGCTATTTAATGTATTTGAACCAGAAGAAATGTCAGAGAGAGAATATATAGGGAGAAAATTTTCTATAGCCAAGCCTTAGTTTATCAATATTTAGAGATGTAGCAGAGAAAGTGTATCAAGAAAAATAAAATGTTGAAAGAGAACCAGTAGGATGGCTCAATTCAGACCTTATCACAAAGATTTTGAAAGTATACTAACACATTTTGTGTACAGAAAGATAATAATATAATATTGTTAACAAAAGTAGTGAATAATGCTACACAAACTTGGAACATTTAACAGTTATTCAAAACCAGAGAAAAATTTTATTCCTAGAAAATTACTCACATGATAATTTTGCATAAAGCTGGCTTTTAGTTACTATTTTCAGGAATATTACTTTATCCAATAAAGTTTTTCTTAATAGAATGCTGTTGCTTTTGACTTTCTTGTGACTCTACACCTAAGGGTCAACGAAGTTCTCTGGTTGTAGCAGTTATGCATATTCAAAATCCTCATGCATATTCAAGTGCTCTGGATCTTTTTGCTTGCACTAAGAATTTTCAAAATGATAAAGATTGATTTTCTCTTTGAATGTCACTTTGTTTAGATTATGTTTACATAAACATTATCAGTTACACAATAAACTTGTAAAGCATGTTAATCACAGGTCAGTTATGATAGATGTTATGACTAAAAATGGACAAAAACTGAATTTTCCTTTCATAATGCTGAGAAATATGTTATCAGAGAAAAAACATTTGTTGGAATTTAGTTCTTCATTATGATTTGTAATTGATTTTTAATGTAATCTGCTTTATTTTTTCAGAACTCATCTGTCAATTTTTGCTAAGCTGTATTTTCAAATTCAGGTTGTACAAATCAGGTTTTGAAGATGGAAGTTGATATTCTCTCATGGTCTACTCTAACGTTAAAAACCTTCATCTCTGTACTTTTTTTTTTTTTCCTGAAAACTTTGAATAGTCTTAATGTAATCATACATGCCTCTTTTTACTGAAACCACTTCTATCAGATCTGGTTTTACACCATAATATTTACTTAAGAGATGTTGTGAACTGAATTTTGGTTCCTCATACTCACTCACTTCCAAATTCATATGTTGAAGCCCTGACCTGCAATGTGACTGTATTTGGAGACAGGACCTTTAAGAAGAGAGGTAATAATGGTTAAATGAGGTCATAAAGTGGGGCACTGATCCTATAGGACTGGTTTCCTTAAAAGAAAATGAAGGGATTCTAGAGAGCCTCCTCTCAGAACTACGTTTTTTAACTAAATGAAAAAAAAAAAAAACTTTTATAAAAAAATCAGTTATTTTATAATTGTTTTTTAATGTTTGGTACTTGCATGCTTATTAATTTTTGTTTTATAGTTTTCAGATATCTATGTGGTATCTTCATGAATAATGGCTGATTCTAAATGTTTTTTAGTAATTTCAAAGGAAAAATATTTTGAGGAAGAAAGTTTTGCAATCATTGAGAATGTGTAACACAACATTTATTTTCTCTGAAAATAAATCCAAATGAGAATTTCCAAATATGCTGGGGCAATATCACGTTAAAAATGATTAAAACCCCTGACTTGGAGATTAACCCATATTGATATTTGAGCAATGCATAGGAGTTGGAGAAAGGAAACTGTAAAGTGCTTTGACTAGAAACCAATGCATTGGGACAGAAGGAAGGCACAGCTATTAACCTGCTTTTCAGAAACTGGCTAAGGAATATTTCCACACCAGATAAGAATCATCATTATAATAGGGAAAACAAGAATATATTACTGTTTGGCTCCATAAGATTCCATTTCACCAGCAGGCCACAACTGGGGACATCTTTAGGTCAGAAGCATCAAGTGAGTAATCTTTACCCAGTAATATACTTTTAATTACAAAGATTCAATCATTCACTCACTTATATATTAAATATGCTTTTGATTTCTTCAAGTCTCCAGATCTTTTGTTGGGTAATAGAGATGTAAACCCCAAAACATAACTAAAACCCATTCTTCTACCCATGCAATTTATGGACTAGTGGAAATGGAAAATAATCATAAGACAGTATGATAGAAGCAAGCAAAATAATTATGGAGGTAGCTAATTAGTAAGAACAAAAGGTGGGAGAAGATTCACTTTCCGTTCAGACACTGGTAGTTAAATTAAGAAAAAAGAATTGAGTATTATTATATATTGATGAAATAGAGATATCCAATGAGCTGCAAATATTGCTGGATCATTGGTTACCCTTGAAAGGAGAGTCATGTGAAGCAGCTTCATGCACAGCAGGGGCTAGATTATGAAGGTGATTGTCTGTCAATGTGAAAACAATCATAGAAACAACTGGATGATTTTTAGAAGAAAATTGGTAGGATAAAATTTGTGTTTTGAACAAATCACTTATAAAACACCCTGGAAGGAATGAATTAAATAGGAGAGGAGTGTGGGCAGAGCAATATATTAGGGAACTATTGTAGTAATAAAGTTGTGAATTGAGAAAGGCAGAAATTTACCTAGCAATGGTGAATCAAGATTAAGGATAGATTGAAAGATATTTACAAGATCAAATTAACATGATATTGAGACTAACTAGACATAGGTTAAAGAGCATGACAGAAATAAATTAATGGTAGCATATGTCAAGCTGGCAACTAGGAGAAAAATTATGGCATTTGTTGAGATAGAAAATGCTCAGAGATTTGGGTGATAGAGTTTAAGATGAATTAAAATTTAGATATGTATGTGTTTCATACTTTCTTTATCCAATTTGCCATAGATGGACATTTAGATTGATTTCATGTATTTGCCGTTGCGAATAGTACTACAATAAACATATGCTTGCCTGTGTCTTTTTGGTAGAACAATTTATATTCCTTTGGGTATATAACCAGTAATAGGATTTCTGGGTTGAATCATAGTTCTGTTTTTAGTACTTTGAGGAATCGCCACACTGTTTCCTACAATGGCTGAACTAATTTACACTCCCACCAATAGTGTATATGCATTTCTTTTTCTCTGCAATCTTGTCAGAGTCTGTTATTTTTTGTCTTTTTAATATAAGCCATTCTAACTGTTCTGATATCTATCTCATTGTGGTTTTTGATTTGCATTACTCTATCAGTGATATTGAGCTTTTTTTAGTATGCTTTCTAGCCATATGTAAAGAAAATGTGGTACATATACACCATGGAATATGGCGTAGCCATTACAAAGAATACAATCAGGTCTTTTGCAGGAACCTGGACAGAGCTGAGGCCATTATTTCTAGCAAACTAATGCAGTTACAGAAAAACAAATACTGCATGTTCTCACTTATAAGTGGGAGGCAAATGATAGAAACACATGAGCACAAAGAGGGGAACAGTGGAAACTAGGGCCTACTTGAGGGCAGAAGGTAAAAAGAGGGAGAGGATCAGAAAAAATATCTGTTGGGTACTAGACCTAGTAACTGGCTGACAAAATAATTTGTACAACAAACCCCTGTGACTTGAGTTTACCCATAAAACAAACCTGCACATGTACCCCTGAACATAAAATGTAAGTTTTTAAAAAAATATTTAAACGTGTTTATCCTTCCTTCCCCTTTTTCTTTCCTTCCTTCCTTCTCTTCCCTTCTTTTCCTTTCCCTTCCCTTTCCTGTCCATTTCTCCTTTTCCTTTCTCATTTCCTTTTCCGTTCTTCCTTCCTCTCTCTTTCTCTTCCTCCTTCCCGCTCATCCGCCCTCCCTTCTTCTCTCCATGCCTTCCCTCCTCCCTCCCTTCTTTGCCTCCTTCCTTCTTTCCTTTTATTTCCTTACTTTCCTCCTTTCTTCTTTCCTCCTTCATTCCTTCCCTCCTTCCTTCCTGTCATTTCTCTTTTTTTCCTTTTCATTCTTTCTAGCTCAAGGTGCAGACAAATATTAGCATGGTGCAAAAGTTATTGCAGTTTTTGCCATTACTTTTAATGGCAAAACTTAGTTGTTGATAAAGTTGTTGCTTTATCTGCAACTCTATATGTTTGGGTCCAGATAACTTATGCAACTCATTTGGACTTGCCTAAGTTATCTAGACCCAAACAAAAATCTCTGCTTTAATAATCATTAATAAATGTAGTACTGGTGCCATTTTATGGACGGGGAGTAGGGAAAGTGGTTATCAGGATCATGGTCCAAAACAGAGGAAAATGATATGCAGAAATCTAGTCTTGTGCATATCAACAAGATAAAGCTACATAAAAGGATGATAAAAGTGTGGATATACTATTATTAGGGACCTGAAGTTATATTTATTTATATAACAGTTCCCAAACTTGCGAAGTAAAAGGTAAACAGTAGAAACACAGCTATTATTCATAAAGTAATGGAGTCTGATAGAAGAGTAAACAGTTTATTCTCTATTTGCCATTTCAGAAACACTCTAACATTTTGCCCTTAGTATTCTGTGAGGTTAATCTGTTTGATTCCATTCTTTGGGGTACCTTTCTTTCTGTCTTCTAGTTGGAGTCAGGTAATGCAAAATGCTGGCAGGAGATTGTTTTGTTGGACAAAAGCTTGGAGGAATAATGCTCTTGGTTTTTTCCACACCTGTTCGTGGTTGAATAGTGGCATCAATTTTCTACCTGTCGCCATAATTGCTTTGAGGACACCTTCTTTCAAATCAAAATCTTTTCTCAGTTTCCATTTACCATTGTCCCTTCCCTATTTGAACCTATGACTAATAAAGAATTTATGCTGTTGCTAGTTACTGGGTGAGTAATCTTTCCTTGTTCATTCCCTTAATCCTACACATACCTGTGTAAATAATCTCTTCATTAGAGTTTTGTTTTCACTTTCACTTTGAGTAAGCCATCTTCTGGAACCTAGAACAATAGAGTGGTACTATGAGTGGATCCAGGAAAAGAAACCTCAAAATAGGATTTCGAATTTTGGTCGGTCACATAGCTTAATAATTCATGGACAGACTCCTTGCTGAAGAAAAAAATGGAACAATAATCAGACAGTGATACCATGATTACTTAAGTTATTAATAGTGGTATGAGGCAGATGCAGGGTAAAGCTTTGTTAGAAAAAATGGTTATAGCACTTAGACATATAGCATCAATTATGATTACAGAGATTTTTAGATTGGAACCTTCTGTAGCTATAAAAACCATACGGGCAATGTAAAAATTCAGTGCCTTAAATTAACAAATTCAATAAACATATTCAAAATTAGAAAGATTAAAAAGTTTCTTTGACAATTTTAAAGCAACTTCTTATCTGATGTGGGTAAAGGACTAATGTGTTTGAGGTTTAATCCTAGAACTGAATGCAATGCTTACAGTGTCAAATCACCAAATACATACACTTTGCTAGGTATCTTACATTAAAGAAAGAACAGTGATAAGGAAGAATTAGAACCTATTCCAATAAAAAGGAATTTCTGAATAGACACAGAGAAATTTGAAAATGTTGAAACTATGATTACCTAGGAGCCTTCTTGAGAGTAGAATAGCATCTTTCCATCCTCATCTTCACAGGCATCTGAGGAAAACATCCCCTTAGGCACAGAATGCCTTATGGACTTTACATGGGCCATCCTCTCATAAAGGGATACTTTTTCTCCTTGAGATAATATACCATTCCTCATTGCTTTCAAGGGACTCAAGAGCTGAATCCCTGTATATGCCTATATGAGAACTTATCTGGGAGAAGGTAGTTTATACGCTAAAAAATTGCAGGATTTGACAACATTTACTAGCAAGAATCTGAGGAAAATGCATGTGAATGGAAGGGTGAAAGGCAAAGAAGGACTGGATATAAAATAATTATCAGCATGAATATATTTCCTCAGCACTCAGAATGTATTAGATTAGTTGTATGGTCACAAAAGTTTCTGGAACTCATCAAAGTAAGATGAAAAATAAGTTAAAAGCCAACAATGAGTTTATAATCATCTTCAAATAAGGCATGAAATCATAGAGCAAATTTAAATATCTATGCTATTATGTAGGGAACGTGTACACAGTTCATTATTCAAATAAACCCCAAAGGATCAAGTGTTACAAATGGTATTCTAGTATTTTAATATACATTGACATCAATCAGATACCCAAATTGAATGTTTTAATTGAATTAATGTCATGGTGAGTGGTAAGAAAAAAAGTGATCTGCTTCTTAAATATCATGATTCCTGAAGCACAAATGTGACAAATTTCCTCCTCAATGATAAACAGAATGCACTATAGGCATTTGCTAACAGCAGGTATAATTCCCTTCTGTAGGCTCAAAGTGATATTTAATGTTTTTAAACTAATCGAAGAACTGGAAAATTCAGTACACAGAAAACCTATGGCTTAAAGAGAAATTTATTATTCTGCTTCTTCACTAGCCACTAAATTTAAACAATTTAAAATAAAGACAAAGCAAAACATTCAAAACATTCCAGTATGATCATAAAGTTTTTGACCTTTGTTTATAAGATGAAAAGTTTTTCATTTTACCATATATATATATATATATATATATATATATATATATATATATATTCCTGCATTTTATGGAGTTAGATGTAATGTTTTGACTCCAAAAGGAAAGGAGTGTTTGATCTTTTTATAACACTGAGGAAGATGTAATTAGTACTGATGACAGCCAATAACAACTCCATTTACCTCATTCAAAATAAGGTAAAGGGATACATCTTTTTCATGCGTTCTTAGCAATATTAACAAGCCAACAGGCTCAAATATAGTTTTCTCAACTAGAGCTTTCCAATCATAAAATCTTCTATTTATTACAATGTGTAACATCTTCATGATCAAAGTGAATACTCATTTTGTTTTAAATTCCATTAACACAATAATTAATGTTAAAAACTTATTTTCAACATTTTCCCACATATAACACTGACAATAAATTATGCAACAAGTTAACTTTCTTTAAAAATAAGGCCGGGCGCGGTGGCTCAAGCCTGTAATCCCAGCACTTTGGGAGGCCGAGGCGGGTGGATCACGAGGTCGAGAGATCGAGACCATCCTGGTCAACATGGTGAAACCCCGTCCCTACTAAAAATACAAAAAATTAGCTGGGCATGGTGGCACGTGCCTGTAATCTCAGCTACTCAGGAGGCTGAGGCAGGAGAATTGCCTGAACCCAGGAGGCGGAGGTTGCGGTGAGCCGAGATCGCGCCATTGCACTCCAGCCTGGGTAACAAGAGCGAAACTCCGTCTAAAAAAAAAAAAAAAAAAAAAAAAAAAAAAAAAAAAAAAAAAAAAAAATTCTGTATAAAGTGTAAGTTTTTTAAAAAGCCCATCTGAATCAAAGCATCAGTATTATTAATTAAAAGAAAAACTGTTCACCAATATATAATTAATTATTCTCTGAGCTCTAGAGATTATTCTATACCATAAGTAATAAAGGAAGCTCTTAAAGTCACTATTTGTGACTTTAAGATGAATAAATCACACAAATAGTGACTTTCAGGACTTCCTTTTTTACTTATAAGTATTACTTACTATTGCAAATGAGTAAAGCCTATTTGTGTACATCAGAAATATTTTGAATTATATTACTATTTTGTAGAAAATGTTAAATATTTTCTCCTATGGCATGTTTAACTATAAACTGTCTCCACTTTGCTGAATTTCGTGTTTTATTTACACCTTCAGATATTTGTCACTATAATGATTAAGATGACTACTTGTATCATTCAGGTTTCTCTCCCAAGCTTTGTAAACATTATTTCATTTTTAGCAAACTAAATTTGCTGAGTATGATCTTTAACAGGTTAAGTGTTTCCTATACCTTCTTCCTGTATTCTTAAAGGATTCTTTCTCTACACTTGAATTTGAGTCACTTCCCTAGTATGAGTCTTGGTCAAATTATTTATCATTTTCTTCTGGAAAAAAAATGAACCTTTTTATCTTTTATGAGACCCTGAAAAATTGAGTTCCTTTTATCTATGATACACTCTCTTAAAACAATAGTCCATAGCCTCACTCTCTAGTATTAAAATTATAAATTAAAGGAAGGAAGGAAGAAGTTAAGAGAGGGAGAGGCAAGGTGCTTCCAACATACTGGACAAATTCTATCGTTGGTATATCTAATCTACAGAAATCTATCTAATCTGTATCGAAAGATATATACATATGAGAAAGGACCAACAGCATCTTGTACCTTTTTTTGTAGTATCTTTCCATAGCAGCATAGAAAAATGTAAGACACTTCAAAGATGTACGGTTTCTGATTTCATGGCAACAATAGGATCCCAGACATGGGTGAGTGTGAGCAGCAGGTGTTAAACCTCCAGCACTAGGTGGGAGTGGTTGGCCTACTAAGCCACAGATTGTGTTCTTTCTTCCACGGTCTGTAAGGATGGCTGACTCGTTTCAGAGCCCCAAGGAATCAAACAGTTCGGCAGTCTATTAAGGGACTACCTGAATTATGTAGAAAATGGAAGAATTCTAGGTCTTTTTGTTAATAGGGAGAACAAGTGTTGCAAGTCTAGTCTAACTTGGAAGAAAACTTTTGACCAAGAGACAGTACAAAGAAAGGAAACTTTACCTAAGGAAAAATAGTGTAAAAAGCTTATTGCAGGAAGAAAAAACAAAACAAAACAAAACAAAACAAAACAAAACAAAACAAAACAAAACAAAACAAAACAAAACCGAGTGCGCCCCAAGGGAGGAGAGGGCTAATCCTGTGGAAAAACAGTTCCGAGGGTCCTATGCAGGGAGTCTTATTATGTTGGACTTCTTCAAATTACTTCATCTGTCTCAAATTTCCACCTTTTTCCTTTCTGTAGTTTTCCCGCTCCTACCAAGGATGTAGGTCCTGCCTGTGCCCCGCCCCTTTCCCCCAGGCTTGCGGGCACTTTTACTGTTGGTTATGCACATGCGCTGACCTGTGATTTTTTTTTTTTTTTTTTTTTTTAATATGAATCCTGTCTGATGGCGGCCCTGCACCCTAGGAAGGTTGTATGACAGACAAATCTATACCTATTCCACCTGAGTATCTCTTTGGAATTTCCCTCTTTGGCCTAATCTCTACATATTACACATTAGAGAGCCAGGTTTCTCTTAGGATGCCCTTCTTAGCAACATAGCTAGTGATGTTCTGATAGTTTAATTGCAGAGTGAATTATTGGGGTATCTTAAGAGGTGTCTTGGGGTATTTCTTTCCATGTAGCTACCTCTTCTTCCTACCCACACTTGACTAAGTGCCCACCCACTCCAGCAGTAGAGATGCTACTAATATGCAAATTTGGGGTGGTCCTCCAGTGAACCTTTCCAGATGTTTCCTTTCTCAGGAGCTCCCCCACTGTTCATTTCTAGCTATCTGCCTACTCTAAAATTCTGGGCATACACCTGATTTGAATTGCTGTGAAAGGGCTTCAAAATTTCATACCCAATTCTCAGATGCAAGCCAATTAACAGATTCAGAGCTCTTTTTTTTTTTTTTTGAAAGATCTTGTGTCAGGAAAAAAAAAAGATAAATAGTTTGAAAAAAGTAAAAAGATAAATGGTTATCCTTTCAGTGAGATGCAAGGCATTGTTTAGATCTAGAGATTCCTCTCAGAGTAATCTGATAATATAAGAATCTGTAATAATCTGAATCTTTTATTCTCTTTGATTATTTTGCAAACTTTGGAGAAAGAAATACCTTACAGAGTTTATGGTATTATCAATAGTTATTTTCAAAAATGCAAATGAAAGGTTTCAGTGACGATGTAATTAGGAATTTTGATTATTTGTGTATGTGTGTATTCCTTGGATACTCTTTTGAATTGGTTCTCTCTTAATGGAAAAAAGTAAACTCTTGAATAGATGTTCAATTTCTTGCCAAGATGCCAGGGATTTGGTCTAGGTCCTGTTGCTCATCATATGGAAAGCCAATCACCAAGACAATGAGAATAGTCAGGGAAGAAAGGCTTTAATCAGGTGAGGTCATCAAGGACACTGGAGATAAGTCTCAAATTTGTCTCCCCAACCAACTAAAATTGGGTTGTATATATAGCAAAAAGAAATGGAAACAGGAATTAGGGAGGGATAAGGAGGCAATCATGATGAATGAGGAGTCTGATATCTCATTCTCTGGAACTGGTCATCTGTTGAGTTTCAGTTCCTTAATACTTCTGTGAGACCTGAGGGTTAATTTCTGGAGGAAGGAACTCAGATAAAACAAATGTAAGTTTCAATCTTTAAAACCATTTTTTAAAGGTTTTTCATTTTCAAAGAGGGCCATTTTCAAAGAGATGCTAAATATAAATTCTGAGACAATTAAGCTAATTTCAGATGTGTATTTTTATGAACATTATGATTGTACCTTTAAAATGTTTTAACAGTTTGGGAGTTTATCTACTAAAATGCTGAAAATATTTGCCTGACAGAGAGAGGTAAACTACAGTCAGGGAAGTGTTACTTGTAATAACTTAGAGCTAGGTACACTTTTAATCAGTGAAGTGGAAAAATTTTTCTAAAGGAACAGAGAGTTGTAAAAGTTAAGCAAACACCTTAACTTTTGTAACTCTCTGTTCCTTTAGAAAATTTTTCCACTTCACTGATTATATATATATTATTGTGTTTTCTTATTCATGCATGTGTGGTAAGATATTCCCCTTGGTTGCTGCAGTAATTGGGGAATTTGGTTTTATGATCCGAACTATTTGGTGATCTCTGTAGATAGATAATAGTTATCTGTTGGGTGAGAGACAATAAGGATGTAGTTTGTTAATCCTTTGCATTTGTTTATCTATTTATCTGTTTTAAACTCAAATATTTAAGAATTTTAAGTCTATGGAAAGAAAGGGCCTTTGAAATATGGAGTAGATGCTTGTGTTTCTGTTTTTACTCTTGACCTACTACTCTTGAAATTGTGGAACAGACACTATAAGCTATAGTTTATATGTCTGTGTCTGCAATTCATGGAATTGTTTACCTCTTGGGTAGGTATAAAATATTTTATTTTTTCTAGAAAGTATTTGATTTATAAGAAAAATAACATTGATTATAATATTGTCTAAATATTGATTTTGATTTGTTTATAAAGATAATTAGGCAGTTAGTTAAATGAAATATTTCTGAAATTCCCAGGAAATAACTAAATTGGGTTTTATATACTTTATGCTAAAGAAAGATTTCTTCTTTCAGTAATTGTAAGTTCAGAAATACTTTAAGAATCTACATTTACATAATTAAGGTCAATATTGGTCAGTTAAAACTATTGTGTGTCAAAGCACTTTGATAGTCTGCTAAACATTTATATTGCAGGCAGTTCTGAATTATGCATGGCCCTCTGTGAAATAGAAATTAGCTGCTTTTGGTAAATGTTACAATTAATAGAGTAGTTGAGACTATACTAGCAGCAATATTGACACAAGTAAAACTATATGTTTGTTGTGTTTTTAAGGTCAAAGAATAATTTTATCCTTAAACAGCTATTTCAATTTTTTTATCACAGGATGTAATTCATCAATTGAGTGAATTTTTAAATACACTGAGGACAAACATTCTTTTAATACTTTACTATAAAAGAAATAAAGAACTAAAAAATTTAAAAATATTTATTCTTAAAAGATAGCTCATGTTCATAAATTGGAAGAAATAACAATGTTAAAATGTCTATACTATCCAATGTGATCCAAAGATTGAATAAAATGGCTATCAAATTTTCAATGTCATTTTTCACAGAAAAAAATGGTATAATATGACAAACTAAAACTGGTGTATTGCTACAAACGACCTGAAATAGCCAAAGCAATCTTGAGCAAAAAAGAATAAAGCTGGAAGTATCTAACTAGAATATATGAGGAAATCAAACAACTAAATAGCAAATAAAACAACAAATAAACAAAAAACAGCAAATAATTTAATTTAAAAATGTGCAAAACATTTGAATAAACATTTATCAAGAAAAGACACACAAACAGCCAACAAGTATATGAAAAAACACTCAACGTCACTAATCATTAGAGAAATGCTAATCCAAGCAACAATGAGGTGTTATCTGAACCCCCTCCAGAGTTGAAATTACTATTAAAAAGAGAAAAAATAAGATATGATGGCAAGAATACAGAGAACGAGAAAGGTAGTACACTCTTGGTGGGAATGTAAAGTGGAGTAACTACTACAAAACAGGAGGTTAATCAAAAACTAAAAATAGAACTGTGTAATCCAACAATTCCCCTGCTATGTATATATCCAAAAGAAAGAAAATCGGTATATCAAGAAGATTATCTACACCCATGTTTATTGCAGTACTACTATTCCCAATAACCAAGATATGGAATCAACCTAGGTATCCTATGACAGATGAATGAATAAAGGATATTTGACATATATGTACAGAATATAATATTCAGTCAGAAAAAAATTAAAATTTCATAATTTGCAGCAACATGAATGGAACTAGTGGTCATTATGTTAAGTGAAATAAGTCAAGCACAGAATGTCAAATATTGCATGTTCTCACTTATATCTGGGAACTAAAATAGTGAATTTCATGAAGATAAGAGACTAGTTCTGAGGTACCAGAGACTGGGAAGGGAATGGGGAAGGATGAAGAGAAGTTGGCTAATGGGTACAAGCATACACTTAGATAGTAGAAATAGGATCTAGTGTTTGCTAGCAAAATAGCATAACTAATGTTAACAATAATCGATTGTATATTTCCAAATAACTAGATAAGTGGATTTGGAATATTCTTAACATAAAGAAATGATAAATGTTTGAGGTGATGGATTTCCAAATTGCCCTGATTTGGTCATTAGACAATGTATGCTTGTATCAACATAGCATATGTATCTCATAAATATGCACAAATATTCTGTGCCCATAAACATTGAAAACCAAACAAAATATATTACAAAAGTATAGTATTCAAAATAGCATGATACTGTCATAAAATTGATGCATTGATGAATGCAAAAGGATAGAGCATCAGAAATAAAACCACACATTTACAATCAGTTGATTTTCAACAAAAGTACCAAGAACACACAATGGTGAAAGGACAGTTTCTTCAATAAATTGTGTTGAGAAAACTAGAAATCCACATGGAAAACTATGAAATTGGACACTTATTTCAAATTATATACAAAAATCAACTTAAAATAGAATACTTAAACCTACATCTGAAACTATAAAGCTATTAGAAGAAAACATAGGGGAAAAGCTCTCACATTGGTCTGAGCAATGATTTTTTGATGTGACTTAAAAATATCTTCAACAAAGCAAAACCAAAGAAATGGGATTGCACCAAACTAAAAAGCTTTTGCATAAAAAAGGAAACAGTGCATTTATGCCTAGTGCTCCATATTGGAATGATAAGCATGTGGGAGTTATTTATAGCCTGCTGCTCAAAGTCATCTGCTTGGTCTGATTGCAAAAATTCAAAAAGTTGCAACCTCAGCCTAAATGGGCTAACGGAGTAAAAAAGAAAAAAAAAAAAACACTCTACAGATTGGGAAATATATATTTGCAAGCTATATATATCTGATAAAGTGATAAAGTATATAAGAAACACAAACAACTCGTAGCAAGAAAACAAATACTCAGATTTAGAAGCAAGCAGAGGGCAGAGCAAGATGGTGGAATAGAAGCCTACACTGTTTATCATCCCCACAGGGACACCACGCTTTACAACTGTCTGCATACAGAAAAGCACCATGACAAAAACCAAAAACCAGATAAGCAATCACAATACCTGTGTTTAACTTTGTATGGATGAAAGAAGCATTGAAGATAATAGGAGAGACAGTCTTGAATTGGTGATGCCACCATGCTCCCAGACACTGGCAGCAGCCCTACAGCACAGAGAGTCTGTGCACATGGGAGAGGGAGATAGCAGTGACTGGGTGACTTTACACTGAACTCAGTGCTGCCCTGTCATAGCAGAGAGCAAAGCTATGCAGGGTTTACAGCACTCACATACAGAGGGAGCATTTGGACCAGACCTAGCCAGAGGGGAATCACCCATCTTAACATTTGCACCATGAGTTACTTGGCAAGCCTTACTACCATCAGCCAAAGTGCTCTGGGGTCCTAGGTAACTGGAAAGGCAGTCTAGACACAAGGACTGCATCCCTGGGCAAATCTTAGTGCTTGGCTGGGCTCAGAGCCAGTTTGGCCTAGGGAGACATCAATCAGGGTAGCTAAAGGAGTGCTTGCACCATCCCTCCCCCAACACCAGGTAGTACAGCTCATGGTAACAAAGTGACTTCTTCCTTCTGCCTAAGGAGAGGAGAGTGAAGAGGACTTTGTCTTGCATCTTGAATACCAGCTCAGCCACAGTAGGATAAGTCACTAGGCAGATTTGTGAGACTGTATTCCAGAGCCTAGCTCCTGGTTGACATTTCTAGACCAACACTGGCCCAAAAGATAATCCACTGCCTTGAAAGGAAGGACCCAGTCCTGGCAGGATTCATCAGCTGCTTACTAAAGAGCCCTTGGGCCCTGAATAGCCAGCAGTAACACCTAGGGTGTACTCTGGACCTTGGGATCTAAGACATGATGACTTCAAGTGTGACCCAGCACATACCCAGCTGTGTTCGGTACAGTGAAAGACTACTTCAGTTTGAGAAAAGTGGATAAAAATATAAAGAGGACCTTCTATTGTACCTTAGATACCAGCTCAGCCATTGTTGGGTAGAGAAGTAACAGGGCTCTTGCGGTCCACTTTTCCAGGCCTAGGCTCTTCAATAGCATTTCTGGAACTGCGTTGGGCCACAAAAGAGTCCAATGACTTGAATTATGAATCCTAGGCCTGGTAGCATTCACCCCGAGGTGAATGGGCTTTAAGTGAACACTGGCAGAGGCCTGGCAGAACCACCCGTGGATATTGGTGGTGGTGATAGCAGAGGCTCCTATGCCTGTGGAGAGAGAAGGGAAGAGTGGGTAGGACTTTGTATTATAGTTTGAGTGCCAGTTTAGCCATAGACAAATAGAATGTCAATTATTTCAAAGGTTTTTAAATCCAGTCACTGGCTCCAGGACAGGATGATGACCTGCTAAAGGGTCTGAGAGAATCACCAACCTGAAGGGAAAGACACAAACCTGGCTGGCTTTGCAATCTGCTAATTATAGTGGCCTAGGGACTTGAGTGAACATAGGTGGTAGCCAGGTAGTGGTTATAGAGGGCCTTAGGCAAGACCTGGTGCTGTGCTGGCTTCAGGTCTGACACAGCAAAGTCCCAGTGATGGTGGCCACAGGAGTGTTTGCATCACCACATGCTTAGTTTCAGGCATCTCAGCACACAGAGAAAGAGATTATGTTTGGGAGAAAGCAAGAGAAAAGAACAAGAGACTCTGTCTGGTAATCCAGAGAACTCTTCCAGAGATCAAGGACCACCGAGACAGTGCTTACATGTGCCTGCAAAACCACAACATTATTGGGCTTAGGATCCAAGTCTCTTCAAATACTTGGAAAGCCTTCTCAAGGACAAGCACAAACAACCCTAGACTGTGATGGCTACAATAAATAAAATACTTCAATGCCCAGACACTGAACATCAATAAGCATCAAGATCATCCAGGAAAACAAGACCTCACCCAACATACAAATAAAACACTAGGGACCAATCTAGTAGAAGAAAAGAAATTAAAGGAGAAAAACTAATAGATTTGAAATGAAGAAAACAAAACAAAAGATCGATGAAACAAAAGTGTTGGTTTTGTGAAAAGTTTAACAAAATTGACAAACCTTTGGCCAAACGAATGAAGAAAAAAAGGGATATCAAATAAATGATATCAGAGATGAAAAAGGTAACATTACAAGCAACACCACAGAAATTGAAAGTAGTATTAGTGGCTACTAAATGCCATTAAATAGGAAATTTAGAGAATATTCATACATTTCTAGACACATGCAACCTACCAAGATTGAACCATGAAGAAATTCAAAACATGCACAGACCAGTAACAAGTGATGAGATTGAAGCTGTAATCGAAAGTTTCCCAGTAAAGAAAAACCTGATACCCAATGGTTCCACTGCTGAATTCTGTAAAACATTTAAAGAACCAATGCTAATTCTATTTAGACTATTCCAAAAAATAGAAAAGAGCATACCTCCAAATTCATTCTACAAAGCCAGCATTTCCCTGATACCAAAATTAGACACATTTAAAAAAATACTTCCAATAGATATTGATGCAAAAATCCTCAACGAAGTACTAGCAAACTGAATTCAACAACACATTAAAAAGTTGATTCATCATGACAAAGTGAAATTTATCCTAGGGATGCAAGGATGGTTCAACAAATGCAAATCAATGAATGTGACACATTGTATCAACAGAATAAAGGATAAAAACCATACAGTCATTTCAACTGATGCTGGAAACTTATTTGATAAAATTCAACATACCTCATGATAAAAATCCACAAAAAAACTGATATGGAAGTAACGTAACTAAACATAATAAAAGCTGCATAAAACAGACCCACAAATAGTATCATACTGAATGGGAAAAACCGGAAAGCCTTTCCGCAAAGATGTAAAAGACAACAAATATGCCCACTGTCACCACTGTCATTCAGCATAAAGCTGGTAGTCCTGGCTGGAGCAGTGAGACAAGAGAAAGAAATAAAGGGCATCCATATTGGAAATGAAGAAGTCAAGTCATTATTTTTTGCAGATAATGTGATCTCATATTTGGAAAACCTAAAATATCCATCAAAAAACTATTAAGTAGTTTTTGTTTGTTTTTTTTTTTTGTTTTTTGTTTTTGTTTTTTTTGAGATGGAGTTTTGCTCTTGTTACCCAGGCTGGAGTGCAATGGCTCGATCTCGGCTCACCGCAACCTCCGCCTCCTGGTTTCAGGCAATTCTCCTGCCTCAGCCTCCTGAGTAGCTGGGATTACAAGCATGCGCCACCATGCCCAGCTGATTTTTGTATTTTTAGTGGAGACGGGGTTTCACCATGTTGACCAGGATGGTCTCGATCTCTTGACCTCGTGATCCACCTGCCTTGGCCTCCCAAAGTGCTGGGATTACAGGCTTGAGCCACTGCGCCTGGCCTTATTAAGTAGTTTTTAACTACTTAAAAGCCAGTAGTTAAACAAATTCATTATAGTTGTAGAACACAAAATCAACGTACAAAAACCAGTAGCATTTCTATATGTCAATAGTGAACAACCTAAAAGAGAAAGAAAAATGTAATCTTATTTACAATACCCATAAATATAATAAAATACCTAGGAACTAACCAAATTAATGAAAGATCTCTATAATGAAAGCTACAAAAGACTTACAAAAGAAATAATAGATGACACAAAAAAATGGAAAGACATTCCATGTTAATAAATTGGAAGAATCAATATTGTTAAAATATCCATACTACCCAAAATAATCTCCAGGTAAAATGCAATTCCTATTAATACCAATGACATTGTTTATAGACACAGAAAAAATTTTAAAATTTATCTGGAATGACAAAAGACCCCAAATAGACAGAACTATCCTAAGCAAAAAGAACAAAACTAAAGGAATTACTTTACCTAATTTCAAATTATACTACAGAGGTATAGTAACCAAAATTTCAGATTATACTACAGAGCCATAGTACCATGCTGGCATGGTACTGGCATATAAATAGACATATAGACCAATGGAAGGCAACAGAGAATCAAGAAACAAATCTACATACCTACAGCAAACTCATTTTTGACAAAGTTGTCAAAAACATACAATGGGGAAGAGAAAGTTTCAAGAAAAGATGCTGGGAATACTGGATATCCACATGCAGAAGAATTAAACTAGATCCCTGTCTCTTGCCACATACAAAAATCAAATGAAATTAAAATATATTAAAGACTTAAACCTCAGACCTCAAAGCGTGAAACTACTGCAAGAAAACATTGGGAAAACTTTTCAGGACATTGCTCTGGGTGAAAATTTCTTGAGTAGTATCCCATAATCACAGGCAACCAAAGCAAAAAAAAAAAAAAAAAAAAAGACCAATGGGACTACCTCAAGTTAAAAAGTTTCTGCATATTCTGCATAGCAAAGGAAACAATCACAAAAGTGAAGAGACAACCCACAGAATTAGAGAAAAAATATTTACAAACTACTCACATCTGACAAGGGATTAATAACCAGAATATATAAGGAGCTCAAATAATTCTAAAGGGAAAAAATAGCCTAATAATCCAATTAAAAGGGAGAAATACTTGAATAGACAATTTTCAAAAGAAGCTATACAAATGGAAAGCAGGTATACAGAAAGGTGCTCAGTATCACTGATCATCAGCGAAATGTAAAGGAAAACTATGAGTTATCTGCTTACCACGATTAAAATGGCTCTTATCCAAAATACAGGGAATAACAAATGCTGGAAAGAATATGAAGAAATGAATACCCTTATATACTGTAGGTGGGAATGTAAATTAGTATAAGCACTATGGAGAACAGTTTGGAGTTTCCTAAAAAAAAAAAAAAAAAAAAAAAAAACCAAAACAGTGACTATATGATCCTGCAATTCCCCTGCTAAGCATATACCCCAAATGAAGGAAATTAAGGAAATATCTACACTCTCATGTTTGTTGCAGTGTATTTACAATAACCAAGATTGGGAAGCAATCTAAGTGACTACCAACAGACAAATGGATTTAAAAAGCTGTGGTACTTATACACAATGGAGTACTATTTAGCCATAAAGAAGAATGAGATCCTGTCATTTGCAACAGCATGGATGAAACTGGAGATCGTTGTTATGTGAAATAAGCCAGACACAGAAAGACAAACACTGTCTACTCTCTCTTATTTGTGAGAGCTAAAAATCAAAACAATTGAATTCATGGAGATGGGAAATAGAAGGATGGTGACTCGATGACAGAGGAATAAATTCACTCAGACTCGGTATTCAGTGTATGAGTGGGCTGGGGTGTGGGGGCCACTGTCAGACACTTGAGGAGAATGCTGCAAAGAGAGAGCAGCTGCTGGCCCTGACACACTGGCCTTGCTGGCCTTTATTCAGTACACAGTATGACAAAGGCTTTGAGTCAACACTGCTAGTGGGCAGAGATTTAAGGCCAGGTTCCAAGGCTTAAAGCAAACACCATTCATGGATAATATCCCTGGTCTACCTCCCTGAAAGAAAGTCATCCAGAGTGAGTAAAGGTTCCTTTATAGAAACACATGAATAAACAAGTTAGTCAGGCAAACTCCTCACATTCCTGTTTCCACTCTAATTTATTTAACTTAAGGGACAAAGCTACCTTCAGCCAAGAACTATAGTAAAAACCCTAGGCCTTCCAAAAGGATTTGTGTATATTCTCTATAACTAAAATTTCTCCTACCAGCCCTACCGAATTCCCAGAACTATAGTCATAATAATTTAATCTTATATTTTAAAATAATGAAAAGAGCATAATTGGATTGTTTGTAACACAAAGAGCAAATGCTTGAGGAGATGGAAACCCCATTTTCCATGATGTGATTACAAATAGGTATATGAAAAATACTAAGCATTACTAGTCATCAGATAAATGAAAATTAACATCACAGCAAGATATCACCTTTCACCCATTAGAATGTCTATTTTGTAAAAGACAAAAAGATAAGTGTTGGCAAATATATGGAATCATTTTTTTTTTCTGTTGTTTTACAGGAATGTAATTTCATGAATTTCCATATCAGAGATAAAATCTATCCTATTTTAGTGGCAAAAAGTGAGACTCAATGTGCATCTTCACTTACAGGGTCATGTGACTCACCCTGTTGAATATTTAAAAAAATATAGTCAACCGTTTCATAAGTTTTTCTTTTATGATTACTGATAAGTTCTGTCTCGTCTCTACCCCTTATCTAAAAAAATTACAAAAGTTAGTCATAGTTCATTTTTAGATGTGTTCATTTTCAAATATTATTACTATAAAAGTATTCTGACCATATTAGTTTTCAATTAACTAATAAAGACAATCAAGTCACTGATATGTGTTATCTATCAATTATAAAGTAAGAAATTCCTCAAAATTACATCCTGTGCTTTATGCCACTACCCTGCTCCAAGCAGAATACTAAGACTGTAAACAACTAAAACACAACAAATTGAAGAGCTGGTTAGTTACATTTTTCAAAAGTGTATCAGATTCAACTAATGTTTCCAGAATCAAGAGAAAATATATAATATTATATGGAGGGTTTTTAAAAATTTTTTTAAGTGATATATTCATATGCTTTAAAAGTTAAATGGTACACAAAGTTTCCACTGATATGTCTGTCTCCACTTCTGCTCCCATAAACAATCCCTTTTGAAACATAGCAAGTCACTTTTGTTATTTTTGAGTATCCTTCTCGTATCTTCATGCAAATGATGTACAAATATATAGTCTTATTTTTCCTTTTCTTACACAAAATATTGCATCCTGTACACACTGTTGTGAAGGATTTTTGTGTTTGTTTGCTTGTTTTTTAAATAATCCTGGAGAGCTTTCCATATCGCTTCACATGGAATTCTCTGATAAGGAATTCAAATCCCTAAGGAAATCTGATGACACCTTCGTCATGGGAAAAGTACTTCCTAGAAAAGCCTAAAGTAAATTTGTTGAATTGAAAGATTTAACACAGTATAGAATATATAAAGTAGCATGTCATATGTGTCATTATATTTTAAATTTTAGTTTCTCGGTTTTTTTTAGCATCTTAGTTCATTTTTAAAAAATTACTCTTTTCTTCTCGCTTTGAGTTAGACTATCTGTAACTATAATTTCTGCCACTCTTTAAAAATCTTCTGAATGATCAACGAAGTGAAGTTGACATATATATGGTTGAAAGCTTACTTCAAAATTTATATATAATACTTAAATTATCACAGGGAAATTACTAAATAGAGACATGCAGAGGAAAAATAAGCAAAAACAAACTCTTTTGGACCTTAAATATGTTGGTTTGTATTCAATATTGAAATATAAAAAGACTTACTGAAGAGAAAAATAGATCCCTAAAAAGTCATATAGTCAACCACAGGTGATTTCAGTTCATCATCTTTTTCAGAGTATGATTAAGGCATACATGTTACATTTTAAAAATTATACTCTTTAAATTTTAAATGTATTTCTATTACATTCATCATTAGATTTCTTTATATTAATTAAATCCAATTTGTTTTCTTCTTCTCTTTTCATAGTATGTATCGTGCTGTCAAGATGACATAAAAATCTCAGAACAGCAAATATATTTATAAGTAATTCTCTGTATTTAATTACTGTGAGAATAATAGGAAGCTAAAACAGTATAATGAAAACTCTTACTTTTTTATTTTCTGTAAAGCTACCTTTATGTCATTTAAAATATAAAAATTTTTATTTATTCAAGACATATTTACTGAACACTTGGATGATCAGATATTTTCTAAGACCAGTATATATAGTAATGAATAAAATAGAAAAATTTCTTCTCTCATGGAATTTTCATATTGCGATGAAAACATAGGGAAAAAAATCAGGAAGGGAAAGCAAGATAAAATATGTGTGGGATGCTAAAGTTAGGAAAGATCCACTAAGGGACGGAGATTTGAGCAGAGTTGTGAGAAGCAAGGTGGTATGTCATAGGGAGGTGTGAGGGGAGAAGCTTCAGGCAAAGAAATAATCTGCTGGAAAGGCTCATAACAGGGACATTGCGGGTGAGCTGTAAGAACTCAGAGGTTGTTGTGGTAGGAACAAAGTAGATGAAGAGGCAAATGTCAAAAAGTTGTATTCAGAGTGACCATGTAGGATATTATTAACCATTAGAAAGTCTTGTCTCTGAATGAACTGGAAGCTCTGGTGGGTTTGTAAAAACGAATTACATGATCTGCCTGTTACAGATAAAGTTGTGCGTATGTATTATGTAAAATGTGACATTTTGAAGTACATATACATTGTGGAACAGTAAAATCTAGCTAATTAATAAATGTGTTACCTCACATGGCTACCAATTTTATGGTGAGAAGACTTAACATCCATTATTTTGGTCTTTTTGAAAATACAGTATTGTCATTAACGATAGACACCATGCTGTATGATAGAGTTATTGAACTTATTCCTCGTACCTAACTACAACTATGCATCCTTTGACCAACATTTCCCCTTCCCCCATCCATCCCAGCTACCCCAGCCTCTGGTAACCACCATTCTATTCTGCTTCCATGGCATGAACTTTTTTAGATTCCACATGTGGGTGAGGACATACAGTACTTGTCTTTCTGTGCCTGGCTATTTCACTTAATGTTGTCACAAAAAGGAAAAATAAAATATTGTCATTTGTCTTATGTTTCTAAAGGGCCCTATAGCTGCTAGATGATGGTAGGAGAGAATCACAGAGACTGATTGGGAAGAAATTACAGAAGAAATGGAGAGCAATGTGGAACTGTGTGGTAGCAATGTAGCAGTGAGAATAGGTGTTGGATATATTTTGAAGAGAGCATTTATAGGATTTGCTAATAAATTACATGAGGGGTGTGAAAAAAAAAGCCTGAGCACCTGTAAGAACAAAGTTGTCATTTACTAAGACGTAAATTATTGTGAAATAAATAGGTTCTTTTTGGAAAGAGTATTGAGAGATTGGTTTGGGATGTATTAATTTTATGATGCCTATTCAAGTGTTGAAAGAACTTGAATATAAAGCCAGGTAGTTAGAGAAACTGCCAGATTTTGTGATATGCATGTTCAATTCTTCAGATCAGATTATAAATATAACTTCACACAAGACAGTCTCTTGCTTTTGTTGCTTACTTTCTCTGCTAAAATTGCCATAGAATTTATTTAAAAACCCCTATCACATCTATAGTTGATACCCATATTTTGAGGTTAACTTACTGCTTTTGCAAATTTACACATTCTTTTTTGAGTACTTGGAAAAGTGTTCAGGTTAAATTCTATTTTTATAGAAAGAGTAGGATATAAATGGGGAAGAATGGGAAAAAAGAAAATGCTTACAGGACAATAGATGACAATTATACCTGAAGTTATTACAATGCCTTTTACCTGAGATAGGTTTCATGTATACAATGCTTTCCGAGGAAAAAATAATCTTCATTAAACAATCTATTGAGCTGCTGTTGAATGAAACAGAAGCTTTTATTCTTCACAATGATATTCATAGCTATAGTTCTGGTTAAATTTACAATTCCATTCTTTTATTATCTAATAAACACATTCACTTGTTTCTATAAATGCATGAGAGGTCATTATATTTTTTCATCTTTCTAAATGGGTTCCAAATCAAAGCTGGAGATAGAAATGAAAAGTATAACAGATGAAAATAGCTGGAAGGTTTGATGGGAGAAAGGGATAAAAATGAGATTAAAATTATTTCATTATATGTATGTATATAATAGGAAATAATTAAAATGTTATTTAATAATGTTACTTATCCATTTTCCCAATAAATAGTTTATCCACCATCCCAATATATTTAGAGAATATTATGGTTATTAAAATTAAATGAAGACTGTGAAAATCTTTCCCTAGAGTTAACGAGCATTGCCAATGGTCTTGCCATATTCTAAATAAGCTATTTACAGTTGTCACAATGAATAGCAAAACCTAAATTTAACATTAAAAGAAAAAACTTAAATTACCAAGACTCTAGTTTTGTTTTCTCATGAAACAAAATAAAATAAATAATATTCTAGAATTAAACTCTGACTTTTTATGTATACATATGTAACTAATAGGAATTTCCTGAAGCTCTATCACATTCAGAAAAAAATCATTTCAATGGTATGTATAAATTTGCAAATCATAAAGATAGTGAAATTTACAAATACAGTAACTGTCCTGAAACCCTGAAATGCATTAATACTATTTGTAATATTAAAACATCTATACAAAAAAGTTAAACCTGTTCTAAACAGAAATAATGTACTACATGTATTTATGAAACATATTTCTGTTTAAGACTATTAAAATAAGCAACATGTTATTCATAAGACAAATTATTTTTATGAGTATCTACCATGTTAGGGATTTTAAAAATTATTATTATTTACTTTAAGATGAATATAAAAATCACTGACAGAATCTAAGAAGAAACCTTCATTTTATCATGATTATTTTAAATTGTAATTTTATATTTAACTGGGTAGTAATTCATTTCTGTCTTTTTCACTAGATAACAAGTGGTAAATGAATAGTGAATTCATGAAAGAACTGTCTGTCTCTCCTGAGAGTATATTCTTAAGGAATACAGTCGGTTGAATAGGTGAATTTCACCATAGAAGCTGCAATGTGAACACCATTACACATTGAGCAACACATTTTACCAGTTTTCTCTCAGAACAGCTTACTGCCATTATGGGTAATTTTTAAATTAATTTTACCCTTTCTTTGAAATATACTTTTAATTTTAAATGAAAATTAAAGTATACTATTATTAATTATATTGTAGTAAACTTAAGTGTTTTTAAGATGAACCCTTTATTTTGGAACACACTATAAGAAAGGTACTCTGTGACTTAAAATATACTTTTAAGTTGTAAATAATACACACCAGACTGGCTTCAATGCAGTAAAGACTTAAGCAGAAAAGTGAAATAAGCTGTCTAGGCTATGTAGAGCAGGGGAAAGGGCTGCTGATGTGGCAGTGGGATTGACAGTGAAAACAAATCAATATTGTTTTCTTTTTAATGTCTCATCTGAGCCCTGTAATAAAAATGATGTGTTAAAGACAGGGTCACATTGATTAGATTATTACTGGAACATGACAGTAATGTTTTAATGACAGAAGAGTATTCAGGCTGATTTTTTTTTAATGACAGAAGAGTATTCAGGCGGATTGTGGTGGCTCATTTCTGTAATCCTAACACTTTGGGATCCCAAGGCAGAAGGATCACTTGAGGCCCAGTAGTTCAACACCAGCCTGAGCAACATGGGGAACCCCATATCTAAAAATAAAAATAAAAATAGAAGTTAGCCAAGCATGCTGGCACATGCCTGTGGTCCCAGCTACTTAGAAGGCTGTGTTAGGAGACCAGAAGGTCAAGACTGTGGTAAGCCCTGATCATGCCGTTGCACACCAGCCTGGGGAACAAAGTGAGACCCTGTGTCAAAAAAAAAAAAAAAAAAAAAAAAAGGAATGAGGAAAGGAGGAAGTATTTACTCTTGTAAAACTATAAAACTGTTGGTCACAAACAAAAAAAATATTAAAGATTAACTTCAAAAAATATAAAATGATTTTTTAAAAGGATTGTTATGAATATAAAGTACTTAAAATTATACTAAAACTCTCTTATGGCTTTATTTTTTGCCTGTACTAATTAATTGCACTGGATGTTTATTGCTGATTAATTATGCAAATATTTTGTTTGATCATGTTCTAAAGTATGATTTCATGCCTTGGTTGTTAATTCTATATTAGGATCATGTTTAATTAAGACCTAAAGAAAAAAATACTAGTTTAAACATTACATTACATCTCAGCAACTTATGATTACATATAATCAAAGTTGATCACATACAGTAATAAAGTTCTACATCTTTAGGGTGACTTAATTTATATTCTAATAAAATAATAATTTTGAAGTCCACAAATATAATTATTTTTTGGTTCTGCCTCCTTTCATTTATTACATCCTTATCACTGACAAGGTGGCTTTTCCTTGAGCATACCAATTATAACTCCAACAGCCAGCATGACCCTTGGTAGATCACCATAAAAGTTCATTGGCATTTCATAAACAGTGTTTGGCTGCTCATTTTCAATCACAAGACTTGATACGTTGTGCTGTTTGTCTGCCCACTTACCTGAATTCAAATAGCTTAGGACAGAACTCAAAGCACAGGCTCTGCAAATGCAAATTACCTAGAATATGCAAATTATAATTTGTTTAAAAGCGTGGGTGTTAAGGACAGTAAATCATTTTTCCATCCAAAGCTATTTTGCTTAATGACAAACTTGAAATGCATATAGAAAACAATCCTACTCCCAAGTCACTCAGGGCCAACATACACTTCTTAGGCATCCTCTTAATTAAATCTGCCTTATGAACATTAATTATGAGCTCTATGGAGATAGAACTGATTGAGGAAATTTAAAATATTTGCATACAAGCTGACCATTTAATGTGAAAGTTGTCTTTATAGAAAAGAAATACCAACTCCTAAGTAAATATCACAAGAAAATTGTACAAATGTGCTATTATGTGATACATAGATTTATAGTGAAAATTGAGTTGACCAGACTATATAATCATATCTAGACGATAACTAGCTTCAAGTTGAATTTACTATAAAAATATTTTTAAGCATACACTGAATGTATTATATTACAAACTTTAAGAAAATGTTATTATTAATTGCTGTATAGCAATTAATAACATTTTCTTAAAGTTTGTAATATAATACATTTGCTTCATAATGTTTTGTTTCCGTTCGTTTGTTTTTACAAATTGAAGATTTGTGGAAATCTGCATTCAACAGGTGTTTTGGTGCCTTTTTTTTTTTTTTTTGAGACGGAGTTTCGCTCTTGCTACCCAGGCTGGAGTGCAATGGTGCGATCTCGGCTCACCGCAACCTCCGCCTCCTGAGTTCAGGCAATTCTCCTGCCTCAGCCTCCTGAGTAGCTGGGATTACAGGCACGTGCCACCGTGCTCAGCTAATTTTTTGTATTTTTAGTAGAGACGAGGTTTCACCACGTTGACCAGGTTGGTCTCGATCTCTTCACCTCGTGATCCACCCGCCTCGGCCTCCCAAAGTGCTGGGATTACAGGCTTGAGCCACCGCACCTGGCTTGGTGCCATGTTTTTTTAAAGGCATGTGTGCACTTCATGTCTTTATGCCACATTTTGGTAATTCCTGCAATATTTCACATTTTTCATTATTGTTAAATCTGCTATGGTGACTTGTGATCATTGATCTTTGATGTTACCATTGTAGTTGCTTGAGCGTACTGCAGACTATGCCCATATCAGATAGCAACCTTAATCAATGTCTGCTTGTGTTATCGAGGCTCAACCAACTGGCTCTTCCCACAGTTTCTCTCTTTCCTCAGACTTTCCCATTTCTGAGATACAACAGTATTGAAATTAGGCCAATTAATACACCTACAATGATCACTGAGAGTCATGTGAAAGGAAGAGTTGCCTATCTTTCACTTTAAATCAAAAGCTAGAAATGATCAAACTTATTAAGGAAGTCACGTTAAAAGCTGAGATGAGACAAAAAGAGGCCTATTATGCCAAATGGCCAAGTTTGAATGCAAAGGAAAAGTTCTTGAAAGAAATGAAAACTGCCGT
The DNA here is from genome assembly GCF_048565385.1 of Saimiri boliviensis. NCBI lineage: Eukaryota > Metazoa > Chordata > Mammalia > Primates > Cebidae > Saimiri > Saimiri boliviensis. The sequence continues at coordinate 49,119,066 of NC_133452.1, forward strand.
TCTATTGAACAGATGAGTAATCAGAAAGCCAAACAACCTTATTGGTGGTATGGAGAAAGATTTAGGGTCTGGATAGAAGGTACAACCAGCCACAAAATTTTGCTACGCCAAAGTCTGACCTAAAGAAGGCCCTAACTCTGATTGCCTTCAATTTTATGAAGGCTAAGAGGTGAGAAAGCTGCACAAGAAAGAAGCTGGCCGATTTGTTTCATGAGGTTTAAGGAAAGATGCTGTCTCCGTAACATAAAATTGTAAGATGAATAATCACATGCTAATGGAAAAGTTACATCTTTCAAAAGATAAATTTTCAGGTATGAGAAGAAAGAGTCAAAGTGTAGGGCTAGAGGTGTATGAGTACAGGTTTGGGGAATTCCTTTCAACATATACCATAATGCCTCTATTCCAAACCCAAAATGCATCCTCCGTGATCCTTAGTGTTACGTCATTGAGTCCTACTCTGGGGTATGTGGCGCACGTGAGACAGAGTGTGGCAAAGATGATTGTCTGGCTCTAGAACACCTTGTGAGACCAGCTCTGGGTGGAACAGGTGAGAAGAGGGACACTGAGCTATCTGCTCAACTCCTCAAGCCTTAGGGGAAGACAGCCAAATATTAACATTCCTCAGACCTATGAGTTAAGCTACCAGACCCAGGTATGTTTCTCATCTATTTATTAAAAAAAAAACAATGTAGTTTAAAAATGATTGTTATCTATGGATTTAAAAAAAGTAAAATGTAAACTGTTGGGGATAGTTTATATATATATATATATATGTATATATATATATTAGATACATATTTTTTAAACATTTATTTTAATAGTTAAATAAAAGTTACATAAATATGTTTTGAAAAGATTTAGCCAAAGGGTAAAGATACACAGAAAAATGTTTCCTTCCTTGTCTCCATTTTTATTTTCTCCCTCAGCAATAACAACTGTCAACATTTTAAGATTTTTTTAAATATAATTTCAGAAGCATACATTTGCATATACCACCATATATTTACATGCATATGTTTTCATATATAAGTGTAGATAGGTAGATAGATTTCTACACACACCATTTTATGGATAAAAACATATATGTTCATATATACCTATATATTTAAAAAATGTGTATTATGCCGTGTGTGTTTGTCTGCACTTGACATTTTTTCTTTATACTCTCTTAAAAGTTTTTATGTGCTAATACGTATGTATCTACCTGCTTGTTATTTTTAAATGATTTTAGTAACTTGAAGGGTAAATGACCCATGATGAATTTAATAAATTGTTTGTTGATAATGAATTTGGGTTTTTTCCAATATTTCAATATTACAAGCAATGCTCCAGTGATCATATTTGAACATGTGTGATTATTCTGGTAGTATAGATTCCTGGAAATGGAAGTACAAAGTAAAATCCCTGCACGTTTGCATTTTGTTTTTCATAGAGCTTTACAGTTGAAATACTCATCAATATACTTAATCTTTTACATTCTGAAGAGCAATAAGATGTATCTGCATCTTAAAAAAGATGTATCTGCATCTTAATTTGTATGCCATCGTTATGAGTATGTTTAGGAATTATATTTTATTTTACATCTTCATTCATTTATAAATTATGAATACCATTTGCTCATATTGATTTGTAGAAGCATTTTTTTTAATGGTTCTGACTACTAATGTATTTTCGGTTATAAATCTTACTATATTTTCTCTCAACCCATTAAGATTAAACAAACTTAATTATTACATTTTCCCCAGATTCCCATGTATTATCATCAAATCTCTGGACAGGTAATAGTCTTGACATAGCTCTATGTGGATATGAGCTTGACATAGCTTACACTCTATGAGGATAAATCATGTGAGAGGGATTTGGAATAAAATCCTAGATATAATACAGGGCTCTATTGACTCTAGAAGTTCAGGATAAATAAAGATCATTTACATTATTTTAATTAAGAAATTATGGTTTCTGTAGAGCCAGATTATCATGACATATTTTTCTCGTATAGATTCATCTTATCTGTTGTTTCAAATGTTCAGTCTAATATTTGTCCTAAATATCCTTTTCTAATGATATTATTTCTTCTTGTTTCTATTGCCTTTTTTCATTGTCAGTTTCTCATTTGCCTTGTCATTATTTGTTTTTTTATATAATTTTCAGATATAGTTTATTTATCTTTACAAGTATCCAGCTTTTTTTTGTATTTAGTATTTCATATATTTACGTAATTTTATTTTATTATTGTTCATCCTTTCTTTTACTTTTGTCCATTTATTATCAATTGTTAAAGAAAATTGCTACACCATGCATTTAATACCTTTATAGCTTCTTCTGCAAATTTTTTTAATTCATATATGTGTTGGTATGTATTATGCTGTGTTTTTGTTATCATTCTTAATAGTTTGAGTTTAGTTTTGATTTCTTCATTTATTTCATAGTTATGTAGAAGAGTTTTTAGAAACTTTTATGTTTCCATTTAGATTGGTTTGTTTTTTTGCCTGTGCTTTTTAGTCTACAAAAATGTCAGACTTTTGACAACAAATAGTAGAACAAGTAAATATTACATTAAAAATACAAGTAGAAAATATATGCTAGGGAATACAAAACAAAACAAAAAAACTTAAAATTCTAAAGCTCAACAAAATTGCTACGATTGAGTTTCAAATGTATCTTGTTTCCTGGCAGTCATGGCAAAAAGGGAAACCATATTCGTTATACACTGAATCATACTAGATAGGAAATAAGCCTCAGGATACATACAGGAAACAAAAATAAAAGTTTTCTTGATATTTAATCTAAAATAAAATCCTAATGTGTATCTTATATAGTAGACTCTAATTTGTGTAAAAAATAGTCTTCGTACTACTCGTACAGCAAATGTGGCCTAAATGACTATGTAATTACTATTTTTATATATATTTGTTTTAAGCAATTTTGATTTCTAGTGGTTATATTTTTACTCCCTAAATATTTTTAGTTCTTATTCTAGACATGAGTGATGGCAGCACTTCTTTGCTCACTGTGGTTGTCCGGTCCTGTGAATAATGTAGTTAATGGTTGTTAAATGTGAGTGCTCTGTGTTACTTAATTGCCTGTGTGGGTCCTCCAGAGCTTGCTTTTCTTTCTGTCATGGTTTAATGGCTATGTTCGGTATGATAGCCATTTCTTAGCCTGTGTACAAGAGTTAGAATAATGCAGAGAACTGGAGACTCATAATAGGCATAAAGCATGAAAAGAAGTAAAATCTGTGGAGTTTAAAGTCTGAGATTGGGAGGTTTTAAAAATTATCTCAGGATGATCTAGCCTGATACAGTGGAATTCAAAACTGGTTTCATTCCAAGTAGTTTCATGTTGCACTAAAATATTAAATTATACTTTGTATGGTGTCTTTTGATCCAAGGATATATACGAGTCATATAAATTATGTAAGCATAATAATTTTTTTGCAGTATCACTTCACCTTTGACAGAAGCTACATAGGAACTAGTTCCATCTTGCTCTTTTAAATAGAAGCCAGAAATATAGTTACTATAAAAAAAAAAAAGGAGGGAGGGACATTCAAATGTCCTGAAACCCAGAATGAATCTGTCAGACATGTGGCTCCATTATAAACATTTAAAAGTTTAGTCTTCTTCTAAGCAAGTACAACTTTCCACTTGCACACAGAAATCAAGGCAGGAAAAGGTAGAATCTTTATTCAAAAGCAGCTTGGAGTCTCAACTTCCTCCACCAAAAGCAACATCAATTATCAGTTGTCTCTTATATATCAAAATGTGCCCTGCAGTGTTCACCACCTAATTTGAAAGGGAAAAATCTGGATCTATAATTGTCTTTCACAAAAGTTGGTATGAAGTTTAAGTTATACAGACTCTTTAATGAGACACAGAAGGGTATCTTTCAACTATATCCTTTTACAATTGCCTTTTGTTGCTATTGTTGCTTCCTTTATTCTCATGCTGTTCTCTGGCTTTACAAAATCCAACTTGCAATGCCTGTGTAGGTGGGTTGGCCTCCCTCAGCAATTCTCTGATTAGTAACCACTTTTAAAATGTTCCTTTATTTTTTGTCTTATCATGTAAATTGTAGTTCTGAGTGCTTTCCTACATTTGAAAACTCCATAGAATTCATTGCAATAAATTCATAACTGAAAAAATAGCAGACCTCACTTCTATGGGTATGTCTCTTTGACTATAGGAGCAATTCAGGACTCACGTGGCTTAGAATTTTTGAGAGGTGGTGCTTTCAGTGCACTTCAAATCACACTGTAAAGGTCTCTCCATCTGGTTAAAAGTGACTACCTGAAAAAAAAAATATAAAGTAAATTCGTGAATTTTTTCATACAAGGGCATTCATTTGTTACATTACTCTATAATAGTAGCAGAAGTAGTAGTAGTATTTTGTCACTTTAACATGATGCTGAATTTCTCAAACCCCTAAGTACTTGGATTTTCATGTAAATTACATAAAGAAAAATCTTAAAATTGCAAAGACACCTATTACAACTACAAACTCCATTACAAATCAGCAATTATTTCCAGAAAATCAATCAATATACAAATGCTTAAAATAACAGCTTAAGCCAGACAGAAACATACAAACAATTTAAAGAATTTAAAGAGTGCCAACTTGCTAGAATTTACATAATGCTTTAAATTCTTTAAATTACTAACTTTGTCATATTTAGGGCCAAAACAACATTGTCATTAAATTGGGAACATTATTAATCCAGTTCATAATTCTCATAGTTTAAGTATTATTATTTAGCCAAGCATTTACACAAAAAATATTTCTGAAAAAAAAAAAAAAAAAAAAAAAAAAAAAGGTCTGCTCATCTATATGATGCCCATTTAAATTTGTGTTACTCCAACTCCTGTATTTGTTTACCTCAGATTGAGGAATAAAAACAAAGAAAATATAATACATAGGAGACAAAAGAATTAGAGATGTGAATTATTTTTTTAAAAAAAGAAAGAACTGGAGCCAAAGAGAATTACTGAAGTTTGACTAGGTGGGAAAACCAAGAGAAGAAATCATAGTTTAAGTGTGAAGTTGTTCTAGAGAATTGAGAATCAGAAGTGATTGGAAAAATGGCTATGTTGAGGAAGGGCAAGTCCAGATAGGAGGAAAATCAGGAACATTTACTGGTAGAAAAAAATCACCCTAGGTAATTCTGCTAGCCATGTTTTCCAACATATTATTCACAAGCACACACTATTTTAGAGACTGGGAGCGTCTAAACAGTCATAAGTTAAAACCTGCAACACAACCTATTCAATTGCATGGAGCCATCAAGACAATTAAAGGTAAAGCCAAGAGCAGAATCCAAGTATCTTAACATCCCACCAATCTGCTTTTATTCCTGCCTCAGATAAACACAAACAGAACAAAATAAAAACATGATATAAATGACAGGATTTATTGGTGATCAAACATCTGTTCAGTGAATTTTTCAATAAGGAACATATTTCAAATTGGCAACCACTTCTGTTCCTGAATTACACAATACCATTTTATCATGAAAATTGTATACCTAACATATCTAAATTCAGATTAATCAATCAATGAAACTGTTCTTTTATAACCTGCTCAGCTTTCTAGAAAATTTATTGTCACCTTATATATTCTATTGCTGCAGATGCATACTTGCTTAGCATTTTCAGTTTAATGCTATTTTCTTCAAATTTATGAGTGAATTGGTAGTGATAGAGTACATAAATAGATATAATAACCTAATTTTTAAAAATAAAACATGATATCTTTTATATTAAGTATATGATTAGGCATTAGTAATATATACTTTTATACTTAAAATAATAAAATCTCTTTTAAATTTTGGTTGAAATGCAGTGACTCCTAAATTGCTTGCTGTTTTAAAAAATTATTACATATATAAATGTTTTCAAATAATTGGAACTACCTTGCTTTAATGACTAATGCTAACTTCTTTTTGGAACACATTTTTAATGAAATTAAAAAAAAAAAATCTTTCGCACAACATGATACTGAGGGACTATGTTAAATTCTTTTCCTGGGTCCACAAGGGGCATGGTTTCAAAGGCAAGAACTTCCCAGTGTCATACCTCTATCCACCCCCACATCCCCACATCCCGGAGCAGCAGAGTGGAGCCTTCTCTCTCTCTCTTTCTCTCTCTCACTCTCTCTCCCTCTCTTTCTCTCTCTCTTTCTCTCTTCAGATTCTTTTCTGAAGAATCAAGCTCATAATCATTTACATTTATAAACCTTTAGAGATGAAAAAGATGTAGTCTAGTTCATCCTCCTTATTTTGTGAAAGAATAAACAGGATCCAAGAGAATCACATTCATATAAATCTAGACTTGAGACTCCAACCCAGGTCAGTGGCTCCTTCCACTCACTACATTTGTCTCATTCCTTTCTGCCTGCTAATTGATGAAATTTACAGTTGTGAAGGTGAATGGACCTTTCTGTCCATCTATACATATGACAATTTTGAGTTCTTAAGTACATTTCAATATCTGTGATTGTCTTTGGTTCTTATTATAATTTCCTACATTTTGTTACCTTTAAAATGTTGTAATCTGGAAGTGTCCTTTTCATGGTAATAGTAGGTTAGGAATGACAACAATGTAAACCACATTTTATGATTGAGTAGATCATAAATGTAAGAAAACAGGACTTGGATTTTTCCTCTATGATATATATTTACATGTTTTCTTATTTGTTTATTCTGGGGCAGGTATATTTACAAATTTAAATATTTAGGCTATGTTTAATTTTTCCATTTTGATATGATTATCTTAGTGACTTGTGGTGAAGTGAGTTTTGTCATGATGGCTTAAGGTAAATGTTTACAATACATTTTCTATAATTTCCAATGCCTTTCCTAAATTCAAATTCAAATTTATTGTAGAAGTTGTTAGTAGCTGAAATATATATATATATATATATATATATATATATATATATATATATCTCCATATATTCAAATGTAATTATCTAGAAGTTGTGTTGAAGTAAATGAAGAAACAGCGGAGTCTGAACATATATTTATGCATGAGTATAAATGTATGCATATGACATATGCATATAGTGTTAAAGGAGCAGAGCCTTACAGACATACCACACCCACCACATGTCTAAAATGTTAAGGATAATCCTTAAAGATAAACTGAAAGAAAGGCAGCAAAAAGTTCGCCACTGTTTCTTGATTATATTCCTAATGATTCCAGACTAGCATCAGTTGCATTAAATTGTATAAAAAGCTAGGGGCATACTTCCATTCACTGAGTGCTTAATGAGCCCTGGTGTCTGTCTTTATGATCTTAATATAACTTATACCTCTCAAACCTGTGCCATTTCCCAAAGGCTTTGGAACTAATTGAATCCTCTTTAATGTTCAGGAAAAAAGTAGCACATATTTTTACCTTCTGTGAATTAAAGAAGGCTCATACTTCTGGTGACTCTGTTTCTGTTTTGCTGGAGGCTTGCTTTCTAGAGGATCCTGATACAAAGGTAGGAGTAAGGTTTCATATTCGGAAAGCAAAGGTCATTGCGTTGCTTTATTTCGAGGTTATTTGAAAGTTGAATACTTTCCTGAGGACTTGTTTCTACAGTGATTGCCAATTTTCTGCTTGAGAGGTTTATGATCAAATTGTCTTTGGTAGGAGTTTTTAGTTGGATTTTTTTTTTACTGCCAATGTTCAAAGGACATTTGCTAGCACATGTTGAAATTTCTTTTTCTACTCTAGTTAACATTTACAATTTTGAGTACTCATCAAAATGAATTATACAGAGCATATGGCCTAGAAGTTAATAGATATAATTTCAAGGAAAAATAAATGAATACAGGACTTTAACATGAAAGACAGCAAGGCTGTGGGTAAATCATAAAATAAATAAAATAAAAATAAAAAATAATCTTCAAAATGAAACTTCAGGATATAAAGATTTTGCTAAAGGATAAATAATGTCTCTGGAACCTGGTAAACACACAGGGAATGGTGTAAGGTAAGTTGCAATAAGAACCACAATTAAACCCTTGAATAAACACACTTAGATAAATACCTTATTTCCTCTGGTTTTTACTTTTCAAATATTACCTAAAAGAAAGCCAACTTTCTCAAGCCATTCTCATTAACTGTCCGTAGATATCATCTTAATGAAAATATCCACCAGGGCCTTCAGTGTTTTCAGGGCATAAACATTCAGTGAAATAATGAGTGACATTCTTTACAAAGGCAATGTAATGATATCAATACTACATCCTTTGTGAAATTAACAGGTCTAATGTGACGCACATTGTCCAATACTAACTCTGCAAATTGCAAATGCCCTAGGTACCAAAATTTGATACAACAACAACGTCAAAACATGTTTACATCTTTTTCAGAAACTGAAATCACTAATTCTCTACATTATATCAGATATCCCAATTTTCCATTAGGCAGAACTGAATATAAAACTGGTTTTATTTCAATATATCAGTTTCATTTTAACTTTTGGCTCAGTCAGCTTTTTGTCAGAAATACCTAATCCTACTTCATTTGACTGCTTATAAAAGGAATATATCTATAATATGTGAATAAATAGAAATGTAAATCCATTCCAAAGGGTTATTTGAGTCTAATAGATCTAAAATAAAAATTGCTAAGAATAGTAGTGGAACCGTTATTTAAATATTATAATTTATGGATCATTCCCAAAAGTAAGACACATACTAAGATGGTGGTAATTACAATGATGAATTTCAAAATATCTTGACATTTTTTCAAACTCCCAAGTATTTATACAGGATTATAACTTTATTTTCTGTATTTTTATGTACTTGGTATTATATAGCATTTAATTGTGTCCCCAGATAGTAGTATTGTTGAGCCTATACACAAAGGGGCAATGAAAAATTTCAATTTTAGAAAATTTTAGTCGCAATTTTAGAAAGTCACAAATTTCCTTTTGTTAATCAAGAGCTCAACCTCTGTCTCTCTATTGTAATCCTAACCTTGTATCTAACTTTCAAAAATGTTTTCCACCACACGGTAGGGAAACATATTAAAGTTTGAGTACTTTAGCTTTTCCATTATAGACAAACACATCCTATGGAAACAATGAAAACATTATTAGAGTTTCCTACAGTTTTCTCAAACCCATTGAATGAATTTCACAGTACATAATTTATTACTTTAAATATAACTTCCAGATAAAGTGTAAGAGATATATATGCAAGAGCATGAACACTTTCAGAGAAAAGGAGGTCATTTAATGAATGATCACTCTGTGTATAAAAATAAAATACAACTAGTCTGAAAAAGTTAACAAATTCCCATAAATTATCTACATCCATAGAAAGCACTTTTTACAAGCAAAACCCACATGGAAAAAAAAATACTGAATTTTTAACAATAAAATCAACAGACGTTTATATACAATACTAATATTGAAAACCAAAATGTACCTCCTGAAAGAGAGTTTTTGGTGGAATTATTATTCTGGTTTCAGTTACTCAAAATCAGTAACAAGCTGGGCACGATAGTGTACTCCTGTGGTCCTAGCTGTTGGGAGGCTGAGGCAGGAGGATTGCTTGAGTCCGGGAGTTTGAGGCTTCAGTGAGCTACGATCATGCCCCTACACCCCAGCCTGAGTGACAGAATGAGACCCTGACTATAAAAAGAAGAAAGAGCAAAGTCTCTAATAAAGAAATTGCATTGTGTCAAAATTTTGCTTCAGAAATGATAAAGTATTTTTTACTTTTATAAAGTTTCAATATAACACAATATTGTACAGGGTTAGGAAAAGACAGGAACTTAATACAGGATAACAATTTCCATGATGTAACTACAGTGAATGTTTGTAGGATATATAAAGAGTTCCCCAAAAATGAACTTTGAAGACAGAGCAAGTTTAAACTTCAGGGAAGAGATGATGCTTGAAATCTGGGAGATAAATAGTTGTCCATGTGAAAGGAGGAAGCGCATGCAACAACCAGAGGAGAGACAGATCTAGTATACTTGAGGGACTTGGAATAGTTTCTGTTAGGTTGGTGCAAAAGTAATTGTGGTTTTTATCATTATTTTCAATAGAAAATACCACAGTTACTTTTGCACCAACCTAGTATGTCTGGCACTGGGGCCAAAAGGAAATTAGTGGTAAGTGGAGACTACTGGGTAACCAGATGCTAATTGGAGAGGAGTCTGAGAGTTTCCTTAAGTCAGTTGTCCTTGTTACAGATAATGAAAAATAGCTAAAGGATTTTAAATGGGGAATGATTCAATCATATATTGTAGATATATTTACTTCGGTGGCAATGTAAATGACAGGTTGAAGGAAGTATTTGATGTACAGACTGGTTAGGAGAATTTTTTGATAGTTTCATTGAAAACTGAAGATGGCAACTTCTAAAGTTGTGGAAAAAGTAGAGAGTTACACAAATAAAAAAGTATAAACAGAGGCAACAGAATTTGATAACTGAATACCTAAGTAAAAACGATAACTGATTGATGGTTTCCCATTTAATGGTATTGACAGCAGGCTGGAATGCTGGACCATTCACTAATATAGGAAATACAGAATCAAAGCAGACTTAGAGTGAAGAAGGAGGTGATTGGTAGATAATGGGCTTATTTTTGTCTACAACATACTTCAAGTTTGTATGGGGATATCCAGTGGGGAACTGGTCATATGGTTTTGGAAAAAGCTGACGATTACTGTACTGAAGTTTCTCACATTGTAGATGGCTGTCCAAATTTTGGAATACTTTAGGTGAGAGTAAATAAAAGAAGGATTGAAAATGGAACTCTAAAATATCAAGATAATTAACATGTTAAAAGGAAGAGGAGAAAGAGATATAAAATTACTAAAAATTGAGAGAAGAAAAATCAGTATTGTTATGTGAATTAAACAATTGACAATTGCCAGACAGGTGTGGTCAAGCAATTTAAAATTATTATATTATAGTCAGATAAATTAGACCCTTGAAAATTTCCATGGAATTTAGAAATTTACCATGGCAAGAATAATTTTAAAGGATTTATGGACAAGAAAAACAGAATGCAGTGGGTTATAGGTTAAATGAAATATTTAGCCAGAATCCATTTAGTGGCTAATTAGAGAATTCCTTCTGTACATAATGACCTATACAAGACTTCTAAGATAAAATTATGAAGAAAGCAGACATGGTCTCTATCTCCTATATTGTCCAGTAGGGGGCATAAGCCTCAATTACAATGTTTTCTGACTTTTCCTGTGATTGAGATATGGTAAGGAGATTTACTTTTTTAATGAAGTCTTTAAGAGAAGGTAAAGATTGAGGGAGAAAGTAAATATTGAGCATAATTAAAACTTTTATCATTTTTTATTTTTATTTTTTTGGCTGTGGTACGAACACTTAACATATATATCTTCTTAGCAAATGTTAAGTTACGTGCAATAGTACTGTTAACTATAGGCACAATGTTGTACAGCGGATCTCTATATCTTATTCATCCTACATAACTCAAAATTTATGCTCATTGATTAGCAAATCCCTGTTTTCCCTTCCCCAGTCCCTGAAAATCACCATCCCACTCTCTGATTCTATTTTTTTTTTTAATTTTAGATACCTCACATAAATTGAATCATGTGGTACTTGTCCCCTGTGGTTGGTTAATCAGTAAACATAATGTCTTCAAAGCTACCTCATGTAACTGAATACTCCAGTTTTTTTAAGGCTGAGTAACATAACATTGTACAAATCACAATTTCTTTATCTGTTGATCCGTTGATAAACATTTTGGTTGTTTCTAAATCTTGTCATTAATAGTGCTGCAAAAAACACAGGAGACTAAATATGTCTTAGAGATTCTTATTTTAATTCTTATGCATAAATCCACAAAAGTAGGGTTGCTGGATCATATGGTTGTTCTATTGTTAATTTTTTGTTGAGCCTCACTACTGTCTTTCATAGTGGTTGCATGATTTTGCATTCTCATGCAACAGTGTAGAAGAGTTACAATTACTTCTCATCCTCAATTGTCTTTTCATTTTTTAATAATACCATGCAAATAATCAACAATGGGATGATATCTCATTGTGGTTTTAATTTGCATTTCTTTTTTGATTCATGACATTGAGCTTCTTTTCAAGTATATGTTGATCATTTGTATGCCTGCTTTGGAGAAATGTCTATTCAAGATTTTAGTCTATTTTTAATTGTGATATATATATATATATATATATATATATATATATATATATATGTCATCAAGTTGCATGAGTTTCTTCTAAATTTTGGACATTAACTCAGACATGTGGTTTGGAAATATTTTCTCTCATTCCATGGGTAGCCTTTTAATTCTGTTGATTGTTTTCTTTGCTGTGCATAAATTTTTAGTTCAGTGTAGTCCTGCTTCTCTATTTTGTTGCCTTTGGTTTTGGTGTCATATCTATGAAATCATTGCCAAGACAAATGTCATGAAACTTTGCCCCTATGTTTTCTTCTAGGAGTTTTACAATTCCAGGTATTATATTTAAATTTGTTAATCTGTTTAAATTTTTGCATATGGTATAATATAAGGGTCCTATTTGATTATTTTGCATATGGATATCCAGTTTTCCCAGCATCATGTATTGAAGAGACTATCCTTTTCCCATTCTGTATTTTTGATATCCTTGTCAAAGATCCGTTGACTGTATTTGCATAAATTTGTTTCTAGGTTCTCTATTCTGTTCCATTGGTCTATATGTGTGTCGTTACGCCAGTATCACACCGTTTTAATTGCTATAATTTTATAATCTGTAATATGTTTTTAAATCAAGAAGTGTGAGATCTCTAACTCTTTTGGATCCTTTTTCACCGTTTAATGATGCCAGCTGTGTAGCCTTCATATATTGCCTTTATCATCTTGAAGCAATTTGCTTTTATTTATAGTTTATTGGAAGTTTTTCTTAACATAAAAAGATGCTTAACTTTATCAAATCAGTTTTCCTCATCTATTGAGAAAAAGTTGTGGTTTTTATTCTTTATTATGTTAGTGTGGTATGTTACATTAACTGATTTTCATATGTTCAACCATTCTTGCATTTTAAGGATAAATCTCACCAAATCATGGTGAATGATCTTTTTTAATGTGCTGCTGATTTGGTTTGGTGGTATTTTGTTAAGGACATTTGCAATTATATTCACAGGAACATTGATCTTTAATTTTATTTTATTGTAGTATCTTTGTCTGGATTTGCTATCAGGATAATGCCCATCTCATAAATGAATTTTGAAATTTTTTTCTCCTCTTATTTTTTTGAAAGAGTGTAGAAAGCATTGTTGTTTTTCTTTAAAACTTTGGTAGCCTTCACCAGAGAAGCCAAATGCTCCTGGGCTTTTCTTTGGTGAAAGGTGTTTAATAACTCATTCAATCGTCTTATTCATCATAGATCTGTTCAGACTTTTTAAAATTTCTTTATGATTTTGTTGCTAGTTTATATGCTTCTAGAATTTATTCTTCCTAGTTGATCTAATTTGTTGGCATATCATTGCTCATAGCAGTCTCATGATTCATTTTACTTCTGTAATATTATTTGTAATGTCTCTACTTTCAGTTCTGATTTTAAATATTTGAATATTCTCTTTTTTTTGTTTTCTTAGACTAGCTTATGGTTTGTCAATTTTCTTTACCTTTTCAAAAAACTACCTCTCTCTTAATTTTATTGATGTTTTTCAATTGTTTCTCTATTTCTATTTTTTTAATTCCTCTTCTAATCTTCCCTGTTTCCTTCCTTTTTTCTACTTTCTGAAGGTATAAATTAGGTTGGTTATTTGAGATCTTTCTTCATTTAATTGTAGAAATTTATTACTATTAACTTCCCCCTTAGTACCACTTTTTCTGCATTTGATAAGTATTGATATGTTGTTTTTGAGCCTAAAGATAATATCTAATTTTTCTTTAAGTTCTTTTTTTTTTTTTTTTTTTTTTTTTTTTTTTTTTTTTTTTTGATCACTGGTTGTTATTTCATTGCCATTTACTTCTAAATTTTTAAATTTTTCTTCTGCTATTTATATTGTTTCATTTAATGTTGGGAATAAACATACTTTGTATGATTCAATATTCTTAATTTTGTCAAGACATCTTTTGTTACCTGTTATGTTATCTCTCTTGGAAAACATTGTTTGCCCTTGAAAATGTGTATTCGCTTCTGTTTGGCAAAATGTTCTGTATAGGTCTAGTAAGTCAATTTGGTTTATAATATTGTTCATGTTTGCTGTTTCTTTGTTGATTCCTTGTTTGTTTCTATCCATTATTAAAATCAGTGTATTAATGTTCCTTGGTATTATTGAGTTACTGTCTATTTATCCCTTTAATTATGCCAATGTTTGCTTTATGTGCTGTGAAACTAGGCACATATATACTAGCAATTTGCTATATTTTCTTGATGAATTGATCCTTTTACTATTACATAATTACTTTCTTTTTCTCTTGTGAGATATATATATATATAAATTTTACAAAAAGTGTAGGTTTATTATATAGGTGTACATGTGCCATGGTAGTTTGCTGTACCTATCAACCCATCATCGATGCTTCAGGCCCCACATGCATTAGGTATTTGTCCTAATGCCCTCCCTCCCCTTCCTCCCTACCCCTTGGCAGGCCCTGTTGTGTGTTGTTCCCTCTCTGTGTCCATGTGTACTTATTATTCAACTCCCACTGTGAGTAATAACATGTGGTGTTTGATTTTCTGTTTCTATGTTAGTTTGCTAAGGATGATGGCTTCCAGCTTCACCCATGTCCCTGCAAGGGATATGAGTCCATTCTTTTTTATGACTACATAGTATTCCATGATGTATATGTGCCACATTTTCTTTATCCAGTCTATCATCAGTGGGCATTTGGGTTGGTTCCATGTCTCTACTATTGTAAGTAGTGCTGCAATAAACATACGTGTGTATATGTCTTTATAGTAGAATAATTTATATTTCTTTTGGTACATACCCAGTATTGGGATTGTTGGGTCAAATGGTATTTCTGGTAGTAGATCCTTCAGGAATCACCACACTGTCTTCCATAATGGTTGAACTAATTTACACTCTCACCAGCAGTGTAAAAGTATTCCTGTTTCCACAGCCTCGTCAGCATCTATTGTTTCCTGACTTTTTAATAATCATTATTTTGACTGGCATGAGATGATACCTCATTGTGCTTTTGATTTGCATTTCTCTAATGATCAGTGATGATGAGCTTTTTTAACATATGTTTCTTGGTCACATAAAAAGAGAAGGATCTGTTCATATCCTCGTCCACTTTTTCATACATTCATTTTTTCTTGTAAATTTGTTTAAGTTCCTTGTAAATTCTGGATTTCGGACTTTTGTCAGATGTGTAGACTGCAAAATTTTGCTCTCATTCTGTAGGTTGCCTGTTCTCTCTGATGCTTGTTTCTTTGGCTGTGCAGAAGTAAAGGATATTCAAACAGGGATAGAGGAAGTCAAATTATCTCTGTTTACATATGACATGATTCTATATTTAGAAAATCTCCTAATCTGAGCCCCAAAACTCCTTAAACTAATAAGCAACTTCAGCAAAATCTCAGGATACAAAAATCAGTGTGAAAAAATCAGAAGCATTCCTATACACCAACAATAGACAAGCAGAGAGCCAAATCATGAATGAACTCCCAATTACAATTAGTACAAAGTGAATAAAACACCTAGGAATTTTGGTACAAAGAGAATAAAATACCTGGGAATTTTATTACAAAGGATATTTATTATAAGCAATATTTATTATAAGGGATATGAAGGACCTCTTCAAGAACTACAAACCACTGCTCAAGGAAATAAGAGAGGACACAAACAAATGGAAAATCATTTCATGCTCATGGATAGGAAGAATCAATTTCATGAAAATGGTCATATTGCCCAAAGTAATTCATGCATTTCATGCTATTCCTATCAAACTACTATTGACTTTCTTCACATAAACAGAACAAAACTACTTCAAATTTTATATGGATCCACAACATAGCCCATATAACCAAGGCAATCCTAAGGAAAAAGAATAAAGATGGAAGCCCTACACTATCTGTTTTCAAACTATACTGCAAACCTTCAGCAACCAAAAACACATTGTACTGGTACCAAAACAGACATATGGACCAATGGAACGGAACAGAGACCTTAAAAATAACACTGTATATATACAACCATCTGATCTTCAACAAACCTGACACAAACAAGCAATGGGGAAAGAATCTTCTGTTTAATAAATGGTGCTGGGAAAACTAACTAGCCATATGCAGAAAACTGAAACTAGATCTCTTCCTCATACCTTATAGAAAAATTAACTCAAAATGGATTAAAGACTTAAATGTAAAACCCAAAACCATAAAACAATATAAGAAAACTTATGCGATACTACTCAGGACATAGATGTGGGCAGTCTTCATGAGGAAAACACCAAAACCGATTGCAACAAAAGCCAAAATTGACAAATAGGATCTAATGAAATTAAATTCTTGTGAAAGTTTTTTTACTTAAAGTCTGTTTTGTCTTAATATAATATAGTAATCCCTGCCCTCTTTTGGTTATCATTTACCAGGGATATCTTAAGCACTTCCTTCACAATGTGTACCCTTCAATCTAAAGTGAGTTTCTCATAAGTAGTAAATATTTGGATATGTAAAAAAATTTCATTTAGCCTCTCTGTGCCCTTTGAATGGGGACTTTCATCCATTTACATTTAAAAAAATGATTCAGCCGGGCGCGGTGGCTCAAGCCTGTAATCCCAGCACTTTGGGAGGCTGAGGCGGGTGGATCACGAGGTTGAGAGATCGAGACCATCCTGGTCAACAAGGTAAAACCCCGTCTCTACTAAAAATACAAAAAAAAAATTAGCTAGGCGAGGTGGCGCGTGCCTGTAATCCCAGCTACTCAGGAGGCTGAGGCAGGAGAATTGCCTGAACCCAGGAGGCGGAGGTTGCGGTGAGCCGAGATCGTGCCATTGCACTCCAGCCTGGGTAACAAGAGCGAAACTCCGTCTCAAAAAAAAAAAAAAAAAAAAAAAAAAAAAAAAAAAAGATTCATAGGAAATAGTTTGTTAATACTATGGCTGTTTTGTTAATTGATTTCTGTCTTGTATTTCTCTTGTCTCTCTTTTTCTGTCTTACTCTCTCTGTGTTTCATTGATTATTTTGTATTGATATAACTGGATTTCTTTCTTTCTTGTTTTATGTAACCTATGTAGATTGTGTGTGTGTGTGTGTGTGTGTGTGTGTGTGTGTGTGTGTGAGATTACTATACAACTTGCATAAATTATCATCTGGGCCAGGCACTGTGGCTTGCACCTGTAATCCCAGCACTTTGGGAGGCCGAGGCAGGTGGATCACCTGAAGTCAGGAGCAAGACTAGCCTGGCCAACATGGTGAAACCCATCTCTACTAAAACTACAAAACAATTAGCTGGGCATGGTGTTATGTACCTATAATCCCAGCTACTCAGAGACTGAAGCAGGAGAATCACTTGAATCCAGAAGGTGGAGGTTGCAGTGAGCTAAGATCCTGCCATTCTACTCCAGTCTGGACGATAAGAGTGAAACTCCGTCTCAAAAATAAATAAATAAATAAATAAATGCTCTTCTACAAGTCTATTTTAAACTGACAATAGCCAAGTTCAATCCCATGCAAAAATTACTTCTCCTCACTCCACATTTATTGCTGTTGATGTTACAATGTACATCTATCTGTACTTGTTCATTAACATATTTTCACTTATAATATTTAATACTTTTGTCTTTTAATTTTTATAATAAAATTTAAAGTGACTTATCCATCACAATCACAGTAATATAATATTTTTATTATTTATATATTGCCTTTACCATTGAGCTTTATACTTTCTTAGACAATTTTATTGCTATGTAGGGCTATTTTATCTCACATTGAAGAACACTCTTGGATTTCTGGTAAAGCAGGTCTAGTCATGATGAACTTCTTCAGCTTTTATTTGTCTAGAAAATTCCTATCTCTCATTATTGAAGGACAGTTTTGCCAGGTTTAAGGTTTTTGTTGTTGCTGTTTTAGGTATAGTATTCTTGATTGGCAATTTTTGTCTTTCAGCACTTTTATGAATATATCATTCCACTTAAAAAATCCTCTAATAGTTTTCTGAGAGTTACACTGTGTTTCCCAAGTTGCTTTTCCTCTGCTGCCTTCAAAATACTCCCTGTCTTTGCCTTTAACAATTTGATTGTAATTTCCCTTAGCATGGATTTCTTTAGTTTCATCTTATTTTAGAAAATTTGAGTTTCTGGAATCTGGATATTCATTTCCTTGACAGATTTAGGAAGTTTTCACCCACTATTTCTTTGAATACATTTTCTGTTTCTTATTTTATTCTCCCTATGGGACTCCCACAATGAATGTATTGACCTGCTGAATGGTGCCCCACAAGTCTCTAGTGCTTTCTTTACTCCTTTGAATCTTTTTGTACCTCTGACTAAATAATTTTTAGTGACCTGTCTTTGAGTTTTCCCATCCTTCTTCTGCTTGATATAGTCTGCTGTTGAACTTCTGTAGTGAAAAATTTAGTTTAGTTATTGTGTTCTTTCATTCCATATTTTCTGTTTGGTACTTTTTAATGTATTCTATCTCTTTACCAATATTTTTACTTTGTTAATGAATTGTTATCCTGATCTCAGTGAGAATCCTTATGAGGGTTATTCGAACTTAGATAAATTATATATCTGTTTTATTAGAATCTCTTTCTGGAGATTTATCTTGTTTCTTTTTTTGGAACATAGTTCTCATTTAAAAAATATTTTTCTTTATTCTCTCTGTTGGTGTCTATTAGACAAAGCAGACATCACTCGCTCTCTCTTCACTAAATGGCCTTATGCCATAGAAAGCTTTTACCAGTCAGTTTGGAAAGATTCTTGGGACCTCTTAAACTTTTAAGACTGAAGCCAATTGTTTGGGAAGCCTGCAGAAAAGTTTGGATCTTTAGATGCTTTGTCCATATATTTCTACTTCAAGAGAGAAGCTGGGATCTTTTCTTGTTTGTTTGTTCTTTGTTTTTGTTTTGCTTGTTTTCTGTATCTGTGTTGCGCTTGGGAGGACAAGCTATGGTGACTAGTTGCATACCAGCTCAAATCATTGTTTTCATTCTCACTGCCCTCCAGGTGGCTAGACGAGGCCGCCTAGTTCCATGTGCACTCTGAGGAAAGGAAGAAATAATTCAGTCATTTGAACAACTCAAAAATGTGGAGATTGAAACATTCAGTTCAACTCTTTACCTCCCCAGAGAGAAGGTGGGGGCCAAATTTGTTAATCTGCTTGCCCTGTAATGAGCAAAGGAGAAGGGCAATAGTGACTGCCAGCTCAAATTGTTATCTCTGTTCTCATTAGCCCCCAGGTGGCTAAATTATGTCAG
Source organism: Saimiri boliviensis (assembly GCF_048565385.1). Taxonomy (NCBI): domain Eukaryota; kingdom Metazoa; phylum Chordata; class Mammalia; order Primates; family Cebidae; genus Saimiri; species Saimiri boliviensis. The sequence goes on from NC_133452.1 coordinate 49,138,426, forward strand.
GTCCCATTAACATTCCAAGACAGAAGCCAGTCCTTTGGGCACCTTCCAGAAAATGTGGGGCATTGGATGCACAACCAACGCTTTGCATACCCAGACAGAAGAACTGAGATTTTTCATCCACTTGCTCTGTGCTTGCTGGGGAAAAGGACTGTGGCAACTGCTAACTGAAACGGCTGTATCTGTTGTCTCCCAGGTGGCTAAAGTATTTTGGATCCCACCAGTGCTCCATGAATGTCAAAACAGAAGTCAGTGCTCTGGAAAGCCCCCAGAAAAGTTGGGGTGACAAGTGTTTGTTCCAACTCTTTTCCTCCGCAAGGAGAAGCTAAAAGCTAGACCTTTTCCCCTGATTTAGTGTTATGCTGTGGGTGGAGATTCTGGAGAGATGTTGTCTCAAATTTTCTTACTGGTGTTACTTGTCTAGTTTTGTGTTTGCCCGAGGTACAGAAACCTCTCAACTAACTTCAGCTTTTCCTCACTAAAGGAAATTGTCCACGACTTATTATTTAATCACTATGTGGGCAGAAGGGGGGTTCAGATTCCCTTATTCTGCCATCTTACTGGTGTCACTCCAACTTTTCTCATTTATACCTAAAATTATCTTAGATGAGAGGGTTTTAAGATATATAGATATAATATTTATAATATAAAAATAGAATTATGTTGTAAACATGGGGAAATATAAGGAGCACACTTGAAAGTTCATACCCTTTCAGTTGATATTAAAAGACAAAATGAGAAAAGCCCAGACCCTAAATTTGAAGGCATGTGGAGAAAGGATTATAAAGTAGGGAAAAGGTAAGGAGAAGAAGAATTTTTCACTCATACTAAGTATTTTAGTAAGTGCAACCAATACACAAATGTATCTCTATATTGCATTAAAATTGTCAACAAGCAAATTCCTTAGAGGAAAGGGCTAGATTTGATTCATTTTTATTGATTTATTTTTTGAAACAGGGTTTCATTCTGTTCCCCCAGCTGGAGTGACATGATCATGGTGCACTTCAGCCTCAACTTCATGAGTTCAAGCAATCATCCTGTCTCAGTCTCCTGAATAGCTGGTACAAGTGTGCACCACCATACTCAGCTAATATTTATTTTTGTGGAGACAAGGTCACGGTATGTTTCCCAGGCTGGTCTTGAACTCCTGGGCTCAAGCAGTCCACTCTTAGCGGCCTCCCAAAGTGCTGGTATTATAGGCATAAGCCACCTACACTAGGCTGGGGTTGATTTAAATTTCGTAGTAAGATTGCACTGAATTGCAAAGTGACTGCACTGAGTTTCTAATTAATTTAGATGGTAAATATTATTGTCAGTGATACCAGGTATCAGAAAAAAATCCAAATGACTAGGCATCTTTAGAAATAAAGCAAGCAAAGATGTTTTTTAAAAAACAATATTTTAGTAGTATTAGGGTACTTTGAAAGTATTATTAACGACAAGTAAAGGATAGCTTGTTCAAAACAAAATCTCACAATACACTGTGACTTTAGAGATTATCTGGCACAGAAAAGCTCAAAATTAATGAATACTGGTTTTCTCAATCTGAGTCAGCCTCTAGGCCAGCTGTACTTTAGTCAGGAAGATGGGACTTGCTTTAGTGCACTTTAGTCTCCATGATGACTAGTTATCTTGGCTGCATTCCCAAGGACTTAGGACTGTTTCAGTTTGATTAAAAAATAAGTTTTTACAAATTCTTTATTTTTTCTTATACTATACAACATGAGTCCTACTTTATAAGAATTTGTGGTGTCGACTTCATTTTTACACAGAATTAAAATAAAAATTAAGGAACTCTGATTCCCAGTTTAGAAATCGAAGTAGTTATTGAAAACTTAAAGGATCTAGTAGGGTAGGGAAAGATATCTTCTAAAATGAGTGCGGAAATGTTTTCATAGCCTAAGGAGGTAGCTCCCCATTCCCTCACAATGGCATGATAATATTAAAAAAAATATGCATACATTAGTAAGCAACTCAGTACAATGTTTGCAGTATGTGAGATTCTGGAAATACAAACATAAATGATATATTATAAAGAAATAAAATGATTCCTTGAATATATTACTGTTTTTGTTAGAAAATCAATGAGTTACATAAATTCCCTCTTTTTTCTAGTTTCTGAAAGTTTGCATATAAAAGAAATTATCTTTTTCCATTTAGACTTGACGGAATTCACCTGTAAAACTGCTGGATAAATTTTTTACTATTAATAAAATTTTTTAAAGTTATCAATCTGTCAATATAAAAAAAACTTCTTTTGTCAGTTTTATCATTTATATATTTTATATTTTGTACGTTATTCAAATTTTTAAATTTATTAGAAGAAAAAGGTTCATGGTATTCTTTATATAAATCTAAATTAAATTGTGTTTATAATATTTTCTTCTCATATTCCTTTCAGTATTTATTTGGGATTGCTTTGCTTTTCTCAATTTCTTTTTCACATATGTCTGTGGTATTAGTTATTCAAATAATCAGCAGTTTACATTTGATAATTTCTTCTTTTTTATTTTTTACTTCACTAATTTCTGATTTTACCTTTTTTTACATTCTTTGTGCTTTTGAATTTTTTAGTTTTTTAACTTGAAACCTTATCCTATTTGTTTATAGTATTTCTTCTTTTTTTTAATTGTCCTTTAGATTCTGGGGTACATGTGCATATCTTGCAAAATTGTTGCATAGGTACCTTCATGGCAAGGTGGTTTGTTGCCACCATCACCCAATCACCTCTACCTGATATTTCTACCCACATTATCCCTCCCCAATGTTATACCTCCCCCACTCTTCCTCCAGCTATACCTTCCATAGGCACCCACAATGAACCTCAGTGTGTGATGCTCCCCTCCCTGTGTCCATGTGTTCTCATTGTTCAACACCTGCCTATGAGTGAGAACATGTAGTGTTTGATTTTCTGTTCTTGTGTCAGTTTGCTGAGAATGATTGTTTCTAGGTTCATCCATGTCCCTACAAAGGACACAAACTCACTCTTTTTTATGGCTGCATAATATTACATGGTGTATATATGCCACATTTTCTTTGTCCAGTCTATCACTGATGGGCATTTGGATTGATTCCAGGTCTTTGCTATTGTAAACAGTGCCATGATTAACATGCGTGTACATGGTACATGTGTCTTTATAACAGAACAATTTATAGTCCTTTGGGTATATACCCAGTAATGGGATTGCTGGGTCAAATGGAATTTCTATTTCTAGGTCCTTGAGGAATCTCCAAACTGTCTTCCACAATGGTTGAACTAATTTACACTCCACCAACAGTGTAAAAGTGTTCCTATTTCTCCACATCCTCTCCAGGATCTGTTGTCTCCAGATTTTTTAATGATTGCCATTTTAACTGGCGTGAGATGGTATCTCAATGTGGTTTTGATTTACATTTCTCTAATGACCAGTGATGATGGACATTTTTTCATGTTTGTTGGCTCCATGTATGTCTTCTTTTGAAAAGTGTCTATGCATACCCTTCTCCCACTTTTGGATGGATTTGTTTGTTTGTTTCTTATAAATTGGTTTCAGTTCTTTGCAGATTCTGGATATTGCCCTTTGTCAGATGGGTAGATTGCAAAAATTTTCCCATTCTGTTGGTTGCCAGTTCACCCTAAGGATTATTTCTTTTGCTGTACAGAAGTTCTGAAGTTCAATTCGATCCAATTTGTCGATTTTGGCTTTTGTTACCATTGCTTTTGGTATTTTAGTCATGAAGTCCTTGCCTATGACTGTGTCCTGAATTGTTTTGCTTAGGTTTTCTTCTAGGGTTTTTATGGTTAGGTCTTATGTTTAAGTTCTTAATCCATCTGGAGTTAATTTTAGTGTAAGATGTCAGGAAGGAGTCCAGTTTCTGCTTTCTGCACATTGCTAGCCAATTTTCCCAACACCATTTATTAAACAGGGGATCCTTTCCCCATTGCTTGTTTTTGTCAAGTTTGTCAAAGATCAGATGGTTGTAGATATATGGTGTTGCTCCAGAGGCCTCTGTTCTGTGCCATTGGTCCAGTTTCTGTTTTGATACCAGTACCATGCTGTTTCGATTACTATTACCTTATAGTATAGCTTGAAGTCTGGCAGTGTGATGCTGCCAGCTTTGTTCTTTTTGCTTATGATTATTTTGCTATTGGGCTCTTTTTTGGTTCCATATGATGTTTATAGTATTTCTTAAAACAAATACAACACACAACTTTTATTCATACTTCCTTTGTTTAAAACTATTTTATATTTTATATTATGATTCTCTATTTATAAATTGTTAAATGTTGCTTTGCTTTTGAATAAATTTGTTTTTAAATATTAAAAAAAGAAAATCACTTCATAGATGAGAGAATAAAATGTAAACAAGACCAAAGATTTAAAAATAGAGAGAAAATCTTGTAAATTAAAAAAAAAAATCTATTAAAATCAGAGACGATAATTTTGTCAATTCTTAAAAATCTAAAGTCTTAGTTTTATTGAACATGATAATTTTACAACCTAAAGGATCTGTGTACTCAAAAATTGTCAAAGGCTTCAAATATTTTATTTCTGGAATGTTCATTTTTTAACTTATCACTACAAAGAGAGAAAAAAAGAAAGTATGTACTGGGAAAATCCTGAGCTTCACATTGTAATCTGACTTAGGGGTTACTTAGGGGTATGCAGCAGCTGACTGAACACTGAATGCTGGGAAATGAGCCAATGCCTTTGTTCTAGCTGAGGGGCAGGTGTCCCTGAGAACCCAAACATCCCAGAGTCTATCTGGGAACAAACTAAAAAAAAAAATTTTCATCACTCAAAGTAGTCAATGAGACTAAAATTAGCTCAAAAGTAGCTTATAGATGGGTGACAGTGTGTATCTCTAGGGATGTCCTGTCATCATCCAGGAGGGCCCTGTGTGTAAATCTTTGTAAACTTACTGCGTCAAGCTGCACTTATATGAGTCATTTTCTGGTCTCTTGGCATAGTCCTACTTTGGGGTGAATGTTACAGTCTCAAATTTTTCTTGTAACAAGTAACTTGGCAGAAAAAATATATAACTACCGTGAAAATTTATGACTATTAACATATAAAATGTCAACATAATTGCTTGTATTAAAGAATATCTATTGATAATGAAGACATTTGTAAATCTGTAAATTTGACACCCTGAATGAAAAATCAAGATAAAATCAAAAAGAACTGAGGCTCTCCCTCTCTCTGAAAATAAGATGAAAATATCAATGCTATCAACAGACCACCAAATATTGAACCAGAACCTGGAGAGAATATTAGAGATCATTTACACTATCTTGTTTATTAATTAGGCCTCTGATGGAAAGAAAGCTGGTAGGGCTGCATATTGACAATCAGCTGCTTCCTACTAAATAGTTTTCCCAAGGTGTCTATTGTGTGCATATGCATTAGTGTGTACCCATACACACACAAAACACACACATAAGGCAACCATTGCAAATGAACTCTTTATTATAACTCGAAGCTTTGTCTCCATTTTCTCAGGAATGACATCCTGGATCATCACTTCCAATGTATAAACCACATTTTGGATGAATTATATATTTTTTCATTAAAATTTTCTGCGTAGCTTAAGATCTCAAAATAAACAACTCTACCTGCCAAACTTGTATCTGACAACTTAAGAACAAAGAAAACATTTCAGAGAGGACCCTTGTGCACAACCAACCTGAGTCACGTACTCTTCGTCTTTAACCCAATTCATATCTTGTACTCCAAGATGAGTAGTTCTCAATTATTTTGTGTGCAGTGGGATTATTTAGAAACTCATTAAAACACAGAATGCTGAGTCATATCTCCTCCTTTCAATCTCTGATTCTGCTGGGGTAGAGCCCAGTAATTAGTGGGTTTTTTAAAAATTAACATATAAATATAATACATACATACATATAAATTATAATTTTCATAGGTTTTTGGGGAACAGGGTGTTTGGTTACATCAGTAAGTTCTTTAATGGTGATTTGTGAAATTTTGGTGCATGCATCACTGAGAGATATACACTGTACCCAATTTGTAGTCTTTTATCCCTCACCTCCCTTCCAACCTTTCCCCCAAGTTCGTGAAGTCCATTGTATTATTCTTATGCCTGTGCACAATCTATACATCTGACTAAAAACTAATATCTAGAATCTACAAGGAACTCAAACAAATTTGCAAGAAAAAAAAATCCCATCAGAAATGGGCTAAGGATATGAATAGAAAAATCTCAAAAGAAGATATACAGATGTCCAACAAGCATATGAAAAAATGCTCAACATCACTAATAATCAGGGAAATGCTAATCAAAACCACAGTGTAATACCAACCTTACTTCTGCAAGAATGCCAGATATAGGTGATGGGGATGGAGGCAGCAAACCACATTGCCATGTATGTACCTATGCAACAATCCTGCATGTTCTTCACGTGTACCCCAGAACATAAAGTGCAATAAAAAATACATACATATATATAAAACAAAAAACTAATAGATGTTGCTAGGGATGTGGTAAAAAGGGAACACTTCTACACTGCTAAAGAGAATGTAAACTAATACCACCACAATGAAAAATAGCATGGAGTTTCCTTAAATAACTAAAAGTAGAACTACCATTTGATCCAGCAATCCCACTGCTTGGTATCTACCCAGAGGAAAAGAAGCCATAGTGAGGTTTGATGTGGAGTGGAGAACAGGGGACAGGTGACAAGCCGTCTCAAGACTTGGCCTAAAGCTTATTCATGAATCAGAGAAATTGAAAGGAAGAGATAAAACAGAAGGCAAGCAAAGCAATGAGAATGCAGCAAAACATATCTTTTCTAAAAAAGCACACTGCCATTGACCTTTGAACAATGCAGGGTTTGTGGACAACTTCCACACAGTCAAAAATTTGCTTATAACATTTGACTCCCCCAGAACTTAACTGGTAATAGCCTATTGTTGACCAGAAGCCTTACTGATAACAAAAACCATCAATTAACACATACTTTGTATCTTGTATGTATTATATTACTATATGCTATACTCTTACAATAAATTAAGCTACAATAATCTTATTAAGAAAATCATATGAAAGACAAATCATATTTACTATTCATTAAATTGAAATAGATCATCATGTAAGTCTTTATTCTCACCTTCTTCATATTGAATAGGCTGAAGAGGAAGAAGAAGAGGAGAGGATGGTCTTGCTATCTCAGAGGTGGCGGAGGAGGAAGAAAATCTGCACTTAAATGGGCCTACATAGTACAAATTCATGTTGTTAAAAGATCAACTGCATATGGAGATGATATATTTGTCCCCTTGTGTTTACACTGATAATGACTTCCCATCCAAGGTTTGATTTTTATTCTAAGGCTGATGGTATGACACACACCATATTATAAACCAAGAGGATATGAAGAGATTTATTAATTACATAATAACACTTTCTAGGAAGAGCAGGGCTGATTTCCAAGATGATTGAAAAGTGGTCTGAGAAAAAAGACAAAAGAAGGGTGGGTGACTGGCTTGGGATTTTGCCATGTTGAGGAAGTGGGCTGGGATGAGGTTTCCCACAAGTGCAAACTTGGTTTGTATAGTTTGAACTCTCCACTGATGCCAAAGGAGGACAACTCCCAGAATTTCTTTGCCTTCCAGCATATGGTCTGAAAGGAGAAGGAAGAGAGGTTGAACTTGAAAATTGTCAACAGTTAAACATAAAAAATGGAGTCAGATTCTTCACTAAAATTTACTCCAGAAAATGTATTGACTGAAATGCTCCATCTTTCATTTAATAGAATTTTTATTTGTTTAAGTAAGTAATTATGCCACTTTAGTATTTTAGAGACTTTTACTACTTTGATTTATACTTTGAATATTTGTGAGGCAAAAGGTTTTCAGCATTATTTAACCTGGCGGCGATGATCTTGGATACAAAAGTATGGTTGCTGCCATTGGCCAGACCAGCTAGCCACACCATTTGCAATTGTGTAAGGGTATGTAGAAATATGCAGATGGGATTGACTTTTTGCTAGGGTATCCAGTGCTAAAATGACCACCTGGAGCTTGGCCAAATGTACTTACTTGAGTGTGTGCTTTACCAGAGATGTTCTAATTATGGAATGAAAAGCAGAAGCCATCCAGTCAGCTCCATGACATGTCTGGGACCTTGCCATCCATAAAGTACTCCCTTAGCTGTTTGCTCAGTTGACCCAAGGAGCTCTCAAGGTATCAAGAATTCTGGAAAAAGTTACCCACTTCAGCATCATTGCTACTGAAAAGCAGACCTGATCCAGACCCCAAGAGAAGGTTCTTAAACCTCATGCAGGAAAGAATTTGAGGGGAGTACATAGAATAAAGTTAAAACAAATTTATTAAGAAAGTAAAGAAATAAAAGAATTTCTACTTCATAGGCAGAGCAGAGGTATGGGCTGCTCAACTGAGTATTATTCTAGTTATTTCCTGATTATATGCTAAACAAAAATCCTGAGCTTTCAGGGAAAGGGGCAGGGATTTCATAGAAATGAGGGTTCCTTCTCCTTTTAGACTGTATAGGGTAACTTCTTGACATTGCCATGGCATTTGTAAACTTTTATGGTGTTGGTGGGAGTGTCTTTGAGCATGCTAATGCATTACAATTAGCAAATAATGAGCAGTGAGGATCACTGTGTCACCATCTTGGTTTTGGTGAGATCACTTGTGTTGCCATCTTGGTTTTGCTGGGTTTTGGCTGGCTTCTTTACCACATACTGTTTTGTAAGCAGGGTCTCTGTACCCTGCAGCTGGTGCAGACTTTCCATCTCATCCTGTGAGTAAGAATGTTTTAATCCCCTGGGAAGTTCAGCCCAGCAGGTCTCAGCTTAATTTCTCCAGCTGCTATTCAAGATGGAATTGATCTGGTTCAAACATTTCTGATACCATGGCATTTGGCAAAGGACTGAGGTCAGTAGTGACCACTACCTCCTTCAGGTGGAATATACTAGAAGTCCTATAGGTGTCCTGCTGGTACAATTTCTGTAACAGCAAAAGGGCCTGGGTGGCCACCTGTCCTCCTTGTGGGATACTGTTTCTCTGACAAAAGCAAATGAGCAGTTCAGTACAGAGACATAGGTTCAGGATATCAGAAGCTCTGCATTCAGGAAAGCCCAGTATACGTCCAGCAATTACTGCTGTAATGACATATAACATGGGGCTAAGAAAGAAAGTTTCTTGCATCAGAATACCATAAACAATTATGGTAATTATGGCTGGTTACAAGAGGCATGAGAGGAATTTATGAGACTGGGTTAACTAATTTAACTGGTGTGAAGGGGCAGGGACATTTAGTCTGTTTTCTCTAGCCACTTGTAAGTGCCAATGACTTAATTTTTATTACTTGTTAATTGCTTGGCTCACTATTGATATTTCAGGATATGAGAATAGGAAAGTTAGGCAAAGCAATAGCTCAGAGGTTAAAGTGAAGCATAACTGTCTTTTATTTTATATTTGGTAATTAATCTAAAATTATAAGGGGTATCTTATTTATATTTAGAAATATTCCCAGGCATAAATGAAATTTGAGACCCTGTATTGATTAAGGCCATGGAAGTCTGCTAGTTGGTTCATCTCAGTAGATGTTAATGTTGATTCAGAACTTACATTTTAGAGGGCTGGGCACAGTAGCTCATGCCTGTAATCCCAGCACTTTGGGAGGACGAGAAGGGTGGATCACCTGAGGTTAGGAAATCGAGACCAGCCTGGATAACATGGTGAAACCTTGTCTCTACTAAAAATATAAAAATTAGCCAGGTGTGGTGGCAGGCAGCTGTAATCTCCCCCCACCACACCCCGAGGATATAAATTAACAATAGGTACAGGACAAGACTAGAAATTATCCCTCTGCACACTCCAAAACAAATGCATATTTGACTTCTTCAATACTCCGATACTCGGGAGGCTGGGGCACAAGGGAATTGCTTGAACCCAGGAGGCAGGGGCTGCAGTGAGCCAATATTGCACCACTACACACCAGCCTGGGTGACATAGCGAGACAGTGTATCAAAAACAAACAAACGAACAAAAAAGAACTTATATTCTAGAGGTGTGTAAACCAAAAAAGTGCCTGAGACAGGTCTCAATCAATTTAGAAATTTATTTTGCCAAAGTTGAGAAAGCATATGTGGAAAAGGTCTTACTGTCGAGTCACTGTTAGATCTGTGGCCCACACTTTTTCCAAAGTGGAAAAAGTAAACATAAAATAGAGAAAGAAGTCAAGCATGTATTTGTTTTGCAGTGGGCACAGAAATGATTTCTAGTCTTGTCCTGTACCAGTTATTAATTTACATCCTCAGGGTAATGGAGGCTACCCGGGGAGATACGTGGCATTTTATTTTGCAACTATTTGTTTGAAAGAAAGAGAAAGACAGTTTATTTGCATGACAATTTCCAAGCTTGACTTTTTTCTTTGGTATAGAAGGTTTGGCATCACAGTCACAAGATATCATCACCCTTTCACAGGTGCAAAGTCTACTTAATGTCCTTTATCTGTTTATTACAAAAATTATTTTAGTAAATGTACAATATCCAATTGGGCCAAATTATGAAAAGTTTTTTTTAGACATTTTGTCTGTTTTTTCCTTACCTAGTGTCCAGAGTCCATCTGTCCTTCCTCTCTGCCTCCCTCTTTCCTTTCCTTATCCTTTCTTTTTTTCTTTTTCTTTTTCTTTTTCTTTCTTTCTTTCTTTCTCTTCTTTCCCTTTCTTTTTCTTTCTTTTCTTTCTTTTTTCCTTCCTTCCTTCCTTTCTTCCTTCCTTCCTTCTTTCCTTCCTTTCTCCCTTCTTCCCTTCCCTCCCTCCCTCCCTTTCTCCCTCCCTCCCTTCTTTCCTTCCTTCCTTCCTTCCTTCCCTCTTTCCTTTGTTACCAGATATACTTTGGGTGGACAGTCCTCACTTTCCTGTTTATATTTGTAGGTTTCTTCCTCTGAAGAGTCACAGATTAGTATCATCAAGGTAAGGGACCTTTTCTATGACCATTATTACTTTACTGGTTTAAGGATCCTAAGCTTAAATCAAGCTTGTGGATTTTTCTCTGTAATGATGAGGATCTAGAGCTTAGTTGCAATATAGATATCAATAGTAGCATCAGCAAAGACATTTCATAGGATCCTGGTGAGCCCTCTACCTTTAGAAGTGTGACCTCTGCATGCCATGTGATGACTACTCTTCCTGCACACAAGCTACTGCCCATTCATCTTGTATGTTTTACAAGGTATTAGTCTTGCCCTTGAAACTGTATAGATTGGAGTCAATGCTAGGTTGATACATAAAACCAGCAGTTACAGGGTAAGAGTTGTTCTACTGAGCATAATGTCAGACAGAGCTTATGTTAGAATTCAGATAGATGATTCAATGTTAAATATACAGATAGGTTTGGAGTGAGACACCCAGCCCAATGCTACTTTAAAGAAGGCCCCAATTGCATATTTCTGTTCATAAGTGTTTAAAACTTTTGACACAAGTTGACTAAATTTCTAAAAGAGATTCCGTAAAACTCAGAAAATGCAGCACAGAAAAAAGCACAAGTTTGTCAGCAGGTAACATCTCAAAGCACGTGCTAACCATCAGGCAGCAGAGTCAGTTAGAAAGCCAAAGCTGAGGAAGAAAGACCTCCAATGGTGGTGGTGATCACACCCTGCTCATTGTGTCAATTACTGCGGCTATTCATAGATGTGGCATGAGCCCCTCTACCCATAATTTGGTTTAAATGTTAGGATTGATGATATCATATGCAAACAAAGAAGGTGTCAAGGGTTTATTGATTACATACTGAGGTTTTCTGGGTAGAGCAGACTATGTTCTCAGGCTGGTCCCAAACTGGCTTGGAAGAGAGAGAATAAAAAAGGACAATTGGGTTAGGGTTGCATCATGGTTCGGTGAGGGTTCCCACAGCATGACTCTGTTTATGTGGTCTGAACTTCTCTATGGTGCCAAAGAAAGGAGCACCAGTAACTTCTTACCCAGTTTGTCCAGATGTGGGACAGAAGTGAAGCGGAAAGTGCAGCTTGAAAGTTGTCAACTATCCAATATCAAAAATTGATTGTTTATTAAATCTTTTTCCCTAGCTCTTCAATCCACTTACCATGTCTTAGATTATTTATGTGGATGTGGGGCAGAGTAGAGAAAATTAACCTGCTCATATTATTGATTGAAAAATAAAAACACTATAATTAGAAAAGAAGATCTAAAATTGAATGTCTAAATCCTAATGCTAAGTGTTCTTACTTTTATGTAACAACATATTTCTTTCTCACATTAGTAAAGTGGGAATGAATGCCTTAAATGGTCACACAGTTGGAAAAGAGCAGAAATGCGTTTGAGGTAGACAGTGGTGTCTATGTAACTACAAATCACTTCTTTCCCCATTACTCCATGATACTTCTCATTTCAGTATTTTCCCCCATGTGGTTCTCAGTTACAAAAATCAAATGGACAGAATAATTGAATACAGATTGCGTCTCAGATGATTTTTTTAATGTAGTAGATGTATGTATGTATGTATATCTAGCTAGCTAGCTAGCTAGCTGTATTTTCTAAGAATCTTAATGTTTAGAATTTCTGGACTCAGTTGGTAAATGTTAGTATATTTTATTTGTGCCTTGAGGAAGAGAAACCAGCATCTTATTGAATAAACTTTAGTCACTGGATAATTATCTGTGTTTAGTCTCATAAATTTTTTTTTTCCCCTTGGGGATTCAATAACTTATTTTGTTAGATTGTGTAGCTCTTTTGGTATAACCACACTAAAATAGATTTTCTGTCACAGTGAAGGAGGAAAATGGAGCTAAATGTTCATATTAGTTACTTTACTTTTCTAATTTCTTGGTAAGCACCCTGTATGTTGTGACTTTGAATGTATACAAGTTTAATAATTATTTCTTATATGTCAGCTTTTCAGATGGTCAAACTAAGATATACTTTTGCAAAAATTCTATTTGGCTTAGAATAACAAAAGTTATTATTTCATATTTCTTCAACCTCATAGTTTTGACTTTTTCTCATATAAATAACTTAAAGATGAAAATCGACCATTCACCAAAACAAGTGCATTTGTGGCTTAATATGTGATTCACTAACAATGTACTAAAACTGTAAGTGAAAAAATTCTAAAACTATGTATTCTCTTTCTATAGTTAATAGGTTTGGATCTGTGTCCCCACTCAAATTTCATGTCAAATTGTAATCCTCCGTGTCAGAGCTGGGGCCTGGTGGGAAGTGATTGGATCACGGGGGCAGTTACTAATAGTTTAATATCATCCCTCTAGTGCTGTCTCAGAGTTATCATGAGATCTGGTTGTTTAAAAGTGTGTGGCACCTCACCTCTCTTTCTCCCTTGCCCTTGATCCAGCCGTGTAAGATGTGCCTGCTTCCCCTTTGCCTTCTGCCATCATTGTAAGTTTCCTGAGGCCTCCCTAGAAGCCAAGCAGATGGCCAGCATCATGCTTCCTGTACAGCCTGTGGAATCATGAGCCAATTGTTTATGTGGATGTGGGTACTTATAAAGAAAAGAGATGTTCTTTTCTTTATAAATTACTCAGTTTCAGGCATTTCTTTATAGCATTGTGAGAACAGACTAATATAGTAGTCTTTGGAGTTATTAAGAGGATGACAGGCCAGGCACAGTGGTTCATACCTTTAATCCCCATACTTTGGGAATCTGAGGTGGGCAGATCACTTGAGGTCAGACGTTCAAGACCAGCATGGCCAACATGGTGAAACCCTGTCTCTACGAAAAATATGAAAATTAACTGGGTGTGGTGACATGCACATGTAATCCCATCTACTCAGGAGGCTGACGCAGGATAATTGCTTCAACCCAGGAGGCTTTCAGTGAGCTGAAATCACATCACTGCACTTCAGCCTGGGTGACAGGGCAAGATTCCATCTCAGAAAAAGAAAAAAAAAAAGGATGACATTCTGGAGGAACAACACAAAGATCATAACCTTAGAAATATTGTTAGTCTCCATAGTATTTATATGAAAAAAGATGGGAGATGACAGAGGCAGGGAAGTTTTGCCAATGGCTGATATTACTTACCTATTCATTGCAAAGACTCAATGTTAAGATAGTTTTGAAAGCCATTCTATAACATGGCACAATGGAATCTGTCCACCGACTAAATGGCTGCCCTTTATATCTTTTAACCATTGCCCATATTTTAAACTGAGAAATGCTCTTTTAACTATACATTCTTTACATTTTTCCTTCACTGCTGACATGCTTTTGTTCTGGAATTCATTAAGTCTTCAATTTATGTTTTTGCTCACTAGCATTAGAATCACTTTAGACAACACCTTGGGAGATACTAGGAAGGGAGACGGCACACAGATAAGTAAGAGCTATCTATGTCCTGCAGTGTTGCCTTTGCAGAGTTGATAGTCAACTAAGAGGTAAAGTCACTAGGGAAACACTCTTGGAAACACTATACATAAACAATGTGATATGTTTTATGGTGAAAGGGCATGGATTAAGGACTGCAGAAGGAAAGGAGGTAGTGATGGAGGTAAAGAACAGCCTTACTGATAAAAACGACATTTATCCATTCTGAAATTTTTCAAGATTTCTAATGTCATAATCTCTGTCCCTCCAGGGTCTTACCTCTCCTGTATATTCTAAGCTTCTTCAGTATAGGGATTTAGGGATTCCTATACCATTTTACCATAGTACAGCCTACAACTCTGTGTGTGTGTGTGTGTGTGTGTGTGTGTGTGTGTGTGTATGTATGCTTATGTGAGTGTTTGGAATAATATTTTACAGTTCAATGTAACACAGAAAATTAATACAGGTAGTATTATTTATCGTAATAAATAAAGGTGACAAAATTATATTCAATTACATTAAATTCAGGCCTGTTAGTTTTTTTGTAAAAGAACTATTTTTTGACACTTTCCCAAGTTCAAACAAAATTACTCACATTATAAAGATAGAAAAAGATAAAATAAAACACTCTCCATATTGACATTCATAGCCCCAAGGGTTTTCTCAAATATATATTATATAGTAATTAATTGGCTACTGTAGGGTGCCATTTTATGTTTAAAACTCTTGCTTTCATCTCACTTGATCACACTTTCAAACCTTTTCTCACCACACATTTTATGCATCCCTTAGGTTAGAGATTTATGTATTAGAGAATCAGAAAAACCACCCTCAGAAAGCTATTGAATTCAGATATTCTGCTCTTCGAGGATACCCTGTGTTTCTGTTCTTTTATGATTTTGTCTCATTGCTATGCTAGCATCACTCCTACCAGGTCCCAGCTCTTTTTCTTACTCTGCATTTGAAGAATATGAACTTACCACTTGGAATATGCATTATTCATAAATTTCCAGAGAAACACTACATATGTTGTGTGTGTGCATATATATACACACACTCATGTATCTATATATGCTATGCATGTAAATATATACACAACATTATGAAGAATAATCTGCTTCTGCATTACACAGATTCTACTGTGTATAAATATTAATCTCATCTAAAACTATCTTCACAGCAACAACTAGACTAGGATTTGACCAAACACTGGGCATTATAGCCTAGTCAGGATGATACATAATATTAACCTTCACAGAATCCATTACAAACACAAAACCAAATAACATAATTTTTTCAGGTTGTGCTTTAATAGCCAAATCCAGATGTGTTTCCACAGAGAAAGCAATTTAACACAAACAGGATAACTCTATTAAAGGGATCAGTGTAATGTTAAAACAAAATTCTGATATCTGTAAAGAAATAAAGGTAATATATGTTTTATTAGTCAGGTCTGTCAAAGTGTCTATAAAATTAAATTTACTTCTCTTTAGAAAAACATTCCAGTTTTGTTATTAGGACAGAACAAAAACTATAAGAAACAGGTTGTTAGGGACCTGGATCATAGGCAAATTCTGGAGGCTAGAAAGCCAAAATCAAGGTGTCATCAAAGACATGCTGCTTCTAAAGCCTATAGAGGAGAATCCACTCATTATTATTATTATTTTCTCCCATGATGTGTTCATGTGTCTTCTGACACTATGCATATTGGATTAAGAGGCCACCCTGTTCTAGTATAACCTCACTAAAATTAACTTATAATATCTGCAATGATCATATTTCCAGATAAGATCACATTCTGAGATATATATATATATATATATATATATATATATATATATATATGTGTGTGTGTGTGTGTGTGTGTGTGTGTGTGTATACACACACACAATGCATTCATGCATATACACAGAATATACCACAAGATATATATTGATGTCCTAATCTCAAAGAATGTCACATTGTGGTATATGTACCAGATACATATCAGTTGTATATATGTATGTGTGAGTGTAAGCATATATACACACTATATATCACTACATACATAATATGTACATACATATATAATGCATACATATATATATATAGTGTGTATATACATATATATGTATATACATATACACACTATATATGTATGTATGCATTATGTATGTGTATATATTACATATACAGAGAATGGTGTATAGTGTGTATATATCCTTACACACACATACATTTACACATGTGATATGTATCTGGTATGTATATCACCATGTGACCTTTGAGGTTGTAACATCAGTACATATCTTGTGGGACACAGTTCAGCCCATAACACTTGTCTTTGTTGAATATCTCTCTAGGTCTCAATTTTATCATCCATATAAGCAAAATAATTTATCAGGTAACTTCCAGTAATACCATTCTACAAATTTTAGTTTTATAAATTTGATTTATCAGTTTTAAAAAATTTAACAAATATTCATGAAAATTATAAAACCCAAAATACTCAGAATATAAAATTAAATAACAGTTCTCACAGGGTCTTCCCATTCAGAGTGCAAGCTGAAAAATATATTGTAATATCATACCTTGTAATGTGTATCAGGTACATTGCTGGGTCAAGTGAGAACAATAGAATGTTTTCTAGAGGAGAAGAGTTCTTCTGAAAGATGAATAGGAGTCTGTGATTGAAGAAAGCAAATACTAATATTTAAGCACAAGCAGGAACTGAGACAGTATTTTCAAAGACATGAAGGTGCAACAGAATGTTTAGGACTCATTGACTATCTGGTAGCTTTATATTCACAAGAGCCTCAGCTACCAGAAGAACTTGAAGAAAATGAGACTAGAGAGATAGATTTGGCAAAATTATAAAGAAAAATAAATATAATCCTAAAGAATTTTAACTGTGTCTTATAACGATGATGGTATTTAACTAGAAGAGCATGTTCATACATTATATGTTCTTGACATTTATTCTGGCATTAGAGTAGAATATAAGAGATACATTAAGTCATTGTGGAAACAGAAAGACCAACTAAACAGCAAATGATATCACTTAGTGAAAACATCAAACAAACAACAACAACCAAAAATTTAAGGGCCTACGTATGGCCATGGCTGAGAAAGTGAGTAAGGCAGTAGATGTGGGAGATACGCAGTTGCCATAATTTGGTAGTAAAATAAATTTGGAGGAGGCAGATGCTGATGGAAAGAAGCTAAGGATCTATCAAGGTATCTGGTTAACTTTAAAATGGCTTATTTCACTGAAATTGGAAATATTGGAAAAAATGGAAGCTGAAAAGGAAATTTGAGAAGTATAGTTTTGTGAATAATCAGCTGGAAGCAATTTAGGACATCCAAACAGAAATGTGCCATGTACAGTTGGCTATGTACAGCAGCCATAGTGGGCAGAAGCTACATGATTGAGCTGGACAAAGCTCTTCTCACTATCTATGGGTTTCTATTTCTGCTTGGCATTAAAGAGGAGGCTTCTCTTTTGAAAAAGGAACTGAAGACTCAACTTCCTTGTGTTCCAAATTATACCTGGACTGTTGAGTTAAAGAGCAGGGCTGGGCAATGAGACACTTATAGAACATTCTATCATGTGTGTAGGAAATGAGATAGCTAGAGGGATAGCTTGTATACTATGGATATGAATGAACAGAATGCACTGGTTCTAGCCCTATAAAATCACTGATATAAATGACAAATCTACATATGGGATATAAGTCTATACGTGGAATAAGTGAATGAATGGACCAGATGACATTGCATACAGACAGACAGACACACACACACACACACACAGAGACAGACAGACAGACACACACACACACACACGTGCACGCGCGTAGGTTAAAATGGTGAAAAGTGAATAAGATCTATAGCCTACTTAATGGGCATATACCAATGTCAATTTATTGGTTTTAATGTTATACTGCAACCACATAATTTGTCACATTGGGCAAAATCAGGTGAAGATATATGGGACTCCTGTACTTATTCTGTAACTTTCTTTGAATTTATATTTGTTTCAAAGTAAAAAATTAAAAGAAAGTAATTTTGCTTTCTGCAACCTTTCGCTATCTGCAACCTTTCGCTATCCTTCACTGATGACTGTTTTGATCGTCTGGCTCAGCAGCGGAGGTTATGACTTGGTCACTGGGTTTTGCCCAGAGGAGAAGACAGGTTGGTGCATATCTTTTCAGAATGTCTAGGTTTCATTAAGTCACAATTGAAAGATCTAGCTGCAGCAATGTTGGAGATCAAATCTCTGTGATGACAGGGGCAAGTGGCTGCTTCAGAGCCCTATAGTAGTGAAACTTTAAATGAAGTTCACCTAGCAAGTTATAGTAGTTAAAGCAGGATTAGGGTTATAACTGTGGTTTCCTTGGGACTTTCTCCTTCTTTACTTTCCTTGCTTCTCTTTAGTCATGTACAGTATAGATTATATGAAAAAAAAATCGCTAAAAGGTAAAATTCAAGCTGGGAACTGCATAGGGTGAACGTGCTTTTCATTCTATTCCAGGTTATTTCTCTGTTCACTGAGATTAATGCATATCTGATTGCCTCCTTTGGAAAGGCTAATCAGAAACTCAAAAGAATGCAACAGTTTCCTCTCAGCTATCTGGAACCTGGAAGTCCCCTCCCTGCTTCCAGCTTCCAGTCTTTCTGCCTTTGCTTTGAGTGGTCCTATGTTTCCAGTTCAAACCAATGTACTTCTTACATATATTGATTGATGTCTCATGTCTCCCTAAAATGTATAAAGCCAAACTGTGCTCTGACCACCTTGGGCACAGGTTGTCAGGACTTCCTGAGGCTGTGCCATGGGCTTGCATTCTCAACCTTGGCAAAATAAACTTTCTAATTTAATTGAGACCTGTCTCAGATTTTCTGGGTCCACAATCAGCAATATGTTCTAACCCTTAATTGTGTTTCAAGATGAAATCATAATGTTTGGTGTATAAGATGCAGGCATGTGAATGTCCAGTTTATGGAGACAATTAGTAGCGCAGGAACAACCATTCCAGCAGGCTAGGGGTTGTAGGCTTTTCTGAGTTCTTGGTACAGCAGCAGACAGCAAGAACAAGTGAGACAAATTCTAAGACATGAATAAATATTGCTGGGCAATCTTAGAGACACAAGAAAGCTGATAGGAGGGAATCTAGGTAAATAGGGACCTCCTGTTAATTTGGCAGCTATGGCTTCAGAGTTGTGATTACTTCCAGCTTAAATAGAAAAGAAACTCTGTTTATATTTCAAACTAAAATAAAAATAGTTTATACATATTACAGGGATGCAGGTTTTGAAGTGGTAATGTATGCCATTTCTAGTTATATTTAAAGAAGAGAGTTACTGGAGATGTAAGCTACCTGAAAGTAAGACTGCTTTTGTTTCCTTATATAATCATAGTACACCTGTTGTTTAAACCTGGGAAAGTTATGTAATCTTTCTATTCCTTAGCTTTCCAATTTGTAATGGTGATTACAGTTGCTAATGTTTGCACAGAGAATTAAATGTGTTAGCCTATGACAACACTTGGACCATGTACTTAGAAAGCTTTATCTTTGTGACTAATGTTTACTTGTAGTTTCCAGAAAGATGCCTTGCATATATAAAAAGGATATTTGGACTTGCATTTATGTAACTATTCTAAAATCATATCATGTAAATGCTTATTTCAGTATGCAGTACTCCTACTCTGCAAAAATTCTGTAGTTATTTTTTCTGACATTAGAGCCTTTAATGTTGTAAAATTACATGAATAATCACAGATTTCAAAGGTGTCACTCACAAATAGCAATTTAATGACAACACTATACTGTTACAATTCCTCAAATATTTATTAGAGAGTGATTCATCTACATTTTGTGAAGGAAGTCTAATTTTCCAAGAAGATACTGAACTTGTAAGAATCTATGAAACCTAGACCAACTCACAGCGTTTTTAATTGATTCACCTACTCCTAAAGTCTATTGATTGTAAAATGTATGGTAATGTTTCATACACGTTTTCATTTATAACTTAAGCTAAACAGAATGCAAATAATAATAACATAGAAAAAAACATAACAGTATAAAAGTTTTGAATTACAAAAAATAACGAAGGCAGCATACATAGTCTACTTACCTGAAAGAAATATAAGAAATGTGTTCTGTAAAAGCAATCCCCAGCCTTTTTGCACTGGAGTCCAATTTTGTGGAAGACAATTTTTCCAGGAACAGTGATGGGAGTGGATGGGGTGGGAGATGGTTTTGGGATGAAACTGTTCCACCTCAGATCATCAGGCATTAGATCATCCTAAGGAGCCCACAATCTGGATCCCTCACATGTGGCTGTTCACAAAAGGGTTCTCACTTCTATGAAAATGGAATGCCCAGTTGATCTGACAGGAGGCAGAGCACAAGCAGTAATGCTTGCTCGCCTGCAGCTAATCTTCTGTGTGGCCTGGTTCCTCACAGTCTGGGACCGGTACCAGTACATGGCCTAAGGGTTGAGAAACCCTGTAAAGTATGAGTAATAAACCCAATCAATATTTATAAAATTTAATCACAAAAATATTTTAAAACTTTTTTGAAAAATATGTGTATTTAAATTAAAATTAAGCTGACACATGACTGTATTATCATTTATCAATTTCTGTATTGATACTTTTAGTGAAAAAAATTCTTACTCCTACTCAAACAATCTCACATTGGTTTTGCATTCTACAGTTTAAATTTATAAATAGTATGACGAGAATGACCTCCCTCTGCTGATGTGTAATGTTTGGACCTACTTTATTTTTGGTAATTTCTGAAAAAAATTTAGTGATTATGTATTTTGTTTCTAACAATTATCAAAAATAATATCACGTTGTATTGATAATTGTTACTTTATAATAAAGTTTAATATTGTGTCTTGAGACTTTGCTGAAGTTGCTTATCAGCTTAAGGAGATTTGGAGCTGAGAAGACAGGGTCTTTTAAATATACAATCGTGTCACAAGCATTCCTATACACCAGTAATAGACAGAGAGTCAAATCATAAATGAATTTCCATTCACAATTGCAACAAAGAGAATAAAATGCCTAGGAATACAACTAACAAGGTGTGTGAAGAACCTCTTCAAGGAGAACTACAAATCACTGCTCAGAGAAATAAGAGAGGACACAAACAGATGAAAAAACATTCTATGCTCATGGTTGGAAAGAATCAATATGAAAATGGCCACACTGCCCAGAGTAGTTTATAGATTCAGTGCTATCCCCATCAAGCTACCATTGACTCTCTTCACAGAATTGGAAACAAAAAAGCACCTTAAACTTCATATGGAACCAAAAAATAGCCCACATAGCCAAGACAATTCTAACCAAAAAAAAAAAAAAGAAAAAAAGCAAAGCTGGAGGCACCATGCTACCTGACTTCAAACTATACTACAAGGCTACAGTAATCAAAACAGCATAATACTGGTACCAAAACAGAGATATAGACCAATGGAACAGAACAGAGGCCTCAAAAATAATTCCACACATCTACAACCATCTGATCTTCGGCAAATTCGACAAAAACAAGCAATGAGGAAAGGATTCCCTATTTAACAAATGGTGTTGGGAAAAATAGCTAGCCATATATGGAAAGCTGAAACTGGATCCTTTTCTTACACCTTATACAAAAATTAACTCCAGATGGATTAAAGATTTAAATATAAGACCTAACACCATAAAGACCCTAGAAGAACACCTAGGCGATACCATTCAGGACATAGGCATGGGCAAGGACTATGACTAAAACATCAAAAGCAATGGCAACAGAAGCCAAAACAGACAAATGGGATCTAATTAAAGAGTTTCTGCACAGTGAAATAAACTATCATTAGAGTGAAATGGAAACCAACAGAATGGGAAAAAATAAAAATAAAAATAAAAATAAATAAAAATAAAAAAATAAAAACATTTGCAATCTACCCATCTGACAAAGGGCTAATATCAAGAATCTCCAAAGAACTTAAACAAATTTACAAGAAAAAAACAACCCCACAAAAAGTGGGCAAAGGATATGAACAGACTCTTCTCAAATGAATACCCTTTATTTCTTTCTCTTTCCTGATTGCCCTGGCCAGAACTTCCAATACTGTGTTATATAGAAGTGCTGAGAGAGGATATCCTTGTCTTGTGCCAGTTTTCAAAGAAGATGCTTCTAGCCTTTGCCCATTCAGTATGACATTGGCTGTGGATCTGTCATAAATGTCTCTTATTATTTTGAGATACATTCCATCAATACCTAGTTTATTAAGAGTTTTTAGCATGAAGGGGTGCTGAGTTTCTTTGGAGGTCTTTGCTGCATCTATTGAAATAATCATGTGGTTTTTGTCTTTGGTTGTTTATGTGATATATTACGTTTATTGATTCGGGTAACTAGATCAACTGATCACTGAATCAACTTGGAAGCCAGTATGTTTCTAGATAATATTATAATAGAAATGCAACTTCGGGTAAAGATAGAATGTAGGGAATGGCTCACCCTTGATATATTAATATGCATTTTTCATTCTTGATGTCATTTAATGTCTGTGTAAAATATTAATTTGATTAATAACTGTTATAGTTTTAATGTATGTGCCTTTCCAAAATTCACATGTTGGAACTTAACCCTCAAGGTGATGGTATTAAGATATAGGTCCCTTGAGAGAAGATTAAAGGGATTAATGCCCATATAATAGAGGCTTCAGGGAGCTGCCTCCCTCTTTTGCATCTTTCCATTTCTTCTGCCCTGTGAGGACAAAGTGCCAAGGCACCATCTTTGAAGCGGAGATTGCACCCACATCACAAACGGAATCTGCTGGCACCCTGATATTGGACTTTTAAGCTTCCAGAAATGTGAGAAATAGATTTTTATTATTTATTAATTACTGAGTCTCAGGTATTTTGATAAAGCAGCACTAATAGACTAAGACAATGGCAGAGGAACTTCTCTATGTATCTAGTTGGCATTGACTTTCTAGGAATATTTAAAGGTAGACTTTAGCCAAGATTTGTTTTTCCAATGTTCTGCTCTGATTGTGAAGTGCCTTAGGACAGCTAAAATTTAAAAAGAAGAAAGGGCCACTTGCAAGATATGCCAGGTTAGTTGTCACTTAGCTGTGGTTACCATTTACTTATGACTCAAATTCCTTTAATTGCATTTCCATTTCACCACATGGGCACAAAGGGCAAAACCCACTTTAGTGCATACAATTTCCTGATTAGCCACAAAAGACTTAGTAGGGTGCTTTCTCAATATGTAAGGCACATCCAGCTTTCTTACGTGTTTTGAGGCATTTTTACTTACATCTTACAAATTAAAACAAAATAATATGGAAAATAGAAAGGTGAGGGTCTTTGATTTTGTCTTAGAATATGAGAATAGAATGGACATTTGAAGAATTATGATGAATAAATTTTAAAAGTTTACATTTCATTTCACTGGGCTTAAAATATAAATGTTGATCAAATCAGGGTAATTAAGGTATCCATCACCTCATTTTTTGTTTTGGGAACATTCAAAATTTTGTTCTATTTGAAAATATGCAATAATTTATTAGCTATAGTCACCATACAGTGCTGTAGACCACTGAAATTACTACTTCTACCTAGCTTTAATTTTGCATCTGTTAACTAAGCCCTTCCTACCTCCCTAACCTTTACGGCCTCAAGCAACCACCATTCTACTCTGTACCACTATGTGGTAAAATTTTAGCTTCCACATATGAGTAAGAACATGTGGTATTCATCTTTCCATGCCTGGCTTATTTCCCTTAACCTAATGTCTTCCAATCTCTTCTGTTTGGCCAAGAATGACAGAATTTTATTCTTTTTGTGGCAGAATATTATTTTGACATAAATGTGAATGAAATACTGATATGCACCACAATGTGGATGAACCTCCCAAATATTATACTAATAAAGGAAGTTATACATAAAAGATCTCATATTATATGATTGAGCTAAGAAGTAATTTGCTCAAGTGAACTAACAAGAGAAAATGAGAAAAAAGCCACAATGAGGTACCATTTCATACTCACTAGGATGAATATAATTTAAAAAGTTGGAAGAGGGGTGATAACAAGTGTTGATGAAAATGTGGAAAAATTAGAACCCTCATATATTGCTGGTGGAAATGGTTCAATCTCTGTTGAAACAATTTCAATGGTTTCTCAAAAAGTTAAAAATAGAATTACCATAAAACTCTGCAATTTCATCCCTAGGTACAAACCAAAAAGAATTTTGAAAACAAGTATTCTAACAAGTGCATGTACACACCTGTGTATAGCAGAATAAGCCATAATAGCCAAAAGGTGAAAACAGCCCAAATTTCCATCAACAGATGAATAGATAAACAAATTATGGCACAGCATATACATACAAAGCAATATTATTTTGATATAAAAGTGAATGAAATACTGATATACCCACGTTGTGGTTGAACTTCCCAAATACTATGCTAATGAAGGAAGTTTGATACAAAATGTCCCATAGTATATGATTCCATTCATAAAATACTCAGAATAGATAAATCCATATAAACACTGTGGACTGTTTTTTTTTTTTTTTTTTTTTTTTTTTTTTTTTTTTTTTTTACAGAGAATAAGGGAAGTGGGGAATGAGAAGAAACTGCTTAATGAGTAAGGGGTTACTCTGCAGTGATAGAAATTCTTTGGAACTGAAGTTGGTTGCAGAGCTTTGTGAGTGTACTAAATACACTGAATTATTCTCTCTAAAATGGTTTGTTTTGTGCTTATGTGAATTTCAACTCAACATTTAAAAAAATGTTTGTAGATATTTAGTTATGCATTTATGAAAATGAGTTTAAGAAGTGGGGTGGTAGCACACAGAATTTGGATAAGATTCTCAAACTTAATTTTAAGAGTAAATTGATGTATTACTACTAGCTTCTTAATCATAGGAGGTACACATGTAGGACTCGAAATTATGGTTAAACTGCTCTAAATATGAACAGCAATGCCAAAGCCATTTTGTTTTGATAATAGTAACAACAATAATAATAAACATCTGGAGAATTCATCTTCAAAGCTCCAATTCCATTAACAATGGCCAAAATAATAACATGTTCAACCCCCTAAATCTGCTGTAGATTGCTTTGAAAAGGGCTTCAAGTTGTCACTTGCCTTTTAAGAAATATTGTTGAATTGCTAGACTAAAATCAAAGTGATGTTTTTCTATAAAAGAAACAACTTCCTTGCATTTTTTTTTCTAAATTTATATACTTAGAAACAACATATCTTACCCTAATCTGCCAGCCCCCTCTTCATTATACAGCTATCACCATAATAACCCATAAGGAATGATTGAACTTCATAATTATAAGGACTCAAAGAATGATTAGAACAATATTTTCATTGTCTTTCATTTCCTCTTGTTAATTTTCTAGCCTGCAATCCTCCTTTCTTTTAATGTTCACTGTTGGGGCCCAATAATGCCCCCTGGAAGAAGCAGGATGAGGAGTTTACTCATGCTGCAGAATGATGAATGTTTCTTCACAGCAGTGGGATGTTCAAGTATATTGAATTGATTGCTGGCTTGCTTTCCCCATTTCTTTTTAAAATTTGTTTTTTAAAAACCTGTAATGAAAATATTAATTCTGACTTTTTGGAAAATATCAACAGCTATTTTCAGACTTTGTCTGTAGAGCAATAGTGACTGGGCATATTTTATATTTTTTTACATATCTTCCATTTATATGATTGAATATAAGTGTACATTCTGGTTTTATGGACATGTAAATTCATTGACATTTTATCCCAGAGATTGAACTTGAAGCAATGGATTGTGTATGTGTCTGCTTTCTCCCTCGACTACTGGTCCTACTTAATTGGGGAGAAACTTTTGACTCTGGAAGATTGGAAAATAAATTAAGGTGCTAATAAGGATGCAATTAAGGAGGAGATGTAAATACATTATAGAGATGGGCTCAAATCACACTAAAGAAAATTGAGATTTTAAAGTGGCTGAGATGAGACAATATAAGCTATTAAATAAATGCTTTTTGAAAAGTTAGCTACTGATTTGTATCAAAAATAATGTTAAACTCCGACTTAACATTATACCAAAATTTGAAGATGCTGAAACATCTTAAATATAGAAAAAATGTGACAGTGTTTGATTGAACTATGATAAAATAATTTTATGATGAGAGACATACAGGCCTTCTACTTAAGTTTTAGGACTATCAAGGAAAATGATGGATTTGGCAATATAAAATATTAAATCAATATAGTAAAATAAAAAAGATGAAATATAAGGTGAAGGTTGGGAATAAGTATCTGTAGAATATTTTTTAAATAAATAAATTATCATCCATTCTATATGAATTCCTTTGGAAATCTATGCAAAATCCCAGAACAATTTAAGAGCAAAGCAGGAAGAACATGTTAATGAGAAATTTATGGTAGGCCATGCAAATGACCAATGAGTACCTGAAAAATGCTCAGACTCATTGAAAATGAGTGAAAAAGGAATTGTTTTATATCAATCAAAAATATTTGTTACATACTATACTAGAAAAATTAAAGGATATATGATATTTAGTATTGAATATGAGTGGAAGTTGAGACAGGAAAATAAATCGTCCTTTGAGGTCTATGCATAATTAAATTTTAAATACACATAATTTTTATTAGAAATTCCTTTCAAAGTATCCAAAAAAAAGAAAAGTTTGTACAAGTGCTTAAGTATGATTTGTAAAAGGATATCTAAGGTAACACATTTTAAGATAATTTTTTTTTTTTTGAGTTGGTGTCTTACTCTTGTTGCCCAGGCTAGAGGGCAATAGTGTGATCTCAGTTCAATGCAACATATGCCTCCTGGTTTAAAGAGAAACTCCTGCCTCAGCCTCCTGAGTTGCTGGATTCACAGGCACCTGCCAACATGCCGAGCTAATTTCTGTATTTTTCGTAGAGTCGAGTTTTCACCTGATTGGCCAGGCTGGTCTCCATCTTCTGAGCTCAAATGATCTGCCCGCCTGGGTCTTCCAAAGTACCTGGATTACAGACATGAGACATCATGCCAGGCCAAGAGAATTTTTTTTTTTAATTTATTTATTATACTTTAAGTTCTGGAAGATAAAATTTTTAAGGCAATGAACATGTTCATCCCTAGGAGAATGTTTGATTGAACGATGGTATATCTGCATTATGGAATGTCCTGTGTCCTTTACTAAAAATGAAGTAGTTTTTTGATATTGTGGCAGTATATTCACGAGTTTTTGTTCCATGAAGTAATATATATCAATTTTAATTTGCAAAAGGTATTTTTAGTATGATTTTTTTTGTTGTTTAAAAATCCATATGATGGCATGTATAAAATATGTGCTAACTGCATAGAGAAAAGGCCTTCAAATATATCTGATGAACAGAAAAGAATGTGTTGGGGAATAGTGAAGCTGACATTTAAATTTTACCTCATACACTCTGAGATTGTTTGATGTTAATGGAATTTTAATAATTTTAAATATGATCAGTGGAATGGAGTAAAACAAGAGGTATGTTTAACAGTTACTTGCACTTGATTTTTAAACTTAGATTTTAGATTTTTCATAAATTAAGTGTTCTGGGACAAACTCTCCTAAACATTTAGTTGGCCTTAATAGCTACAGCAATTAAAATGGAGTCACTTTTTAAATCAACCTTCGATGATGTTACAGGTTGAAATAAGATAAATTTATGAATCTATTCTAACAAAGCTATAAGGCATGTCCTTTGCCTATGAGTTTCTATGAGAGAGCTCAAAATTGCAAGGTGTCTAAATCAGAATGACCATGAGGGAATATGGACCCACATATCTTCTGAAGTGTTGGAGAAATTATAAAAACCAAACAGAAATTATTCACCTTGTGAAAAAGTAATCTTTAAGTGTAACAGATTGCCCTGGATCTTGAAAATAACTGTATTGCATCTCACTTTGCCTGAACTTGTAACACACAAGGCATTCTTTTTTTTTCTCGAATCCTATGAAAACTACTCACTCTAATGTTAAAGCAAATATTTGACATCTGTACGTGGTTTTCATCTATGTATTTATGTGAACAAGTAGACTGTACTGAGGGACTTGTTATTTTGATTGTCCTTTCTAGCCTTTCATATGAAATAATGTATATTCAAAATAATTTTTAGAGAAATAATTTAATTATATACAAGTTATAAAATGTGGTTTCCTAACATTATATGAACAAGGACTTTAAATTTTTTTTTTTATACTTTACAGTCATAGGCCCAGCATGGTAGCTCAGGCCGGGCTTTGTGGCTCACGCCTATAATCCCAGCACTTTTGTAGGCCAAGGCAATCAGATAACCTGAGGTCAGGAGTTCTAGACCAGCCTGACCAACATGGAGAAACCCCGTCTCTACTAAAAATACAAAAATTAGTAGTGGCCCATAACTGTAATCCCAGCTACTCAGGAGGCTGAGGCAGGAGAATTGCTTGAACTTGGGAGGTGGAGGTCACTGTGAGCCAAGATTGCACTCCAGCCTGGGCAACAAGAGTGAAACTCTGTCTCCAAAGAAAAAAAAAAGAAAGAAGAATGTATAGTTTACAGTCATTGTTTTAAAATGAGTGTTTAAAAAATTGTTTAATGTTTGCCATTTATTTTCTTTATAATTAGTTGATTGGTATTTTTACAAACTTTATTAAATTTCACAATAAAAATATAATAAACTTTGAAACTTATAGACAGTATTATGTGTGTCTCAGCAGAATGGAAATGTATTTGAATACATTATAAATTCTCTACTGGTAGGGCCACTTAAAACATTTTATTCATACATTTTTTAATTTTATTCATACTGTTTTCTTCACACATTTATATCGGTGAGTCAGAACAATTAAGAGAGTAAAATTGATTGATTACAGAGTACCATCCCAAGATGAGGTATTTTTTTTGTTCTTGTTTTTTTGTTTTGTTTTGTTTTGTTTTCTGGTACACAAGAAAAGCAGGCATGATACTGTTCTTTTATTAGTTACTTGGACATATTTTCATGTGTTTTGTAGAGGAAATAGTTTGTTAAAAGATAGCAATTACAGTTAGCAAAATCCTCCTTATTCTCACTTTTCACTCCTTTTGTTTTTCCTACTCTTTAGAACTCTTATTCAAAAACTTTAGACCATTCCAAATTAGTTACTCTTACTAAAGAATTTCCCTGACTTTATGCACCTAAAAGTTATAATGCATGATAATCTGGTTTAGGCCAGAACTATAGGCATTTGATATCCTTTAGTCTTTGTGAATCTTTCTAGAATAATATGAATGCAACAACTTTTCTTATAATGCTCCTACCAAACTACTATAGATGTTATTTTATAGCAGATTATATTTAGTTGATCTATTGTAATTATGGCTTATCTTAGGTTTCACCGTGCTGTTGTGTTTCTCCCTGTGCTATTCCAGCTGTCTTCTTGAATTTCTGAACTGTTAACAACTGGCATTTGACACTAAGTAATTTACATAAAAAACACATTGTATGAATTGTATGATTTTCACTTCTGCCATGTTATGCCACTCAACCTACATGGTTATGGCCTGCTTTTCTGAATTAAAGAGTAAGTGCAAGGTGGTTATAAGGTCATTTTGTAAATAAAATACAAGGCATTGGTAATGTGCACATTCTGGCTACAGTGTCTTTCAGGAAACTTGTAGCCACAGTGCTGGCATATTAATAGGAAACTTGTTGATTTGGTCGTCTTACCAAACATTATCTTTCAAGCTCTAGTTTGATGATTAGCTATTACTTATGCCTTAGAAAAACCTGTGTCAAACAAACAAACAACGATAGAAAAATTATATTGTGGCATGTTTTTAAGTAAAAGTTAATAGAGTCAAAGTAAGGAATATTACATATGTGGCATTTTGTGTGATTAGAAAATAGTCCCATTGGGACTTTGAAACTTTAAAGAAAAAAAGCACAGTTTTTCAAAATACCTGTATTTATATTGCTTTTCAAAAGTCAAATGAAACATTTTACATATTATGCAGTATACTCTTTAAGGAAATTACAAAAATTGCTACTTTTCTAAAAAAAAAGATGTTCCACTAAAAAGAGGTATTAAAAATGATTTCAGATGGTACAGGACTCCTGGTTGGGCAGATGGATTCTACCAGATAGCTTTACATGAAAATATAGCTAATATTAAGAATAAAATTTAAGATATGTTAAGAGTTTGTATAAACTAGATTACTTCATATGGATAGATTTATATTATAAAGTTTGAGAATTACCAATTGCAGTAAGGTAAACTAAACTTTGGAAATATTAAAAAATTTCAAAATTTTAGTCCAAGTTCATTAAACGATTCCTTTACCTTTTCTAGTACCCTATACTAATAATGACAAAGGGGGCAATTATTTATTTTGCCAGTGACTGGGGCCTTGAAACAATTGAGTCCATACTAATGAGCTAGGTATCTTATTTCTTTAACCATGGAAGAAAAAATATGTATTGAAGGTAAATTTATTCCTGTTATCATGTCTTCTCAATTAAATCCCAGCTTCATTATGCACACAGTTAATATCAACTCAAAACTGCTTTCATTACTTAGCCACTAATGTGGTCATCATTTTCCAATTTCAAATAAATATTTTAATCTCAACTTGAAATATAAATATTATTATATATAACATAAATATATCAAACATATTAGGTACATTAGTGACTAAGAAAGTTTTCCTTCCTTTTTTTTAATCAAGTAAACTTAAAAGTGTTTTTCTGGTGGTTTATGTGTTTGTAAGTGTTCGTAGAACATATGTGCCTTGAGCATATGTATTTCCTTTCTTCTAATCTATTTGAGGTATGCAGCATCATTCATCCTCAAAAGAGCTTTCATTAAGCTCAAATTAATCTGAATTTTAACTTTTCTCTCTATGACTTTGACCCTTATAGAACAATTGACTTCAACAGTGGTTTCAAGATAAACTTACAGTGTTAAAACACTTCTTGATGTGGACCCTGTCAAATCTCTTGAAGTTTCTCAGGGCTCCTGTGCTTTCTCCTGCCCTTCACATTTTGCATATTATACTTCCTGTGTCTGGATTATCCTTTTCAAATGGTTAACTCTTACTTATATTTTAACACTCTGCTTTTAACATTATATTAATTAATCCCCCAACTACTTTAAACGGATCTTTTGTGGCAGGTGATAGCAAGCTTCTTCCAAAGCACTAAGTTACATGTTCCTATGATTTACGGGAAGGACCATTACTTTTCCTTTTTGAGTCCTGGACGCTTCGCTCATGTAGATAATAGTTATTTAATTAAAATAATGACTTGATTATCCAATTAACATAGCAAATATTTATGCACTATTTAGAACTATGGTTTAAATATTCGCAGCTGAAGTTTATATATGCATATAAATAACCCTTTTCACTCATCTACTGCTGCAAATCAGGGAGTATGGGATTTTCTCATGCATGGAATTCATCATTTATTTTAATCAAAGAAATTTAAAATAAGCCATTATCTTATTATATTTTTTCCATGAGTACAAGGTTTATGTATTTTTTGTAGCTGCAGAATGATGAGATGCTACTTAATGATTCATATTACTGCTATCGTTTGGCATAGGGTTTAAGGGATTATTTATGGAACTTCATATGCATTAATTCACCAGCATCACATACTGAATACTAAGTTGAATTATTCCTCTATTGTTTCTTTCCACTTCACAGTAGGCTCTGTCAGGTGGTTGGTGCATTAACTTCTCCATGAAACTGCCTTTCAAATATACCTCTTTTAACATTGTTCTTACATGTAATTCTTTTTTTTTAATGTATTGATTCTAAGCAACTTTATTTATCACATTTTCTTACATCTGGCATTTATTAAAATTGTTTCAAGAATATACTAAATATCAGATATGGTTTCAGGTACTAGGAATATGACAGTGAACAACCACACTTTCCCTGCCCTCAAGGATCTTAGCATTTCTGTAGGAAGAGCTAATGAGTCCAGGGAAGTTTTTGTCCTTACCCTGTTTACCCCTTTCTAACTGCTTGCAAACAAAAAATTTTGATTTGCATGTAAGAAAATCAACATTGTTCTCTGTTTCATCCAGAGTATCTGCTTGGCCTCCACCATCTCTGATGTCTATTTTACTTATTTTGGGTTCAGCTCTTTATTTCATTGAAGAATGACATTGAACCATACATTGTACATTTTCTCTGTCTATTCAGAAAAGTTATGTTGTTGGCAAAGGAAATCAGCATTAAACAATTCACACCATTTTAAAATATTTTAAGTTGGTGGGAAGAAAAATAGCTGTAAACTAATGAAAATCTAAATTGTTCTATGATAAATGAATTGATGATAATTGACCCTATTTGGGATAACAAGATTATTGAATTTTAAATTAGGGGAAGTTTAGTGGATAAATTAATTATTTGGCATGACAACTAACCTCTGGTTCTTTCACAATTCAGGAAAATGTCTCCCATTATACAACTTGACTTCTTTTGTTTACAGGAAAGTTCTGTTTCCAAAATGCCTTCTATGACTTAGGGAATGTTTGAGATCCCCTCTGGTAGTTGAAATTGTGTTTCAGTGGCACATCAAGATAGTGAAACATCTTGTCTTGTAAATCATTGCAAAATTTGCAGCTAATGGTCACAGAAGGGGAAAGATATATTTGAAGTATTGCAAATCAGATTCTTACAGTATTCAAAATGAATCCTAAGATTATGAAACTTCACTACTACATCAAATTTGAATAAGGAAATAAAATATTTATTGAATAATAGGAAAACCTACTCCCTTTAACCAAGAAGAGGTCTTTGTGTCATTTTTTTTTTTTTGTCCTTCGTCATTTTCTTCTTATTTCCATAATTCCTACTGGCTTATTTTGGCTTGGTTTCAGAATGAATAAAGGAAATAATAAAGCGCAGTTTACTTCATCTTTTCCACTGTTGCTATTGCAAACCAGAGCTAGAAAAGATACTCTTTCTTGCTCAATTTTCAAAAATAAATCACAACATTATAAAAATTGTTATCTAAATGCTTGTTATATTACACAATTTTATTAGAAACTTATTTAATCTTACAAGAATCCCATGAATGATCACATTTTACAGATAAGAAAATTGAGGACTAGAGCACATTTGTAATTTTTCCAAGATCAAAGCTATAATTATAACTATGACTTTTAGTTACAGGCTTTAACATTTCTGGTTTCATAAAGGGAATTATAGCCTATAACACAGCTATTTAATACGCAACTACAAAAATTCAGAGGTTCGAGGTTTTTTGTGTTCCTGCAAAGCACTAGACACCATGTGCTGTGATAGTCTCAGGCACAGCAATATTCCAAAGAGCTCTCGGTTTCAGAACAGAGAGATAACACGCTGATTTTAGGGCAAGGTAGAACAAACTGTGCCAAAATATAGGAGTCATAGTCGTGCATGAGAAGGGCATCTAGGAAGGCTTATGGGCTCCAGTAAGGCTTCCTGGGAACGTTGACACCAGAGCTAGGTTTTGAGGGATGGGAAGGTAGTGATTGGAAGAATGTAGGTTGTATCAAAGCAGTGGAAGGTGCCATCCAGTGGTGCTACAATGCTGTTGTCACTTTTTGTAATGAGTCCAATGTGAAGGCAATCATAATAGAACAGAGAGAAACTGCCATCTTTGGTTTTGCTTTGGATTGACTGGAGAAGGGAAGGTTAATTAAATAGGGTACTATTTCTTTTCTTTTTTTTAATTTTTTTATTTTTGCCTCATCCAACCCTTTGACTCTTAATCTGAATTTAAAATTAGTCTAAAATATCCAGTGATTGTTGTGGAGGTGAACAATCTTCCCTTGAGGAAATAGCTTCACTATTGATAGCTTTAGTCAAAATCACGTAATTTTACTCTGTGAAGGAATATAATACAGAGTTTACAGGTGAGACTCAAAAAATCAGAATGCTTGGATTGAAATCCTGATTTTAACTATTGTCTTTTAGCAAGAATCTTTACGGCTTTTTGCCTCTGTTTTCTCATTTATAAAATGGGCATAATGCTAATGCCTAAGAATAGGGTTTTGTATTTATAGAATGAGAGAAACATATGAACAGTGCCTAGTACAATTGTGAGCACTCAGTAAATACTAACTTATTTACTATTTAATTGCAAAGCTACCTGGGACTCAACTCAAATATTCAAGCAAATAGAATCTTTATCTAAACTAGGACATGAAAAGTCTTGGAAACACAGATACATTAGCTTGAATTTGGATATAGCTTATTTAGAGATTAATATAAATCCAAAGAAAAATGTCTGAGAGTATGGGCAACTCATTCTATCTGGCATGTTAATAGTTAGCATTCCAACACTGGATATGACAGGATGGTAGAGTTGTCCACGCTATGGCAGAACCCATGGTCAGAACAATGTTTATATAATAACCAAGGATAGTAGTGGTGGTTGGCAGGGATGGGCATAAATTTAATGGGACCCTAAGGGGAATAATAAGAATATAGGGAAGCCTCTTGTAGGATATTAAATAGATAAAATTTCAGTAGGAACCAGACCCAAATCAGATACAAAAGCATCAAGCTTTACTATTGACTGTGAAGTCACTGAAGCAG
Organism: Saimiri boliviensis; assembly: GCF_048565385.1. Lineage (NCBI taxonomy): Eukaryota > Metazoa > Chordata > Mammalia > Primates > Cebidae > Saimiri > Saimiri boliviensis. The sequence continues at coordinate 49,173,302 of NC_133452.1, forward strand.
ATAGAAGTTTTCAACCCAATGAACAGAAGGGTATACGTTGTACCATGAGGCCCATGAGAACTCAGAACCTAATAGGATAAATGAAAATGAATATCTTAGAGTGGCTTTCTCACTCCAGGTATACCAGTTGCCTTGGGTAAGAAAGATGCCTTCTAATTCTCTGTTATCTCAAATACAACACAAGCTTAGTTATATGTATTTTACAGAGTTGCTATAAGGGTGAGAAAAGATAGTGTATTAAAAATGATGCAAACTTTGAAGCATAGTAACACAAATTTTGTTGTGGTATTGTATTATTTTTATTCCTTTGTATCTCTTGAGATTTGTCCTTTTTCTATATGTCTCTTCAGAGGAGAATCTTGTAAAGATTTTCTATGTTCTAAAGTTTTTTATCTTAATGTATCTGGGAACGCTCTAGCTTTTAATCTCACTTTACATACATTTTATTGACTCCAGCAGAATGTTCTTACCTCTCCAAAGATCTTCTTTTACTTGGGAACTGTCATCTCTCATGTAGATCATGCAGCTATTTGAAAAATATTTATAAACAAACAACCTAGGGAGTATTATTCATAAGCTAAACATCATGTTTATAAAATGTAGCCTTTACTTTTGAGTATTATCTGAATTCTTATCTGGAAACATGGAACATTCTCATCTGACCTATGCATATAAAGTCATGATCAATAAATGTGACGGAAGAAATGTGCATGGCTGACATGTTAGCACCCTCAAAATACAAAGAATTATATTGAAATAGCAGGCTTTGACTTATTCCCCCCAATGATATACATATTTTGTTTTTGGATACATATACCCAACTTGCTTTCCCAAAAGGCAGCTTTAATTCATGCTCTCACCAACAGATATTATTATGCTGGTTTCCACAGATTTTTCCAGCAGTGGGTGTTCTTAGTCTTTAAAATCTTTTCAAATCTGAGATATGAATGATAAATCTCAATGTTGCATCTATTTGTTTTTAAAGCAAATATTATGAATAAGACTATTTACCACCATGTTTGTTTATTAATAATTTTTCTCATATTGTGATTTTCATACTTATAACTTTTGCCTGTTTCTCTGTTGAGGTGTTAGTCTATTACCTATCTTTTTTATTAGGTCATTTCTAAACTTTAATAAGTAATTGTGTTTCATGACTTATTACATATTTGGCAGGATTTCACTTCGAAAGCAGAAGATCTGGCTAGGTATGTGATGGTTAGGTTCTTTCAGATTTGTGAATTCTTTAAACAACATTATCAAAATTCTGAAGTGAGACATTTGAAACATTTTTTCCCATATACAACAGAGTAATATATGGTATATAGTGTCTCATTGATCAGGAATTTTAAGTACTGAGACAGAATTTTTAATTTATTTTTATTTATTTATTTATTTTAGTTTTTTGTTAAGTGCGGGTATACACAAGTGGATAACATAATTTTTAGTTCATGAGAGATTCTTAGTATTGGTTCACACAAAGTTCGTCTTTATTTATGTAGAGATTTATTTCCTTATTGTTAGAAATGCACCGATCAATCATGAAGTCATCCATATAAATGAAAACTAGAACTTGGCAATTATCTCTGATTTTCTCCCTCCATTTCATTCACCTGCCTCTGGCTACTCATGGCAACCAGCAATCTAAATACTCCTCATTTTTATATAGTCATTTACTAATATTCATTCCTTAAATGTATATTCCTTGGTCGCAATTATGTTTTTAAAAAACCTTTAGACAAATTAAATACAACAGAATCTTTTAGAGCAAAGAACAACCCATGAATTGAACAGTACTGAGAACCAGAAAAGGTTTAGGGAGCTCTGCTCTGCAATGTGAGTAGTGTGCTTTAATAGGCCTAACACAGAAGCAAATTAGAGAAACCACCTGATCAGCTATAGCTATGCACCTTCCCTTTTGAGCGTGGTGTGATGAGCTGGTTGCTTGTGAGTAAATGAAACACAGCTGCTTGTGATTGGCTGAAACTGGGCTGTTTGTTATACTCCAAAATTAGATTTTAGTTTCTTTACATACTAAGTAAATTAGTGATATGGTTTAGCTGTGTCCCCACTCAAACTACCATCTCAAATTGCAGTCTCCATAATTCCCACCTGTGGAGGGATGGACCTGGTAGAAGGTGATTGGATCCTGGGGGTGGTTTTTCCCCTGGCTGTTCTCGTGATAGTGAGTGAGTTCTCACGAGATCTGATTGCTCTATAAATGGCGGTTTCCCCTGGGCTCTTCCTTCTACGTTGTGAGAAAGACGCTTGGCTGCTGCTTTGCTTTCTGCCATGATTTTAAGTTTCCTGAGGCCTCTCCAGCTATGTGGAACTGTGAGTAGATTAAACCTCTTTCCTTTACAAATTACTCAGGCTCAGTTAGTATCTTTAAAGCAGTGTGTGAGAATAGACTGATAAAATTAGGTTGCAGTGTTCTATATAGGGTCTCAAGCCATGGAGGCTGACTCCGGCCAAATTTGATTTAATAGTTGCTGGTAACTTTATGAAATATATCATTATACTCTATGAAGTATTTGGAGGAATGTGTTTTTTACTTTTGTTTTAAAGGTTCGTTTAATTTTTTGTTTGTCTAAGTAATTTAAAAAAATCAGTCTGTTATAGTGACAAAGTATTCTGTACTTCCAAATACTAGGTATTTTTATACTGAGATTTATAAAAAGAAAACAGTCATTATAAGTTCAGAGAATCACTGATAGGATGTCATCACAATAAGAACTATTGTTTTTTATTTGTAATGATTTTACTTTGTTTACTCAAACTCCTGAGGTAGCCTTTATTTTGCTTATTATTTTATTCAGATAAGAAAGCTGGCTAACATTGAGAGACTAAAATAAAAATAATTTCCCCAACCAACTCTTTTAATCATGTTGCCCAGAAATCGCTCTCTGTTGATGTAGACTGCATTCCTACTTTACACAAACAAGGTTAGAATTATTAAGGACACCTTTATAGTGTTAAACTTATGTAATTAGACTTACACTAGGCATATTTTTTCTCACGTTGACTTTAAGCAAACTGTGTTTTAAAATCTATTAAAATCTGACACACATGGGACTTTATGCACGTTTATTTGCTTAATTTAATTGGTTCCAGTTAGGAAGTGAACAGCAATTAGATAGGTACTAATTGATTGTGAGACATCTGTATCTCAGTAGAGCTACAACTATTGTGCTGTTTATCTTTTCTTGAATCTTTCCCATGATAACCATAATACCAAGTTTTCTAATGAAAAATAATCTTAATAATCAGATATTCCAGTGGTTTTCAATTCTTCCTGAATAGTAGAAACACTGGGGAGTCATTATCCTGCAAGAATTGTATTTATAATAATCAGAAACGAGAACTATGTGAATTACTATCAATAAGTTAATGAATAATTCTGTGATATAATAAAGTGGAATATTACCCACCAATGAAAATCAGCATTTTGAGGAATGGAAGCCAGACACAATAAAATACATACTGTATGACTCCATTTATACAGAGTTCTACAGTAGGTCAAATTATTATGGGAGAAATCAGAAAATTAGTTGTGTTGGGGTGGAGAGGGGAGAATTAACTGTTAAAAACCAAAGGGTAATTTTCTGAGAAGACTGAATATTCCAAGTATTTTCTAACATTTTATTATGAAAACTTTCAAATACATAGCAAAGTTGAGATAATTTTACAATGAATATCTGTGCCCAAGATTCTACCATTAGCATTGTATTAAGATACTTTTGTAACAAAAGTATCCATTTACCCATAATTTTATCCATCCATTGATGCATAAATTATTTTTGTGTATTTCAAAGAAAATTGAAGATATTAATATACTTAGCGTTTGTTTACCAGTTGTTACCATTTACTACCATAGCCATCAGCATGCATATCATTAACTAGAGTTCAATAATTTACAGTATTTTTCCTTTTGAGTAATATTTATATGCAACAAAATATTCAAATGTTTATATTTATTGAGTTTTGATAAATGAATACACCTGTGTATTCATTCCAAACTCTCATGAAGATATACGACATTCCTATTATCATAGAAAATTTCTTTATGCTCTTTCTTGGTATCAACACTCTCAAAATCCCCAGAGACAATCGTTGTTCTGGCTTGTTTACACAATAGAGTGTTTTACTTCTTCTGTAATTTAATGCAGATGTAATAATATGAAATTGATTGTGTCAAACTTCTTTCACTCTTCAGTTTTATGTTGAAATGTGCATTTGCAATCCATTTCTTTTTAATGTTGAGAAATAGACCATTGCATGACTATATTAGCATTTATATACAGTCCTATTGAAGGACAATTGAAATGTTTCAAATTTTAGCTTCTATAAATACAGCTGCTTTGACCATTATTGTACAAGTCTTTTTTTGTGAATATGTTTTAATTTTTATTGGAAAAATACCTACAAGTAGGAGTATTCGTCACATTATTGGCACATGTTTAATTTTATAAGAAACTGGCAGACTTATTTTCAAAATATTTGTCTTTTTTACCTCTATCTACTAACAATGGGAGTTTCAGTTGGCCAAAAATCTGCAAAATATGTAGTTTTATTAGTCTTTTTAACTTTGCACATGCTGGTGGTAATGTAGTGACATTTTATCATTATAATTTTTATTACCCTAATGATTTGAGTACATTTTTCCATGTAATAATTAGTTGTTTTATATTAATTTTTACTGGATTAATTATCTTTATTATTGAGTTGTAGAAATACGTTATGCAATTTCTTTGTTCGATGTATATTTTGGAATATTTTCTCCCTGCCTGATATTTAATTATTCATTTAATACCATTTTACCACCAGACATTGTTAGTTTATTTATCAATTTTTTGCTTTTATAGTTATTGTTTTCTAAGCCTTTTCAAGAAATATTTACATGTTTCTGATTCATGAACATATTCTTTAAGATTTTATTCTGAAAGCCTTATATTTTAGGTTTAGAATTTTTCCCTATCTTGAAACACTTTTTTGTAAGGTGTGTGGTAGGAGTCAGACTCATTTTTTTACTGTTTTCTGTCATTTGTTGAAATTCTCTTTTTCTGGATATACTGTTTTCTCTGTCATTTGTTGAAATTCTCTTTTCTCATTGGATAACTTTGGTGACTTAGAAATCAAATGACGTTAAAAATATGGTTCTATTTCTACAGTTTCTAAGTCTTAGAATCAGGTAATACAAATTTGCCAATATCGTTATTTTTTTAACATTGCTTTTGATACTTGGTATCTACATTTTACTACTGTATTTCATACAAATATTTGAATATGTATAGAATCATAGCATTCATGAGTGATAAATTGCCTTTTCTCATTTAGATGCCTTTTATTTCTTTATCTTGCCTGTCTGCTCTGGCTAGGACTTCCAATACTATGTTGAAAAGCAATGATAAAAGAGGGCATTGTTGTCATGTTAGAGTTCTTAAGGAGAATGCTTCCAGCTTATGCCCATTCAGTATAATGTTGGTTGTGAGTTTGTCATAGATGGCTCTTATTATTTTGAAGGTCTAACATCCAGAATCTGTAGAAAATTCAACATGCAAAAAATAAATAACTCTATTGAAAAGTGGGCAGCACACATGAACAGACACTTAAAAGGTGTAAATAATCAACAAATATATGAAAAAATGCTTAAAATTATTAGTCACCAGAGAAATGTGAAACAAAACCACGATGATAAAAAGCTAAAAATAACAGATGCTGATGAAGATAAAGAGTAAAAGCAATGTTTATACCCTGCTGATGGGACTGTATAGTCTTGTAGTTGTTCTCTGGTTATTTAGGGAAGATAAATTAGTTCAGCCACTGTGGGAGGCAGTTTGGAGATTTCTTAAACTTAGAACTACAATTCGACCCAGAAAACCCATTAGTGGATATATACCCAAAAGAACATTGTTTTACCAAAGTTAAATCTGCACATGTATGTTAAACCCAGCACTATTTACAATAGCAAAGACAAGGAATCAACCCAGTTGGCTATAAAAATACAATATAAAAAAAGCAGCATATAAAAATACAATGACCTTTGTATATTAATATTGTACTCTATGACATTACTTAATTCATGTATGCTTAGTAGTTTTTATACTACACAAATTTTAAATACAAAATTATATTATGTCCAGTAGACAGTTTCATTTATTTTAGATCTAAATAACTTTTATTTTCTCTATTTCTTACTGCAATGGCTTTTACCTACTTTGTGATATTGAATGGGGTAAAAGTGAGCATGTTAGTTTCTTATCAATCATTGTGGGAAAATATTCAATATTTTACCTTCATATGTGATACCAGCTGTTAGTTTTGCCTAAATGCTCTTTACCAATTTGCTGATAATTTAAAAATTATAAATTGCTACTGTTTTATACATAATTTTTGCATCTTTTGAACTAATCAGTTTTTCTTTATTCCTTTGTAATAATGATTTACATTAACAGATTTTTGAATGCTATACCAATCTTGCACATCCAATAATTTTTCCTCTTAATGTATCTGTTTATATGTTGCTGACTTTCATTTGTTTGTATGTTAGTAATAATTTTCTTGTTTATATTCATGAGGGACATGAGTACATATTCCAGTTTTTTTTTTTTTGATATGGGGTTTCACTCTTGTTGCTCAGGCTGGAGTTCAATGATGCCATCATGGCTCAATGCAACCTCCACCTCCCAGGTTTAGTGATTCTCCTGTCTCAGCCTCCCGAGTAGTTGGGTTTATAGGCATGTACCACCATACCTGGCTAATTTTGCATTTTTAGTAGAGACAGGGTTTCTCCATGTTGATCAGACTGGTCTTGTATTCCCAACCTCAGGTGATCCTCTTTCCTCAGTCTCCCAAAGTGCTGGCATTATGGGGAGAGCCACTGTTCTCTACTGATTGTTTTATATATAATCTTTGCCTCTTTTTAACTAATCGTATTATTTTTCTCCTTTATTCCTTTGTAATAATGATTTACATTAATAGATTTTTGAATGGTATACCAATCTTGCATTTCTGGCTCGTCCACCAATTTTTCCTGATCATATATCTGTTTATATATTGCTGACTTTTGGCAGAAACATAATTTCTGACAGTGCAAGTATGTTTATGATTAATTCTTCTGGCATTGCATAGCTTAAAAAAATTTGTTTATATTAAAAAATATTTTATCTATGTATAGAATTATAGATTGACAGTATTTTTTCTGGTACTTTAACAATATTGCTCCATTGTCTTCTTACCTGCACATTCATAAAAGAAACTCCAGTCATTTTATTTTTTGTTCCTGTTTATATAATATTATTTATATAGTTTATTCTAATATATTTTTGATCATTAGTTTTGAGCAGTCATATTGTGATGTAATGGAGTACTTTTTAAAAAAATAATATATTTAAATTTTATTATACTTTAAGTTCTGGGTTACATGAGCAGAATGTGCAGGTTTGTTACATAGGTTTACACGTGCCATGGTGGTTTGCTGCATCTACCACCCCGTCATCTACATTAGGTATTTCTCCTAATGCTATCCCTCCCATATACCCAACCCCTCCTTGCTATCGCTCTCTTATCTCCCCAGCCCCCAGCAGGCCCCAGTATATGATGCTCCCCTCCCTGTGTCCATGTGTTCTCACTGTTCAACATCCACTTATAAGTGAGAATATGTGGTGTGTGGTTTTCTGTTCTTGTGCCAGTTTGCTTAGAATGATGGTTTCCAGTTTCATCCATGTCCCTGCAAAGGACATGAACTCATCCTTTTTTATGGCTGCATAGTATTCTGTGGTGTATATGTGCCACATTTTCTTTGTCCAGTCTATCATTGATGGGCATCTGGGTTGATTCCAAGTCTTTGCTATTGTGAACAGTGCCACAATAAACATACGTGCACATGTGTCTTTATAATAGAATGATTTGTAATCCTTTGGGTATATACCCAGTAATGGGATTGCTGGGTCAAATGGTCTTTCTATTTCTAGATCCTTGAGGAATTGCCACACTGTCTTCCACAATGGTTGAGCTAATTTACACTCCCACCAACAGTGTAAAAGTCTCTCTTTCTCCACATGTTCTCTAGTATCTATTGTCTCCTGATTTCTCAATGATCGCCATTTTAACTGGCATGAGATGATATCGTGATGTGGTTTTGATTTGCATTTCTCTAATGAACAGTGATGATGAGTTTCTTTTCATATGTTTGTTGGCTGCATAAATGTCTTCTTTTGAGAGTATCTTTTCATATCTTTTAAAATATTTTATACCTAGGGTTTATTGAACTTCTGAGATCTGTAGGTTTATTGTATTCATCAAATTTGAAAACAAGTTACTCTTACATATATTTTTCTTCCTCCATCTTACCAAAGACTTTTCAGATTAATCTTCCCACAGATAACTGAAGCTATATCTTTTCTCTGTGTGCTTCATTTCAGTTCCTATTATTCTATGTTCTAGTTCAATAACCTCTTATCCTGACATGTATAAAATCCCTTTAATAACCAATGCATTTTCACCTCAGATACTGTAACCTTCATCTCTAAGGTTAGATTTTTTTTAATTAATAGACTTTATTTTCCAGAGCAACTTTAGGGTCACAGAAAAAAAGAAAAGTATAGTGTTCCCAGATACCCTTTTGTTTTCCACACAAAGATTTGTCACCATCAACATCCCACAGTAGAGTGGTACGTTTTTTAGGATCGATAAACCACCACTTACATCATTATCAACTAAAATCTGACATTTACATTAGAGTTTATTTATTGTGCTATGCATTATATGGACATGAATAGATGTTTCCTGGCATGTATTTGCATCATATAAAATAATTTATCTGCCCTAAAACCCCCTTGTGCTCCATTCGTCCTCCCTTTGTTCTCTCCTCCTGAACCTGTAGCAACCATTGATCCTTTTACTGTTTCCATAGTTTCTCCTTTCCCAGAATGTCTTGACATTGGATTCTTATGGTATATAGCCATTTCAGATTGACTTCTTTCACTTATTAATTTGCACTTATGTTTCCACCACATCTTTCCCTGGCTAGATAGCTCATTTCTTCTTAGGATGTAATAATTTTTAATTTTATGGATGCAACAGTTTAGTTTATTCTTTCATCTGTTGAAGGACATCTCAGTTGTTTCCAACTTTTGGCTACTATAAATACAGCTGCTATGTGCAAATTGTATGTGGACATAAGTTTTTAACTCATTTGGGTAAATATCAAGGAAAACAATTGCTAAATCACTTGATAAGAGTATGCTTAGTTTTGTGAAAACTGCTGGATTGTCTTGACAAGTGTCTGTACCATTGTGAATTCCTACCAACAATGAGTGACAATTCCTGTTGCTTTACATCCTCCTAGTATTTGATATTATGAGTGTTTTGATTTTTTTGCCATGTGCTCATGTATTATTGTTTTAATTTGCAATTGAAATTTGCAATTTTCTAATGACGTGATATTGAACATCTTTTCATGCTTATTTTCCGTATTAATGTTATTATTGATAAGATATCTGTACTTAGGTCTTTTGTCCATGTTTTAATCAAGTTGTTTATTTTTTTATTGCTGAGCTTAGTTTTTCAATAATTGTTTAACTTTAGTTCTTCATATGCAATCATGTACCACATAACTGTAAAATTATATGGTTCATCTTTGGTCTCATTAAGATTATAATATATTTTACTGTGCTTTTTCTATGTTTAGGTATGGTAAGATATACAAATAATTACTGTTGTGTTAGAATTGCCTACATTAGTTATTACAGTAACATAGTATGCAGATTTGTAGCCTAGGACCAATAATCTATATGATACATCCAAGGTATATAGGAGGCTATATCATTTAGCTTTATGTAACTACACTCTATGATGTTCAAACAATGATAAAATTGCCCAATAATACATATCTAAGAATATATCTACATTATTAACTGACACATGACTGTATTTTGAACAAAAGTTCATTATCATATAGGTCTTTTGCAAATATTTTTCCAGGTCTGTGACTTCTCATTTCCTTAACAGTAATGTTCTTCACAGAGCCAAGTGTTTATTTTAGTGAAATACAATTTACCAGTTGTTGTTGTTTTTTTTATATGAAGTCTCTTTAGTGTTGAATATGAAATGTCATTATCAAACACAAAGTCATCTAGATTCTTCCCTGTGTTATCTTCTGCATATTACAGTTTTTGTGTTTTAAATTTATGTTTAATAATTGATCCAGTTTGAGTAAATTTTGTGGGGTATAAAATCTGTGTTTAGATTCATGTGGGTTTCTGAGTTCATTTGTTTGTGTGATTTATATTCTCATTTTATATTTTCAGTCTTCTAGCATAGTAACTTACAAAAAGTTATAAAAAACACATGAAAGTACTTGTCTGCTAATTCTAACATCTTTGTCAGTTCTACGTCTGTTCTAATTGACAAATTTTTCTTTTTATTATGGGATGATAATTTCCTAACTTCTCTGAACTCTTGGAAATTTTTACTAGGTGCTAGACATTTTGAATTTACTTTGTTGGGTATTAAACATTTTCATATATCTATAAATATTATGCTTTGTTCTGGCATGGGATTACCTGCAAATGGTTTGAACATTTCAGGTCTCGGCTTTAAGTGGGATTTTCCAATCAAGATCAAAGTAGCCTTTAGTCCTTGACTATTTTTTTTTTTTTTTTCAAATTATCAAGGCAAATCTTTCTCTGTGCTCTATGGAATTCTCCATGAATTAAGAGTTTTCCAGTCTGTCTGGTAGGTTTGACCCTATTTGAATTTTGGGCATTCTTTCACCAATCATTGTATTTCATTCCTTTCCTTGCCATAGGTAGTTTCTTCATGTGCATAACCTATTAGCACTCTGCTAAGGATGTAATGCAGAGGGGACCCTGTATAAATCTCTAGAACTCTCTATGCAGTTTAATTTCTTTTGAACTTTGCAATAATATCTTAAGTTGCTTTGGTCTCTTCAGGCTTTGAGCTTGGTCTCCTTAACCTAAGGACTTTACCAGAATTCAACTAGATGATTCCTCTCTACTTTGTAGCTTGAAACTTATTCAGAAAATAATCTGATACAACCATAAGGTACCACTTTTGGTTTCTTTTCTCCCAGGAATAACTGTTTTTTTGCTCCCTAACATACAAACTATTATCCTACATAACTTTCATTTCTTCTTCTTGTTTTACATAAGGAAGTAAATCCAGTTTCTGGTAATCCCTTTTCCCAGAAGGAAAAGTTGTACTTTTACTGCTTTTATGCTCTATATTATAGTACATTGACTGTTAAATTATTCTGTGTATAGATACTGCTAGCCCCTTAAATTTACCACTTGAACCATAGAAGACAACTCTTAAAAAAAAAAAAAAAAGCTGGAGAAATTTATCTAGATAAGTCACTTCATATGTAACTTTGTCACATTAGATATAGCACAATTTAAGGATTAATGAACTGAAAATGATTTTCAAAGAAAGCTTCTATTTATATTTAAATAGAAAAGATCTTAAAAACACAAAATATAAGGTTTTCTCTTTAAAAGAAGGATATTCAACTGTTTACTGCCACTTTTAGTAACAAAAACAGACATCTAAATACTATTCTGTTTTTTTTTTGTGTGTGTTTGAGTTGCCTATTAAGAAAGCAATCATTTGGAAATGGTATAGCATCAAGCTGCCAGGTATTTGTTCATGAAAAATGCCCATAAGGGCCATACTATTTTTCAGACTCAAGAGAATCCTTGAATTCAGAATGATAAATAGATTTTTTTTAAATAAAAGCAAACTAACAAAGTAGTAGCCCAATGAAAAGAAAGATTATATTAAACCTAAATACTAAAACATCCAGAGATGCAAAAAGTTGAATATAACAAGATTTAGCTTTTGAATATATACAAAGGAAAAGGAAATATCAATTTGATAATTAAAGCCAATTTCCAAATGAGAGTAAATTAAAATTTAAGAAGACAGTCTCATCGATTTTAAGAGTTACTGCCCTAAACAAAATTAGTCACTACAGAAAAGGACTATTCTGCAATTTGAAGCAGAGAATAGACTTCTGCTGACATGAGAGTGGCAAATGTCTGTCAAGGGCATTATCAACTTACTCAAAGGATAAGAAGTGCTCCAATGTGACCTGCTTAGGGAGCTAAACTAGCCCAAATATACACCTGCCTTCCAGTACTACATTAGCCCTGGAAAAGCTCAAAGGGCATAGAAATATTTATTCAGATCAGTCTTCTCTTACCTTCTTTCAGTGCAGTTCTAAATCTAAGCTAAATGTAAAATGGAACCATCTTAGTCCATTTGCGCTCCTATAACAAAAATATCACAGACTGCAGGGCTTAAAAACAACAGAAGTTTATTTCTTACAGTTCTGGAGCCTGAGAGGTCTAAGATCAGGTGCAAGCAGCTATGGTGTCTGGTAAAAGTCCATTTGCTGCTTGATAAACGTCTATCTATTTGCTGTAATCTCACATGATTCTCTTTTATAAAGGTACTAAGCCCTATCACAGGGTCTCCTCCCTCATGATCTAATCACATTTCAAAAGCTCTACCTCTTAATATCATCATATTGAGGATTAGGTTTTAACATATAAACTTTTGGGGAACTCAATCATTCAGTCTGTAGCAGGGAAACCTGTCTTTGACATCATCCCTGACTTATCTCTGGATACTTTTAATTTATGTTCTATTCTATGCTTCACTTGAAAAATAGACTGAACTAATGGATAACGATATATCCCATCTTAGGCCTTTTCATTCTTCTAAATAAATAGTAAAAATCATCTCAATGAGTCTCTTGAGTAACATTTTTTTTTCTGGAAAGTTCTTCAGACTAGCAGATTTAAACAAGAAAACTCAGTTATTATCAGTGCTCAATAGTAATTCTATGTTTGTACTGTTTTCTGAAAATACAGCTTCAGAAAATAGGCAGTTAGCAACATATCAATACAGAAAGATAACATATTGTGAGACCTATTCTCATTTTTAAAACAAATATCCCCTTTAATAATAGCACATTGAGGCTGTTCATTCTGTTTTATTTCAATATGACTAAAAACTTGAGATATTAGTATATCTGGATGAAAAACACATTGAAAATACACAACCGTTAGCATTGATTTGTTATGCAGTACATTAGAATGTAAGGTGAACTAACACATTGCTAGCAACACTCCTCACTTATACACATTTATATTATGTTGTTTGCTTCACTGTTTATGCAGCTCAAATTTCAGAAGTGGTTTTCTCAAGAGTCAAAATGAAATTCTGCAAGTTCTGGATGCTACTTTACATAGCATTCCTATACCAACTATTTTTCACCTGTAAGTGAATAATTATATTTGATATTCTTCTCAGCTGGTCCCTCTCACTCTTTATTTCATATTTTCAAAGACTGCTAACTCTAATATTTTTGTATTTTCCTTTTAGTCTGGAGAATGTAGTTGTCACTTCAAGAGAATCTTGCTTGGCATGCCTTTAAATCCCACACCAATTTATCAAGGATTCTTACCACATGTGCTTCCATATCCTCTTGGACATGCATTAGTCATAAAACTCAATGTATTATATTGTGCCCACTTGTTCATACAGATGTCTCTCCTATGAGAGTATAGGCTCCTTGAGATCAAGGACTGTTATGCCTTTCTAATATATGCATACTGAAGCATTCCCTCTTGCATGCATAGCTTGAAAATTTTCAGATTATTGTTTTCAGTCAAGATATAGTCATTCAATGAATACCTATTTTGAAAATAATTATGTACATTAGTTGTAAATATACATGTGTGTATGTGTGTGCATACTGTGTGTGGGTGAGAGTATAATCAGAAATTTCAAATGTAGCAAAAAATTCTCAGAGTAATTTCACCTGACACATGCAAAACTACAGTTTAAGTTGCATAAAAAATACAAATGTGTAGAAAATCTTGTAACACAGGACAGAAGATGAACATGTATTCATGACCACAGAAATGTAAAGAAACTTTTTAACACTATGGTGCAAAATTGACTATATTAATAAAAAATACTAAAGTATAGATCAAAACTTCATAAATACATGCAGTTTTGAGAGAAATGTCCAGACGTGAGTAAAGATACAGTTATTAAATCTAATTCAGAGGGGTTAAGGTGAGCTCTAAATAAGGATGATTCTGGATAGGAGAAGCTGTGCCTAAATTCATTTTCCTTTTGCCGATAAACAAATGAAATCTGCTAGCTCTGTAGAAAAATAGTACCATTAAAAATGTCATAAATAAAATCACAGTCCAGCAGATTATATAACATGGCTGGAGGTGATGCTTCTTTTCTACATTTAGCTGGTATGAAGGTAAGCAGAAAAGAAATCTGGGTAGAAGAAACATAACTCAGATAGTTGACAGAGTAAATGCAGAAAGGAATCTTTAATGTCATGGTCCAGGCAACAAAATGAAATACTAATGTTTTTAAATGAAACACTGATACATCAAAATCATGGACGATTATGTTTTCAAAAGGATATGATAAACACAATAGGTATAAACAGAGGAATGAGTACTAAATGATTACATATGTGAAGTTCTACATCAGATAAAACTCTAATCCATAATGATAGAAATGAGATTCAAGTGTGCCTGGGGAGGAAGGTATGGAGATTGACTTTAAAAAGAATTAAGGAGATTTTGGAAAAACAAAATAAAATGTTGTATATCTTACCTGCAGCTAGTTATATGGATATGTATGTATTTCTAAATAAATTGAACTATAAACTTAAAATGTATGGATGTTGCTACATGTAAATTATGGCTTAATAAAGTTGATTTTAAAATACCATTTTCAATAACATCAAAAAATAAAATACTTAAGCATAAATTTGACAAAAGTATGAAACCATTACAATGAAAACTAAAAATATTGCTGAGAGAAATAAAGGAAGACTTAATATAGATTACGTTTAAGGGTTGACTTTTTATGTAAAAATTGACAGTCAATGATTAATATTTTATGGCAATTTAAAGACAAATTTTAAAATATAAGAATAAAAGTTGGAGAATTAACACTACTAATCTTAAAATATATATAAAACTATCTTAAGAGAATGCCGTATTTCTAAAAGAATAGAAAATTCAACTAGTAGAAAAAATATAAATTATAAAATGTACACTGATTTTTTTAAATGACATTTCCAAGGTAATTCAACAGGGAAAAGAAAGTATTTTCAGCAAATGATTCTAGCAACTGTGTTAATATTAGAAACAACAAACCTGGATTCTAACTCTAGACATACACATCAGTTAATAAAGATGAATTATAGACCTGCATGTAAAGAGTGAAAATTTAAAAAACATATAGAGGACATGGGAAAATACCTTCTTGTTTTAGGAATAGGCAATTTTTTTAGTAGACACAAAGATTATAAATTATAAAAGAAAAATTTATAACGACTTTATTTAAAAAGCTGCTTTTCAACAAAAGACACAGTTAACAAAACACAATATCAAGGTAAACAGAACAGCTTTGTAGAACAAATAACTTGCAAAAGATTTTATATAGATGTATTAAAAGTTCCTATAAATCAATAATAAAAGCACAAATAATCCAGGAAGAATGGGTGAAGTACTGGAACCAACACTTCATTTATAATATTTATAAACATATGAAAATATATTATTTTATGATTGGGAGAGTAGAAATTAAAAATTCAGTGTAGTTAGGATGACTAAGTCGAAATGATCAACAATACCAAGGATGTAGAGAAACTAACATACATTGCTTGTCAATGGTAAATTGGTATGGCAACTTCAGAAAACACTTTGGCAGTAATTTAAGAAGAAAAAGCATAAAATTACCATGTTACTAAACATTTGAATTCCTAGATATTTGTCCAAAAGAAATATAGCCTATTAAAAATAGCTTATACAGTAATATTTATAACTATTTTGCTTACAGCAGCCAAAACACTTGAGGTAACCTAAATATCTCTCCATAGACCAATGAATTTTTAAAAACCCTGTGGTGCATTTATTACATTGATATAATGGAATGATACTCAGTAATTAAAATATACTTAATTACCAAAATGTGTGTATGCATATATATAAGTTCATTTGTTTGTTTTTGAGATGGAATTTTGCTCTTGTTGCCCAGGCTGGAGTGCAATGCTGTGATCTCAGCTCACTGCCACCTCAGTCTCCCAAGTTCAAGAAAATCTCCTGCATCAGCCTCCCAAGTAGCTGGGATTACAGGCACCTGCCATCTTGCCCCCAAAATAGTAAAAATTTTTGTATTTTTAGTAGAGATCGGGTTTCATGTTGGCCAGGCTGGTCTCGAACTCCTGGCTTTAGGTGATTGTTCCATGTCTGCCTCCCAGAGTGGTGGGATTACAGGCTTCAGTCACCACGCCCAACCTTATATATGTTTTATACCCAAAATGTCAATTATTTAAAGGAAGTTTACCTCTTAACATAGCTAAGTAATAAAATATATGAATAACATATGATAGCTATCCTTTAAACTTTGATTTCTTAAAATAGGGCATGTATAATAAAACAATGCATATATGGCATTCATGGAAACTCATTAAATCTGAGGACACACAATAAAGTTCAATAAAATAACAGAATTAATCTGGGCAACATGGCTGACCACTGACCACAGTGTCATACCATTAGAAATTAATAGCTTGTTTACAAAGATTCTCTGATCAGAAATTTTAAAAATACCATTCAATATTACTTGAGTCAAAGGGGAAACACTTATGTAAGCTGAAGAATTTTTTAAACAGATTGATGCTGAAAACATAACATCAGAATCTATAAATCTATAGAAAGAAAAGGCTATCACATTAAATGTTTATATTTAATTTTTTTAAATTGAAAGAACACAAAAACCTAGAGAATAGTACATGCAAAAATGAAAGAATGAATAATGAACAAAATTTTAACACATTACTTATAAAACATAAAAGATACAGAAAAGAAATCAGTAATAGGATTAATAAAGATTAAAAAATAAAAATGAAAACTCTAAAGCACAATGTTTAGAAACCTTAACAAAATAAACCACTACGTAATATGTACACATACACAAACAGACACATATATTTTGAGACAAAGGAGCAAACTTCTGCCTTTGGCTAGCCACATAGTGAGTCCTTGCTATGAAAAATCCCCTTTTCTTATTCTGCTTGTTAACATAACTTCACAAACCCCTGACTCAGTGACTGAATGCAGCCCTTTGGAAAAATGCCTTGAGGATAATAAGCAGGATATGGCAAGAGTTTCACATGTCTTTTCCTGAATCACTGCACTTTTAGAAAAGATAAGTTCAATGAGCCTAGCCCTTGTCTATTCCTGTGCATAAGATAAATGATGAATAATTATGCCTCTGTCTAAAATGATGCCTCGATCTAAAATGATGAATAATTATGCCTCTGTAATCTGAAACTGATGTAGTAATATTTTGTCACTCAAACTTCGATAAGGACATTTGATGTTAACCTCTAAGCACATGCAGAACCTCCATGACTTGTATATAAGCTGTGATTTGAAGCACTGCTTCACCAGTCTGATAGAAATTCTCTGAAAGACTCCTCCCAGGTTATAATCCTCAAGAAGACTCTGAATAAAATGAATTTTGATGGTTGACTCAGGGGTTTCCAAACCCCAGCAGGACTTTGCATAGCAGAAAGCGAGCCATGCGCAAGTGAGCAGTATTGCCTGAACTCACCTCCTGTCACATTAGCAGAGGCATTAGACTTTCATAGGAGCACACCCTATTGTGAACTGCATGAGAAAGGATCTAGATGGTGCTCCTTATGAGTCTCTAATGCCTGATGATCTAATGTAGAACAGTTACATTCCAAAATCCTCCCCTACTCTCCCCAGTTTAAACACTTCATCTTTTAGTAGGCAATACATTCTGGTTATAAAGTTACTTCCCACTTTTCCAGTCCTAATTTGTGTATTTGAGACTTCTTTTCAGTTTTTATTTTATGTACATATATATGTGTATACATATACACCACACATACATATACAAATGTGTATATACACATGTATACATACTACAAAATACAAAGATATATACATACTACAAAATATACAGATTCACATACAGATTTATAATTATTGCTTTATGCAATTGTCTTTTAATTCAAATAGGATAAAATA
The DNA here is from genome assembly GCF_048565385.1 of Saimiri boliviensis. Lineage (NCBI taxonomy): Eukaryota > Metazoa > Chordata > Mammalia > Primates > Cebidae > Saimiri > Saimiri boliviensis. The sequence continues at coordinate 49,191,430 of NC_133452.1, forward strand.
ATTACAAATGTAATTTTTTATATTACAAACACAATATATATGTATATATTTAACATTTTAAGTTCAGAGATACATGTACAGAATGTGCAGTTATGTTAAATAGGTAAATGTGTCATCAGGGTTTGTTATACAGATTATTTGATCACCCAGGTATTAAGCCTAGTATCCATTAGTTAGTTTTCCTGATCCTCTCCCTCCTCCCACCCTCTGACAGTCCCAAGTGTATGTTGTTCCCCTCTGTGTGCATGTGTTCTCTTCATATAATTCTCACTTCTAAGTGAGAACATGCAGTATTTGGTTTTCTGTTCTTACATTAGCTTGCTGAGGATGATGGCCTCCATTTCCCTAATCCCCTCTGTCCTTGTAAAATACATGATGCCATTCTTTTTTATGCCTGCATAGTATTCCACAAAATGTTTTTTTTTATTTAAAACTACAAACAAAAATGTATATTACTGAATTTTATATTTACTTAGTTACCTTCCTCAGTGTCCTTTATTTCTTCATTTAAATTCTAGTTACTTGCCAGCATTCTTTCATTTCAGTCTGAAGAGCTTTCTTTAGTATTTCTTGTATGACAGTTTTGCTGGTAATAAATTATTTATTTCCTCCTTCATTTTCAAAGGATAGTTTTGCTACATTTAAAATTTTTGATTAGAAGTGTTTTTAAAAAATGCCTCTGTCTTCTGATGAGAAATCAGCTGTTAATATTATTGAGACTCCATTGTTTGCAGTAAGTCACTTCTGTTTTGCTGCTTTCAAGATTCTCTCTGTCTTTGGCTTTAGAATGTTTTATTATGATATACCTTGGAGTACATATCTAAAAATTATAGTACTTGGGTTTATTGAGCCTCTGGGATGTGTAGACTACTGTGTTTTGTTTTGTTTTAACAAAATCGTGATGTTTTCAGCCATTATTCAAATATTCTTTCTGCTTCTTTCTCTCCCTTCTGTCTTTTTATACTACCAATAACCTTATATTGGTATACTTGATAATGTCCCACAGGTTTCAGAGATTCCTTAATTTTCTTCCCTTTTTTTTTCTTTCTGTTTTTTGGGCTGGATAATCTCAACTGACATATTGTTAAGTTATCTGGCCTTCTAAACTTTGCCATTGAAACACTTTAATGAATTTTTCTACTTTATTATTGTACTTTTCAGTGTCTGAATTTCTGTTTGCTTTTTTAGAAAAGTTCTACCTTTTTATTGACATTCTCTATTTGGTGAGATATTATTCTTACACTTTCCTTTAGTTCTTTAGAAATGAACTGCTTTCATTATATGGATATATTTAAAGTAGCAGATTGAAAATAGTTGTCTTGTATGTTTAATGGCTGAGATTCTTTAGAAGCAGTTTCTTAGTTTTTCTCTGTGCAGGAAACAAACTTTAGAGGTTTTTTTTTTTTTTTTTTTTTTTTTTCTCATGTTTTATAGTTTTTATTGAAAACCAGATATTTAAAGTAGTATATTTTAGCACTGAATATAGGATTCCCTACAATCCTTGGTTTCTTTGTTATTGTTACCGTTTATTTTATGACTTTTCTAACCTAAATCTGTGAAGTAAAGTGTTCTTTAATTATGTGGCCACTGAAATCTCTTCTTAGTTAGCTTGTTAATAATCTACTCCTTATACAGAGATTTATTTTTTAAATGCCTCTGTAAAAAAAAAAAAAAAAAACATAGGTCTCCCAGTCTTTGTTGGGGGGCCCTGAGTGCATAATGGAGTATATCTTTAACACTGAGTTAACGCAGTTGAAAACTTTTTTAGGCTTCACTTTCTGCTTGAAGAAAGCCTCAAGGTCGACTGCAGGTACAGACTTAGGGTTTTCTCACATTTTGCTGTGTCTATCTAGATTCCCAGTAGTATGTCAACCTTTTCAAAGTCTCCATAAAAATTTCACTCTTCAGTTTTTTATTTTAAGCTCTTTGTTTGCTCTTTGTTTGCCCCAACTCTTATCTGCCACTTCAGGAAGCCACAGAGTGAAATAGTTAGCTCCAGTTTCGACAAGAGCGCCAAGGGGAAAATGGGCTTAAAGAAAGCTCTGCAAATGGAGTTTTTCAGGGAACTCCCAGATAGGTCAAATAATTATATTTTGGGGGAATGAGACCTTGAAACCACTGAATCCCTTTCTGCCATCTCCATTGGATACCAGGCTTCTACTTATCTCTGTGATTGCAAGATGGTGATTTTCAAGGCTACTTAAGAGCTGACAAAGGGATAGGAATAATTCAAGTTATAAGCTACTTATAGATGCTCATCAGAGTGTTGTAATCCTACAATTAATAGATTTCTCACTGCTTCTATGGTTAAGAGAATTGTTAGAAGTCTTTAGTCCTCCATTTTTGCTAATGAATGTATTTACTGTTGGTATTAGTTTGGTAAACCGCAGTAATAAAGTATGACTGAGTGGCTTAAACAATGGAAATCTCCTGTCACACAGATCTGAAGTCTAGGAGTTTAAAGTCAAGATATCAGTAGGATTGGTTCCTTCTGAGGGTGGTGAAGACAGAATCTGTTTCAGGTCTTTTTCCTTGGCTTATAGACAAATATCTTCATATTTTTGTGGCACTTTTCATGCACGTGTGTCTGTTACCAAACATCCTCCTTTTGTAATGACAAAAGTCATATTGGCTTAGGGCCCACTCTAATGATTACTTCTGTAAAAGCCTATTTCCAAATAATGTCATAGTTTGAGGTATTAGAGGTAGGAACTTCAATAAATAAATTTGAGGGGACCACAATTAAATCTATAGCACCATCATAATTCATCTATGCAGAGAAGTCATGACATTAACTTCATTGATGCAAAAGGATTATAAGACTCAAAACACATTCATGTTGGTGAGGAAGGAGACCCCTTCCTCTTAAGCTTCTAAGGCCACTTCCCCTTTAGCCTTCTACATTGTGTTTTATAAGGAGAAGTTAAAAGTCAGCCAGAGGAGATCAGTGGAAGGACAGGTTGGTGAGGCCAGGCTAAGGATTAAACCCCCTACTGCTAACCACAGTCCTGTCTATAGATCAGGGAGGTATTATGGAGGAATTTTCCCTCAAAGACATTCTTTCTCAACTGCTCAGACTCCCACCTACTCATGTCCCCCATGCTCTAGACCCTGTCACATGTGCACCTCTTAGACTGTAAGCCTTTAAAATGGCCAGAGTTTTCTTTGTTAGAGAGCTCAGTTGTTGAGGCAGCTCCCGGCCAAATAAAATTACCACCTCCTTCCCTGTTTGGTGTTCAAGGGGTTTGTTTGCGGCTCCTCCTGCTTCATTAGAAGCAGTCAATAAATTAGAATTTGATAAGCATTTCCTTTACATGATATCCTCATGTACACATATGTGTATGTGCATATTCCTCATCCCCTATCAGTTTGCACCTTACTTAGTAGGGATACACTAGAGGCTTTCCTGCTATTGTCAGAAAAAAAAATAATAATTACTATCACTGTTGCTGTTTTATATAAGGCTAAAAGTTTCAACCAGTGAAATTTGACAACAGGATTAGATGCCTTAGAGTTGTTAAGAGAGATGTGTGATTATGAGTTATTATTATATGTTTGGATAACCCCCAAGAATCAATGTGAAGAAAATCTCTATAAACAACATGAGAACCTAGTAGATTTACAAACAACATAAAAAAAAAGTCTCTGATCTCAAGGGTACTACTTTCAAGTATGACAGAGTAGTTTTCAAAAAAAAAAAAAAATCAGTGCTGCTGCCAAAACAAGTTATTAACAAATCCAGATCAAAATAGAAGTAGACAATCCAGATAAAAAATGCATTTGTTTGAAGGCATTAGGGAGCTGCTGAGAAAATCAATAATGAGGATTCATAATGCTTAAGAATTTAGCCAATGTTTTGGGAGCAAAATTAACAGATCGATGTGCTCATTTCTCTGTTACAGTCTTCTCATCAGAATCCGAATCCCTAAAGTTTATCATTTTGGTCTCTCCAGCCCTATCATTTTGGTCTCTCCAAATGTCTGCTTCTTCCTCTGACTCTTTGTACTTGCCCTCTACATAACCATTAACTGAATGATCTGTGTCTTGCACCATTATCACAACTGCAAAAATGCTCCCACAAAAAAATGTAGTTGCATAATTTTGTTTTATTTCTGTTTCTTTATTACTTTGAAATTTATAAGGAGCATAATTTCAACCTAAAATTATATATTCAGGCAAACTTTCCATCAAGTGTTAAGATAAAGATAATTTTCAGGCATGTAAGTACTTGGATGTATACTTGCTATTTAACCTTGATTAATAGTTTATATGAAGAAACACCTGAGTTAGATTTGTAATCAGATAATTAATGGATTCAACCTAGGTGAATGTCAAAGGGAAGTCCCAGGACAGTAACCATGTAAAAGTAACAAAAAATTACACTTACTCTAGATTGGAAAATATAGAAAAATCTAAAAGGAAAGTTTTCTAGGAAGTAAATGTTTTTCTGTGGAATGGCAGAGACAAGGGAGAGACTGAGAAAATTTATAATTTTTATAAAGAATATTTTTGTAAATTATAGTCTCCAGAAGAAACAAAGTTATAGATGAAAACATGGTACATATAAAACCAACTCTTCAAACTAAAATGAAAAGCTATATGTTCAATACGACAACAAATTAGTTTCTAGTTATCAAAAAAAAAAAAAGCTCAGAATATTGGGAAGAAGGCTTGCCTTTATTCTCATAAGAAAAAAGAAAAGGAATCAGAAACTCCATAGTAAAACACTAATATCATCTCTTACATTGTTAGCATAAAGAGATAATAGAGAGAGTGCAGCTTTCTGTAACTCTTATTCCCTTCCCGCTTTTCTGTGTTCTGTCAAAGCTCTTACCAGATTCCATCCCCTTGATACTGGACTTCCTACCCTCCAGAACTGTGTGAGAAATAAATATATTTTCTTCATAAATTACCTTGTATGTGGTATTTTCTTATAGCAACATAAAATTAAGACAAATGCTAAAAAATCTTCAGGAAAATATTTTTTGAAACAGCCCCAGAGACACTGACGAAAAAAAAAGGCAGTATTCTTCAAATTAGCAACAATGGACATTAGAAGACAATGGTTCAATCTTAAAGGCTGAAAGAAAAGGATTTTAAACAGGGAATGCTATTAATGGACAGCAAACATTCAATTAGGGCAATATTAGAAAGTACACAAAATAAAGACCCTTCCCCAAAGGATTTATTAAGACTATAACCAGACCACAGTTTATATTTATTAATACAACTTTTTCCTAAGTCCAGTTAGCATATCAAATAGGAATGTTACAGCACTATGTCAAAATGGTATGACAGCATGTCATTGTTGAGATTAAATAAAAAATCACAAGACCACCAAGAAGGAACGTAAGTCGCCCATTAGCCTTTATCAAAATAATGGCTACTGTGTGTGACGTATATAAAAATTCTATAGTCTAAATTTTTATGTTCTTAACATGGAACTGTACTATATTTGAGATTGACAGGTATTTTAGAATTCTAGAACTGGGAGGCGTAACTGTTTCAGATTTTCAGATGAAGCAATAAAAAACTGCAAATTTGCAGTTTTAACTAAATAAAGTTCATCACAGTTAGAAACCAGATTTAAGGATTTATCTTTTTTGTTTGTTTGTTTTTATGGTTTGAACTATTCAATTTAGCCTGAATACTTTCAATGACAGTTTGTAAAGGAATTTCAGTTTTTTTAAAATTTATTCGTTTATATGAAATAAAAACAAGCATTCTCATATCTTCCGCCTAGTTTTCCTGATTCAGCCTTCTGGAGTAATATTCAGCATTTTAAAGGCTTTAAAGAAAATCCCTTTGCCACCTTTGAAAATGCAGATGTATCTATGAAAGCTGCTTAAAATTAGATTTATGAAAGGCACTTTTAAAAATTTAGTGGGGTTCTTTTGAAACTGTAATGAAAGAAACTTCTTTGGAATTATCATTTCCATGGTAATGTGCTTTAAAAACAAAAACACAAATGTTTGGCAATTAATTCATTTTTTTTCATATATAGGCTCCTCCATATCCATGTCATTATTTCTATAAATAAAATCATAAAACATTTCATATTACCATATAGCAAGCTTTAATTAACCATTTAAGAAATTTGTCTATTCATTTTGTAGTCCTCAGGGATATAAGGTATATATAACATCCAAATATAAGCAATTTAGTATAAATATTCTGTCATATTTTACAAGTGTAATAACAGAATATGATAAATAATTGCTGTTTATGTCTGAGATGCAGAAAAATCTTAATCTATTTCCCTGTTTGAAAATATATAAAATGTAACAGTAAGTAGCCTCACTGGCCTTGTTTCAATAATAATGTTTCTGTAACCGTGTCTATGAAAAGCTTAAAAATAAGCACATTTTATAATAGCAATGTTTTATGAAAAAATTATACTATTAGGTATAGTCTTTGTTCATAAAGATTTTGATTTGCTTGGTTATTCTGTTATGCCTACTCATATAGGATGTTTCCTGAGTGCTTTGATATGTTTTCTTATGTAATAAAAATAAGAATAAAAATACACGTTGCCATAATAGTGTTATGGCAAGACATTTTTGCCAGGTAGTATGAACAATTTCTAAATGTCATTATGTGATTAAGCAGTAAGGCACAATAATATTTCATATTACACTGAAATTCTATAATAGGTGCTGAAATTACCTCTCAACATCACACCCGGGAGTATCTCTTTGAAATTTTTACATGATAATTTCACAGGTTTATAAAAAAAGAATAAATGAAGTCATTAAAAATTTTTTTTCTTAGGTAAATTTAAATGCTTTCCATCGCACATTGTGCAGTCGTTAAAGCCTAATGCATTTTCCTGGGAAAATATTTCACAAGATTTTTTAGCTTTTTTTACTGGTAACTCAAAGTTTGTTAATTTGACTTAAATTTGGTTTCTGCCTTGGAATATAATAGAGACAATTACCTTCTCAATTTCCAAGGTAATAATTTATCAGTCATACTAACAAGTGCTTGCTTCTTCATATCATAGTGTTTGAGTCTCTGACTTTTTTTATGTCTCCTCAACCCTCAGATTGCTTTCAGTACTTTTTTGTGGAATTTTTTCTGTCTCAGATGAGAGTGGGACTGCCCTTTCTATTGATGGTGAAAGTTGATCAGACAGAAGAGCACTCCAAAGATATGTAAATGATGGATAGCAACCTACTCCCCTAAATTATATGTAAGAACACCAGAATCAAATATTTAAACTTACACTTTGGTTATATATAAAGTGAATAATTTTGCTTATCAATGAAGTAGTAGAGAAGCTATGTTTGCCTTTTTAAAGTATTTTTATTTTTATTTTCTAGATTACCCAAAAGTAAGGCAACAAATGCTTTTGATCTCTTAAGAAAATTTTGAATGCCTTCTCTTATTATTTGTTTCTGCAGAAACTGACCCTGGGAAAAGTATATTCAAGATAAATAGATTATTAGGGACATTAGCAAGGAAGAGAGATTTGAAACAGATGAAGAAACCCATCCAATAAAGTGGCTAACCAACCAGCTACCACAGTGGCTCAATGGAGCTTAATTCCATGGTAAAACTATGGGAAGCAATTCAGAACACAAAATTCAGAATTACCTCTAACCAAGGTTAGGGGAGCTGAAGATTAATGTGTCAACTCTAGAGGGTGATTGGCTGGAACTCAGAGTAAGGAAGTAGATATTCCATAGCACTTTCAGACTTTCAGGAACACCTAAGTAGAGTGACCATCTGTGGTTCCAGAAACAAAGCAGATTCTGGCAGTTGTAAGTTGTGTTAAGCACAAGACAAACGATATTATTTTCTGTTACATAGAAAGTGGTAATCATATTTTCTGTGGTTTCAACTAAGATACAGATATTTGTGGATAGAGATTATAAAATGGAATTTATGCTTCCATGTAGAGTGAATAGATATACTCATTAATCTTGTTTATTCTTAGATATCACCTATGCATTCCTCAACTGATAGTTGAATGAACTCATAGAAACTATAAGTCATCTTCCACTTCATATATTGAAGATCCCTAAATTCAGTCATATCTAGATGTCTCTCCTGAGTTTCAAGCATTTGTCTTTTTTTTCTAGATCTCATTCTAAGTAATATTTTAAGAAAATGGCAGCTAACATTAAGTACATACTTTGTGCTAAAAAGTACCTTATGCAATAAGCTTTGTTATGTGATATGGTTGGGCTCTGTGTTCCCACCCAAATCTCACCTTGAACTGTAATCCCCGTAATTCCCATATGTCAAGGGTAGGATGAGATGGAGGTAACTGAATCATGGGTGCGGTTCCCCCATGCTGTTCTTATGATAGTGAGTGAGTCTCAGGAGATCTGATGATTTTTATAAGTGTCTGGCATTTCCTCTGCTTGCACTTACTCTGTCTCCATCCTGCCACCTTGTGAAGAAGGTGCATGCTTCTTCTTTGCCTTCCATTATGATTATGAGTTTCCTAGATCTCTCCAGCAATGTGGAACTGTGAGTCAATTAAACGTCTTTCCTTTATAAATTATTTGGTCTCAGGCAGTTCTTTATAGCAGCCTGAGAATGGACTAATACAATATGGATTATCAGAATTAATCCTCACAACAACCCAAGAAATAGCTACTGTTACTATTTAACAAATGTGAAACTAAGACTTGAGAGTTTAATTAGCTTGTTTGAAATTACCTAATGTGTATTGAAGTGTGAATTTGAATCAGGGATTCTGATTCTAAAGTCCTGGTAACAAAGTTTATCCCAGGATATATAAGAAATTACAGGGAATTGGCTTATGAAATTGTGGGGCTTATTTGGCAAGTATGAAATATGCAGGGCAGATTTTAAGGAAGGACAGGCTATAACTCTTAGGCATAAGTTCATTCTGTTGTCCATATTTGTATTTCATTTTCAGAAAAGTTTTACCTGTGCTTTTAAGGCATTTCAACTGATTGATCTCAGGCACCCAGCTTGTGTTAGACAATCAGGACTTTAATCACATCGACCAAATACCTTCCTAGCAACACAGAGATTACTGTTGGATTAAATAACTGGAGAATGCAGACTAACCAAACAGAAATAAAAAACTAATCAGTTTCTAATCATTAGAATAGATACTTTTACTTAAATAATCAACAATATTTCAAACTCAGCAAGATCAAAACATTTCCTTAAAATAATGTTATTTTTCTGCATTTCTCATCACAGCCCTATCTAGAATTTCCATGAAAAATAAATCCAAACATGTTGATTCCTTCTGCAAACCACATATCATTTTTTTGAATCATTTTGATATTTAGTACATAGCTAATAGCATGATATATGTGAAATATTCAACAAATGTCTGTTTGTGTATCAATATACCTTTACCTCACATATATTTTTCTTAAAAAAAAACTAAGATGTTCATGAATATATTTTTGTAATCCATATGTAAATAAATATATGATGTATTTTTTTAACCATCATTACGAAGGCCATATAAAAATAAAATGAAGTTTTTCTAATTTCAATTTGTGGGTATTTTAAATAATGTGAAGCAAATGAACATATATATATACATACTGTAAGTTCTTCCTAAGTAGCCATTAGGTAAGTTTGTATTTACCCCATACTATTATTTATTATTAAGGGTAAGATGATAGCTTTAAATAAATACATGTTGATAAAATTAATTCAATAATCTAAGACCTTCTGTTGAATCATTTATTCATTTATCCATTCATTCATTAACTCTCTTTAATAGAGTATTGTTATTCAGGCACAAGAGGTTTAAAATTATATAAATTCTGCCATTAAAAGATCAAGCTCTGTTTTGTGTTATCTAACAAAGAAATTTAGTACTATGTTTTCATAGTATTAAGTTAGCAAATTTACAGAAAAAATGCAGCAAGTTAAAAATAATTTTAAATGTTTGGTGGATGTGTTTATATTATGGTTTACATAGAAGGATGATTTTGTTCAAACTAAATGGACATGGGATAAACATTCATATTTTATGAGAAATAACTAAAAAGTTGAAAGTGTGCATGTTATGGCATTATTATAATTTCACACGTACAGATACACTTTCCAATACAATTCCAGAACGTTTGAAACTACAAAGCAGTTTGTCAGTTTATAAAAGCAAAAATTCTACAAAATAACTGTGAGGATAGTGAAAGTATTCCTTTATGGATAATGAATAGTCTGGAGAATTTTGACTGAGAAATAGAAAATAATCAAATTGTTAATGTCTGTAAATTGTGTATTTTCAGAATAATTTACTTTGTTGGGTAAAAGTGGCAACCAAAGAATAGCTTGATAGAGTTACAGGATGAATAAAGAGCTGGTTCTATGCAGTGTTTTTCTCCAGTCAGATATGTTAAATAAAGAACAACTAAAATGTCAAAAAGAAAGGCAAAACAGCATGGTGCTGTTATAAAAATGGATGCATAGATCAATGGAATTGAATAGGGAACCTAGAAATAAAGCCACATAACTGTAGCCAACTCATCTTTCAGAAAGTCAACCAAAACCTACACTGGGGAAAGGATACCTTATTCAATAAATAGTGCTGAAAAATTAGATTGCCACATGCAGAATAATAAAACTGGACCTTTATTTGTCACCATATACAAAAATTAACTCAAGATGGACTAAATACCTAAACATAAGACCTAAAGCTATACAAATACTGGAATAAAACTTAAGAAAAACTCCTCTGTATATTGGCCCAGGCAAAGAGATCATGACTAAGACCTCAAAAGCAAATGTAACTAAAACAAAAATACAGAAATGGGGCTTAATTACTAAAAAACTTCTGCACAGCAAAAGATGTAACAGTGAACAATCAACCTGCAGAATGGGAAACAGTATTTGCAAATTATTCATCTGACAAGGTACTAATGTCCAGGATCAATAAAGAAGTCAAATGACTCAACAATTACAAAAAGAACAACAAACAACTCCACTAAAAGTAGTAAAAGGGTATGAACAAACATTTTTCAAAATAAGACACAAAAATGGCCAACAAGCATATTAAAAATGGCTCAATATTAATAATATAAGAGAAATTAAATTAAATTAAAACCATAACAAGATACCATTTGACACCATTCAGAATGGCTATTTTTAAAAAGTCAAGAAACAACAGATGTTGTCAAGAATGTGGAGAAAAGGGAACATTTGTCCACTTGGTAGGATTATAAATTAGTACAACATCTATAGAAAACAGTAGAGAGATTTCTCAAAGAACAAAAATAGAACTACTGTTCAATCCAGCAATCCAACTACTGGATATCTACCTAAAGAAAAATAAATTGTGTATAAAAGATCCCTGCACTTGTAGATTTATTACAGTACTATTCATAATAGCAAAGATAGGGCCTCAACCTAAGTGTCCATCAGTGGAGGATTGGATAAAGAAAATGTGATGTATGTATAAATATATCACGTTTTTAAATTCAGGTATACACACACACACGTGAAACAAATGAACATATATCTACAGGCTGTAAGTTATTTTTAATTAGCCATTAAGAAAGTTTGTGAAGCAAACTCAGCAAGATCAAAACATTTCCTTAAAATGTTACATATTAACATTATTTTGTGTGTGTGTGTGTGTGTGTGTGTGTGCGCGTATATCCTATATATATATCACATAATGTGTACACATGGTTATATATATATATCATATATATATATCAGATATATATACATATATATATCTGATATATATATATATCACATATATGTGATATATATATATATCAGATATATATATATATATATCACATATATGTGTGTGTGTGTGTATACACATGTGTACACATTATTTAATGGCCCATGTGTGAGAACACGCAGTATTTGACTTTCTCTTTCAGAGTCATTTCACTTAAGGTATTGGCCTCCAGTTTTATACATATTGCTGCAAAAGACATGATTGCTTTTTAATGGCTGAGTAGGTATGAGTGGTACACACACATATATATCTATATCTTATATATGTAAATCTGTACAATTGTATTTTTTTAAGAATAGAGATTTAGTGGTACTCAACATTATACTTAGTGTTTTGTTTTTTAGAATTGATCAAGAAAGAGACAGTAGTTAAAATTGTTTTTTGCTCAGAGAGAAATCTGATCCTCCTATATTTCATTTCCAGAACAGCAAGAAAAACATTTAAAAATTAGTAATCAAAGAGAAGTTACTGGATTAAAGACTGCCTATCAAAAAGATCTATAGTCCAGTGTATATTTTTCTTCCAGAAATTTTAATAGCATTAAACACAAAACATAGATTTGCATTCCCAAATCAATTTTATTTTTTCAATAAAAAATGTTATCTGAGAATTCTAAGTACACAATGGGTGATATTTTCCTTTTACGTGTATCCTTGTTTGATTTACCTCCCCATCTTTTTAATCTTGGTTAGGGAAGGAGTATCAAGTTCAATTTCCCTACCATGCTAAAGTCCTAGGGCATAGCCTTCTAATAGCAATACCACCATTGACTGCCCAAAGTATAGCACCATCTACCACTTTCTCACTGCTGACTGCTTACAGCTCTTGAGTTCCAGTTTTAGTTATATTGTGAGGGAGGGAAGGCTAGAGAGCAGCCTTTTATTCTCTGCAAGTTTAGGAATAAAATAAAGAATAAGTATTTTCCTAAGATCTAGTTGTTTTTTAGTGAGAAGATGGTTTAAAAAATAAAACTGCCAAACAGTAGCTGTGGAACCTAAATTCAAATATTGAACTCTGTAAGTATATTACACATATAAAAGTAAATTAATTGGAAATTATTAGAGTGACATAAGACAAATCAAACATGAATATTCAGTATGACTGATGTGAAAAACAAGGAACTACAAGGCCAGTTCCTTGGAAGACTGAATAGGTTTCTTTGACACTAAAAAATACAGAAGAGGACTAATATATAAAAATTAATACTTTTAACATCATGGCCACAGAATCAGAAGTACAGTAGAAATAAGGCAATTACCTTTGGTTGATGATCAACTTTGTAATATATAAAACTTAGAGTTTTCTATGATTTTAAAAGTTACAATATGCTTCGCCTTTTTCTGAATGATATTATTTTTAACATTCTGAAAATAACTTTTACTCTCTTCTTTTTTTTTTAATGTAAGTAGGTTTTTCATTTTTTGGTATTATATTTTCAGTTATTTTACTTCCACTTGTCAAAAATTCTTCATGTGTTTGGTCAGATTGTCCTGTAATCTCTGATAGTTCCAAATTTGAATTTGATTTTTTAAAGTGAAACAAAATTTAGTGGACCAAATAAAACATTCAGAAGTGCCTGTCATTCTATCTGTGCTTATTTAAAGGAATATTTGAAAAATTCTTCTCTCATGCAATAAATTACCAACAAAATAAATGCCGCTGTATTTTATTTCCTTAGAATAAAACCAATTTCTACTCTTACTGTAATTATTAAGAAGTTTAAGATCTATGATAGCAGTCAAAGTCTGGGCATGTTTGCTGAGTGCAGCACGTTTTGCCATAGACACCCTATTTTGGACCCATGTTGAAGTTTAGTGCTAGAGTGTTGGAGCTAAGAAAATTAGTCACTTTGGACTGGTCACATCCACAGCCGAACTCAACATCTTCCTATTCAAACACGTTCTTTTTGTGTCCATCTTAGGTGATGTCACTATAACTCTCTCAGTTGCTTAAACCAGCAAACTTTTGGACCTTCACAGAAACAAAGTTTTCTGACCCCTGGTTTACACTAATCTTTGATTCATCTTTCTCCTCTTAGGTTTAATTACCAACTTCTATTCAATTATTTATATAACTCATCATATCAAATCTGATTTCCTCCATTCTCACAGCCACAGTTCACGTCTTAACCATCCCTCCCTTTTGCTGTAAACTTACCTTTTTATCTTTTTTTTGGTTGTTGTTTCTACCCATTTCCTGCCATTCTAAACTTGAGCTGCTGAGCTGATGTTTCTAAATGATGCAGAGAAGATTATGAGTACTTAGAATCCTTCATTCCCTTTTCACTGCTAAATAATTTTATTTTCCATTGTTATCTGACCCACAGTATGACACCTAAGACTTTTTATAGTCTGGTTTCTGACAGTCTCTTCAGCTTCCTTTCTCACTAATCTCTGCCTAAGCTCTGTCAGGGTAGCCCTTACAGAACTATTCTAACAAATGTTCTGTGATATATACATTATTTTTTTGACTTGAAAATGATACTTTCTTTGCCTGAAATCCAGTGAAGACATACAGACAATGGCAATAGCATAAGCTGAGAGAGAAAGGCAAAGCTAAAAAGAGAAATAAAAGATGTACATAATTTCCTAGGAAACTCAACTAGGAAAATAATACCAATAATAATACCAATAATATCAATCCTAAAGATCAGAGAATAGGAGAGAAGATGGTACCAAGCAAAAGATGAACACAGTAATTCTGTGGTGGAACAGAAATATAGAAACCATATTTTAGAAAACATAAGAGTGCAGATGCTGTTCTTTCTTTAAAAAATGAAAAATAAAGTTTAAAAATGTAAGGGACTTACCAAAAAATATCTTAAATATTTAGACTTATGTCTCTAGAAGTAGAATTGAGAGCTGGAAAGAATTTAGGCATAGGAGTGCTGGGATATTACTTGTTGCTGTGATTGTGATACATTTCCTAGTACCATTTAAATTGTTATACTGCACATATTTTTAAGCTAAAAATAAAGAGGATAAGAGGTTTCTATTTCCCTTAAATTTTAAGGTTAAAGTACCAACAAGAATCCTTATATCATTGCTAATGAAAACAAATGAAAGTTCTAGAATATTCAACAGTATAAAACACCAAGAAATAATGACATATGGAGTTTACACAGAAAAAAAAAAAAGTTAAAATCTATGACAGCAATAACATAGAAGTTGGGACATGGTGAAGGGAGATAAAGTGTTCTAAGATATGCGATAATCACTAAGAAATCCACAAGAATATATGCACTTCAAAATGATAGAAGAACATTTCAAAAACAAGATAATATATACATGTAATCCAAAAGAAATAAAGAAATTAGGAAAAAAAGAAACATCAATCAAAACAAATAGTAATGGAAATAATGATAAAACAATAAAAATAACTATTACATATAAAATTAATCATTGTCAGATTGAACTTTAAAAAATGACAATGTATAAAACTGTACCTCTAAAACCATATATAAAGAAAAGTTGAATATTTTGTACAGATGTTATACCTAGGAAACTAAGTCTAATTCTATAAATGCCAAATAAAATAGATGTTGTTAAAAAGTGGAATTTAAAAGAAGTAGTTTGTGACTATAAAATTTCAATTATCTAGGAATTTACTATAATTTTAAGTTGCTACATATGTAATGTAGATTATATCTGAAAGTGGTATACACATGTGTATAGGTATAATAGTTTGAGTATCATGATAGAAGAGTGTATTATTAGGATAAGACTTATGCATACCACTTTAATTTAAAAAGTTTTTAGAAAGATAGGTTTTTAGTAACATAATCAGCAAACAGCCTAATGAACATATATAGAAAATACATACAACTGCAGAATTCAAGTATTATAAGAAAATTCAAATTATTACATGAAATAAAAGAATAAAAAACTATGAACTACAAAAGTATAAATCTTATAATGCTATTTCATCATAATGTAATAATTTTATATATAAAAATTAATTATGTTTTAGAAATAGAGATTCTAATACTCATTTCCAATTTTAGAAAACATAATGGAAATTTTGAAATATTTAAAACTGAAAAGTAATGAAACACTATATTTGGTTTTGGGATCAAATTATATGAGGCTTACAGTATACACTGGATAATTATATTAAAAAGAAAACCATTAGAAATTAATGGTCTAACCATCTGAAGAAATTAGAGAAAAATAATAAACCTAAAGGATTATCAAAGGACAGAAAAAGAAATGTAAGAACAAACATTAATGAAATACAAGATAATATAGTAGGAAATACAACAAAGAGGATCAACAACCCCAAAATTATGACTCTAATAGGAATCTGGTAATAATCTCAATCTCTTTAATTTTTTTTTTCTATTGGGGGATTAGAGAGATAGAGGATAATGGAAATAAGACACTAAGGATTTATGCCCTAAAAAATAAAACAGCCTTTATTAGCAGTTAACATGAATAGCTTAATTATGTAGAAAATTCTAAGAAATTTAAACCATCTCCCCAACATCTCCTAAAACCAATAAATTACATAGAAACAAGTCTGATGATATATGAAGAATATATGAGATCATCTATTATAGAAAATAGTAATTCCAATGTCTATTTTGTATACTGTTCTTGATATCCTCAAAATAAACTGATTACATTTGGAGTTTGGGTCAGTCTGGACTCAGATCAAAAGGTAAAGGTCACTGATCCATTGATTCAAACAAGAAAGAGGACATGACATACTCACATGATGAGCATTACACTAATATGGCACTGTAACAGTTGAATAGAAAATCTATTTCTCCAAAAGTGACAAAAAATGGTTCAGCTATGGAGGTAAACTGTGAATTAACTATAAACTGCTGTAAAATTCTATACCATGGGGTGGAAATAAAAGTTTTAATTTTTGTTGCTGTTCCATAGTTTTCCTCCCGTGTCCCAGAAATAAGCTAATTGCTCATCAGTGGTGCAAAAGACAAAATTAAAGTGATAATAAAATTTTACTACCTTTAAGTGAAAATGTCATTGTTATACATGCTTGATTCTTGGTATCTTTGCCATCAACATTTAAACTCATTTTCAATAGAAATGTTTCTTCTCAATTGTTAATATTTACTTAAAATATGACACTTATTTTCAATTCACATGAGATACGGCTTCAAGCATGCTATATTATGAGCTTATTTCAGAATTAGTAAGATTCTTTTAATATTTCTCAAATTCACCTAAGGAAGATTCAGAGGGGAGAAAGTCATTACTGACCATTTGTATCCTGTTAATATGGTAGCAGTCAGTGTTTAATATATTTCTTTGAAATCAGGCTTTCTCATATATTTGATCTAATAAAAAATTGGGGCCTAGCAGAAAAGAGTATATCTTCTGTTTCTCTGTATAAGTTCTGTTATATCCTTTTCTCAAGCCTTCAGTAGAAGTTGAAAAGTTATTAATTACTCCTGAAATTTACTGCTTTTTTTCCCAGGGAAGATAGCATCTGTGAATCTGAACTTTCTAGCATTTAGATCTTTCTAAAGAACAACAGTGTATTTACAATGGTTCACATAATGAGAGTACTCTCAAAAATATCCATCATGTGAACTGTTCTAACACTTCTTGACAAGTTCCTTTGTTTCTTCTTAGCCAAATGTAATCCTTTATTAATTCATTTCCCCTTTCAGAATAATTGTGCATTGATGGCAATTAGATTAGAAAATCACAAAGGTATATTACCTTTTTTTTTTAAAGTTATCATTAATCTTTATTGTGAAGATTGGTGATAATGTAACAAAGTGCTTAATATCAGGCATATAATAGTTGCCAAATAAATGGTGGCTATTCATTATGTTGCCTTTGTCCTTGTGAACAACCAGTCAAAATTTATCTCCAAGGCCTGAGGCTAAATATAACTAGAGTCAATGGATTGTTATAATATTAGTAAATTTTAGGTGGCACTTTTTTTTGGGAAACTCCGTAATTTATTTAAGAGGAATGTCCAATGGGACAAGAAAGTCCTTTTTAGATGGTAAAGGGAAAACTACAAAACTTTCTGCTTCAATATTAGAAATTTTCTCTAGCTCAGTCTCCAAGAAACCTTCAAATTTTCAACAATATGAAATCAATTCATAGCTGCTAGGTATCAGCCTGAGTGTGTAAAGAAAAGTAATTGCCAACTTAAAGTAATGTTAATTTTACTCTTAGCAAGTATCATGAGAACATTTTTTGAAGGAATTTTGAGCTGGAGATCATGCATTTGCATTATATTCATTCATTTATTCAACAAATGTTTATTGAGCACCTGAATCCAAGCAGGATTCCAGGTTACAGAGGATGCAGAATGAACCAAACCTGTATGGGGCCTGCAATTAAATAGCCGTGTGACCTTGGACAAGCCCCTTACCCAGCCTGGGTAACAAGAGCGAAACTCCGTCTCAAAAAAAAAAAAAAAAAAAAAAAGAAGAATGCATTAAGATTAAGGACAGGCACAGAATGATACATCTGGGAGGATCTCTGGAGATAATGTAGTTCAGCCAGCTTATTTTAAAGATGTGGAGGGTATATTACTTTTAATTGACCTTTTATTTCTTGTTAAATATAGAAAAACTGCCTTAATGTTATCACTTTGCAATTTTCTTCCTGGGTAAATGAGTATGTCAGAGAAAAAAGTTTTTAAATAAAACTTTCTGTCATCTTCATCTTTTACACAGCCATGAGTAGGAGAGTGGCTTTTGGAATTTATATGTAACTAAGTACAGTTGTAATAAAGTATAAATTTGTTAATGCTGATTTGTATTCTAGCTTACAGTATTATTATATAGGCAACACTGCATTTTCTGAAACTGTCAATAGGCTGTACTAATGTGCGGATCACAGTATTTATTTTGTGGAACATTCGTCACTAATGTAGAAAATTATGTGGTAGAAGGTTAAGTGATTTCATTTTATTAATTGATTGTTACATCTTTTATTTTTAAGTGATAGGTCCAAGCTAAAAAAACTTAGTAGTTTATATTGTGAATTTACATGGCAATTTAGAAAAACACCCTGCAATTTCTAGATTAGTAGGTGTAGATAAAATGAAAAGTTCACCCAAATAAAATATCAAAGCCTTTGTTTAAAAGGCTCAAAGAAAAAATAATAACCATATTTTAATAACAACATTGAGATATCTTAAAGACTAATGAGGTAACTTAGGTTATATTTAATGCTAGGGATGAAAGGAGCATTGGGATCCCAAAAGGAGCAGTTATTTCAGGTGTACAAGAAGTCAGGATATAAAATAGAAATTATGAGTCCTAAAAATTATGAGAATAATGAGGAAATTAGCAAAAATAGCAAAGGGAAAAACAGCATTTTAAGTCATCATAGCTACTTAGTAATGTGAAATTATTCTTTTTTAAAAAAGTAAAAAGATACAGTGGCATAATCACAATTAGTATTCAGTTTTGATGAAATTCAGTTCTTTTTATTGTCAAACTGTTGAAACAATGTACACAATTTGAAAAAGAGCGAACATAATTATATATGTTTAAATATTTTACTTCTAAGAAAAATAAGCATTTTTTAAAAAGTGAATATATATATATATATATATATATATATATATATATATACACACTGAAGAATTTGTTTTTTAATATATATTTTATTGCAGTTTAGGTTCTGGGGTGCATGTGAAGAACATGCAGGATTGTTGCATAGGTACATACATAGCAATGTGGTTTGCTGCCTCCATCCCCATCACCTATATCTGGCATTTCTCCCCATGTTATCCCTGCCCAACTCTCTACCCCTCACTGTCTCTCTCCTAGTCCCCCCAAAACAGACCTCAATGTGTGATGCTTCCCTCCCTGTGTTCATTTGTTCTCATTGTTCAACACCCATCTGTGAGTGAGAACATATGGTGTCTGATGTTCTGTTCTTGTGCCAGTTTGCTGAGAATGATGGTTTCCAGGTTCATCCATGTCCCTACAAGGGACAGGCACTCACTATTTTTTATGGCAGCATAGTATTCCATGGTGTATATGTGCCACATTTTCCCTGACCAGTCTATCATCGATGGGCATTTGGGTTGGTTCCACGTCTTTGCTATTGTAAACAGTGCTGCAATGAACATACATGTGCATGTGTCTTTATAATGGAACGATATATAATCCTTTGGATATATACCCAGTAATGGGATTGCTGGGTCAAATGGAATTTCTATTTCTAGGTCCTTGATTATATTTAATGAGAATAGCATCTGGATATGATGAGCTAGATATGATATCTTAAGGTTAGATGCACCTTAAAACACTCAGGTTTCTTATCACATGATGTTGAAAACTAAAAATAAGAAAGTATGGGTCTTGAAATTACACATTCCAGTGAAATAAAGCTTACTTTCAATTTGTCCTGATTTTATTATGAAATAATCAATAATGCTCTCAATATTCATTTACTTTTTCCAAGACAGAGAAGTGGCACTTCTCAGCATCCTTGGCAGTAAGGAATAGCCAAATATTACTGATTGGGGTTTAAAGTATAAATACATAAAGGGAGAGATATGCCATATTAATGGCCAAGAAGACCAATATTATGAATTTATCATCTCTACCAAGATACATGTACAGAGATAATTTAGTCTGAATCACAATTTCAATATTTTTTCATAATTTTGTGACCACTTTCATACCAGTGAAAGGGTGAATAGATAGAAAATGGATGATATATAGAACTGGGTCATAAGAATGTGTTTCTCCAAGCTAACTCTCCTCTTTTCACTGTTTGCAGTCTCGTATAGTGATTCAGTTTCAATCATGCATACGATGGCAATGCTTTTCTTGGGCAACAAATGAAATCAACCTAGAACCTTAATTAGGTAATAGAACCAGCTCACGTAAATGGATCGCTTAGCTTGAAACTCTTATTTGGGCGATATGGTTAGGTTTTATGTCCCTACCCAGATATTAAATTGTAATCCCCATAATCCCCAAGTGTCAGGGAAGAAACCTGGTGGAAGGTAATTGGATCATGGGGGCTGTTTCCCTCATTCTGTTCTCATGATAGTGAGTGAATTCTCCCTGAGATCTGATGGTTTTATAAGGGGCTCTTCCCCTTTCACTCTTCACTCTTCTCTCTCCTGCCACCATGTGAAAAGGTCCAAGCTTGCACCCCTTTTCCGTCTGCCATTATTATAAGTTTCCTGAGGCCTCTGCAGCCACGCAGAACTGTGAGTAAACCTTTTTCCTTGAGAAAGAGCTTCAGTTTACCCACAGTCCTGCGTGGCTGGAACTGTGAGTAATATGATTATGGACTACTACAGTGTGAAAGCAGACTAATACAGTGGGAAAATCCCTCTTTTCTCCCAGTTATTTTTATTTTAGGTTACTTTGTTATATTAGTTTGAATTGCAAGTCATTGGTTCATAGAAGTCAATGTGACTTGGTCTGGCCAATAAAAAGTGACTGAGGATAAAATTCCTTTCAGAAATATTGCTTTGGAAATCAACTTAGTGCTCATTGTGTTATTTTTCTTTCTGTGTTATAAGAATATTAATGTTCCAGAGACCTTTTTCTGTCAAATTAGTTCTGGACTAAAGACAGCATGGAGCAAGCCCTAAGACAGTCTATTATGAATGCATAGCATGTTGGCAAGTATTAAACCTTTGTTATTGTAAGGTACTGAAATTTGTAGTTTTTTAGTAGCTGCAACATATCATTGACCCTCTGGATAATTTAAGAATATTATTTTGGGCCGGGCGCGGTGGCTCAAGCCTGTAATCCCAGCACTTTGGGAGGCCGAGGCGGGTGGATCACGAGGTCGAGAGATCGAGACCATCCTGGTCAACATGGTGAAACCCCGTCTCTACTAAAAATACAAAAAATTAGCTGGGCATGGTGGCGTGTGCCTGTAATCCCAGCTACTCAGGAGGCTGAGGCAGGAGAATTGCTTGAACCCAGGAGGCGGAGGTTGCGGTGAGCCAAGATCGCGCCATTGCACTCCAGCCTGGGTAACAAGAGCGGAACTCCGTCTCAAAAAAAAAAAAAAAAAAAAAAAAAAAAAAGAATATTATTTTGAACCCTGATTGATACAACCCTACTTAGTCATTTAATAGTTTTTAATCAGTTTTGCTGTGGTAAAATGAGAAGTGGACTGCTTCTGTATAGAATATAAAACAAAAAAAAATACCAAATGCAAAATATTTTTCTTGCAGATGTC
Organism: Saimiri boliviensis; assembly: GCF_048565385.1. Taxonomy (NCBI): domain Eukaryota; kingdom Metazoa; phylum Chordata; class Mammalia; order Primates; family Cebidae; genus Saimiri; species Saimiri boliviensis. The sequence continues at coordinate 49,213,291 of NC_133452.1, forward strand.
CTAGAATAATATGTTATCTACAAATTTAATGGAGAAAAGGGAATACATAGATCAATTATACACAATTGATAAAATCCAAAGTTAATGAACTAAGATAAGTATAAAAAAGCATAAAATCCAAAGTTAAATGAACTAAGAGAGTAAGTATAATGAAGAAAGCTGAGATTTAAAGAGCATTGGTGGGTTTCTCGTTTTAATTAAGAAGTGTAGAGGAATAGTTAATAAAGAAATTAAGAAAATAGGTCAGAAATAATGCTGAGTCAATACTGAACCTGGAAAGAAAGGCTGGAAATGGGAGGATGACTAGCTGTGCTGTTTGCAGTACAAACAATGAATGCAGTTTTTGAAGAAAAGAGGGATAGGAGATGCTTTTGAAGAGGTCATTGGACACTATCACACATGTGGCCTCAGACAAAACCAATTTAGCATGAGCCCAGGAAAAACTAAATGGAAATAGCAGGAAAAGATTATACACTCCAAGTATTTGGAATTGGAAAGAAAGTAAAATGAGAACAGTAAGAGGAGAGGGTAAAAAAGCCAAACAAAAGCATTTCAAGGATCACTGGAAATGCTTGAAAGCAGAAAAAAAAAAATTGACAGAGAATGATTAGAGAGTGTAAAGTGATGAAGTTTGAAATCACCCCTCTACAGGTGAAAAAAGCTGGGAAGCCAAGATGAGCAAGGTGAAGCAAGCTAGGATTTCTGTGTCTGAAGTGCAGGGAAAAGGGAGCAGAAGATGATACAGAATCAAGGAGCAGCTAGCAATATAGAAAATAGTGGAAATACAGCTGATTTCAAAGCATAGATATTTTATTATTCTTTAAGTGTCTTGAATGAAATATTCTAACTACACATCATGCTTTCCCTTCATGAAGTAATATAAACACATTCCTGCTGATTGCAAGAATCAGCTAATTTTTTCAAACTTACTTTATGCTTCATTTTTAACAACTATTGAGAAATGCAACACGGAGAAAATGTACTTGCATAAAACCTCTATGTACAGATTAACAAACGCTTATAAAGTGATCTTCCATATAACCACCCAACTGGTCACAAATAAAACATTGGAAGCTCCTCCCAGACCCTCTTTTTGTCTTTTGCTTTTCACAACCACCTCCAGCCCCTCCCTGCAGGTAACCACTATCCTGTGCTGTAATTACTAAAGTATCAAAACAGGTTTACCATGGTAACTGCTTTCTTAAACCTTAGATAAGTTTTGCCAACTTTTTTTTTTTTTTTTTTTTTTTTTTAACTTGACACAGAGTTTTGCTCTTGTGGCCCAGGCTGGAGTGCAGTGTCGAGAACTCAGTTCACTGCAACCACCACCTCCAGGGTTCAAGCAATTCTCCTGTCTCAGCCTCCTGAGTAGCTGGGATTACAGGCGCATGCCACCATGCCTGGCTAATTTTTGTATTTTTAGTAGAGATGAGGTCTTATCATACTGATCAGGCTGGTCTCAAACTCCTGATCTCAGATGATCCACTCATATTGGCCTTCCAAAGTGCTGGGATTACAGGTCTGAGCCACCACCCTGGCCAGTTTTGCCAACTTTTAAACTGTTTATAAATGTAAATATTTAGGATATATTATTTTTGACACATTTCTTTTACTCAACATTATGTTTATAAAATGCAACAATGTTAAATGCATTGCTGTTTACTTATTTACTGTATTATACTACTGGATGATTTCTCCACAATAGTGCCATTTAATGCGGATGAAACTTTGAGTTCTTTCTAATTCAGAGGTCTTACAGGTAGTATAATTATGTACATTTTGGGGCCAAGTATTCTAGAGAATTTATGAGTGCACTTATCAGACTTCTGGATCAAGTTCTGTTTTATTTTTTTACTAGACAATGGCAGTTGGTTATACAATGTAGATTCTGAATAACAGTATAGTAGAATTTCTGTTGCTTCACATACTTGTCATCAGTTGGTTTTGTCAGAATGTTAAATGCTACCTTTCTTTACTGTTCACAATTTTAAGTAATTGCAATCTTGAACTGTATTTTAATCATGACTAATGAGATTAAATTTTTATTTCTGCAAAATTTATTTGGCTCCTCTTTTGTAAGTATGTTTGCAAATTTTATAGATTTGTGGTTATTTTTCTTATTTTTTATGTCTATTTTATTTTCTTATGCATGATATCTAATTGTCCCAGCACCATATATTAAAACAGATATTCTTTTTCTATTGATCTACAAAACCTCTCTCATTTGGAAGTATACAAAGTGTATAGGTTTGTTTTTGAGATATCGTCTCGTTTTATTGAATTGTCAATCCAAGAGCCAAAATATTAACTATATTTACTATAGACAATATAATTTCTTGTTTCCAGCAAAGCAAGTCCTCCCATTTTTCTTATCCTTCTCTAGGAATACTCTAGGAATACCATGGATATCCTTATTTGCATTTTCCAATTTGCAAATGAGCCCAGCTTGACAATTTTCACATGCACAAATTATCAGATACCAGTTGAGATGGTACTGTGTACATCAATTGGGGTAGAGATACATAATATATATGAGATATTAATATATACAATATATAATATATTGTGTAATATATAATATATACAATATATTATATGTAATTTATAATATATATAACTTTACATTTTATATATAATTTATAATATATATAAGTTTACATTTTGTATATATATATCATAATATATATAAAACATAAAATTTATAGCACATCAATATATCCATTTGTTGATACATATTTTTAATTACTCCCAGTAAAGGTTTCCATTTTTCCTTGTACTGAGCTTGCAAATCTGGTATGAGATATATTTTTAGGTAAATAGTAGTTTTATGCTAGTTAAATTTTAAGAGTTTTGTAGCTGTTACTGTTGCTGAGACACATAAAATTACGAATAGGTTCTGTATTGATTTTTAAGCTATTCCTAGTTTTAATGTTTTATTAGCTATTTTCTATGTATATAGTCATATAATTTCCAAAAAATGATAGATTATACTCCTTCTTTTCCAATTCACATACATTGTATTTATTTTTCTAGCCTCATATTTTGGCTATGCCACTTAATAAAATGCCAGTAGACATCAAGAGAAATTTTACCTTGTTTTATATCTCTAGGGAAGTATATCTAAAGCCTCACTATTAAAAATAATGCTTGCTGCAAGTTTTATTGCAGATAAGCTTTAACAGAATAAAGAAGTCCCCATGTATTAGTTTACCAAGAGTTCTTTTTTAATCTTGAATTGTTATTAAATTTTATTAAGTGATCTTTTCATTGCATATGCAAAAATCATTATATATAATTTTTATTTTTAACACTTATGCCAACTTTTTCTTATTAAATTTCCCATCAAATTAATTACAGTTATTTTAACATCAATTTCTAATACCTGGAATAGTTTAGGATTCATATTCAATGGCAATATCAGACTTAATTTTTCTCTTAGTGTTTCTCTACCAGGTGTTGATATAGTTTTATGGTAGCATCGTGAAACTACGTGACTAATCCAGCTTTTCTATTCTAAAAGAGTTGCATTACCTTGGAATTCCTCTTTTCCTATTTTTTAAAGTTGGATCCTTTTAAGAATTCACCAGTAAAGCCATTGAACCTGTATTTTCTTCATGGATATATTACTAACTACAGTCTAGATTTCCAAAAAACTATAGTATTATAGATGTTTCTCAGTTCTTCTGGAGACAGTTTTACTAAGTGTTTTTTATAGCAATTGTTTATTTTTAATCTAAGTTTCAAATTTTTGATGTATGTCTCTTCTGTGGTGGTAAAGACCTTTGAAAATCCATTCCTTTATAAAAGCAAAAATAAACAAAATTTGACAAAATTACCTTTTTAAAAGCATGGAAATTAAACACTTGCAACTATTTAAGTAGTATTTCTTCAACAAATGCTTCTGAATCTTGGCAAGAACACTGAGCTTTGTGGCATTTAACTTTCCCTATTTTCATCTTACTCCCTAGCCCCATAGTACTCTTGCAAAACAGCACACTTGCAATTGTGGCACTTGTAAAACCTGGCAACCCAGAAGCCACTAAAAGGGGCAGACCAAGTATACAGGACCTCAAAAACCTCATCCACAGCAAACTGAGGATGACCCCATTCATAGGGCTTATTGTTATTTGACCTGATTCAGAGCTCACTCAGTAGCAAAAACACTATCCCCAGGATGTTTGCCAAAAACAGTAAGTGGCAATTGTTTAACATTACAGCAGCTTGAAATGATTGATATCAGTTAGAGAAAAAAAATAGAAGAAATTGTCAAAAATGTATGAAATGACAGTCTGGAATAAGATGTCCATGAGGGATTTCGAAAAGTTATGATATACTTTTTGAAACATAAGTCACCGAACCTATATCCAGAGCTATGCATATACCTAGGAAAATATCTGGAAAACCGATAACCTCTCACCTCTCTCTGATCCTGGGTTCCTTTACAAGTAGGAAGTAAAGGCTAAGGAGGGGTTTTAAATTGCTGAATGGTTAGAAATGTGTTAAACACATGCACATGCAGTCCTTTTACATATAAGCAAACATCTGTTTAATCAGCTGACAACTAAGCAAACCAAACAGAGGTTTCAGTAGCTGCAGATAACAGAGAATACAGACTTTCTATTATTACTCCAAGATGGTAACTTAACAAACAACCAACAACAAACAAAAACACTAGGGAATAAAGTCATTTGATTTTTCACAGGTTTGCCAGTATACTCTTTTAAATAACTACCTCCCTACTTCCCTAAAAAACAGTCTCCAGTGAAAGATATCTGTAGAAGATGTATTCTTACTACAAAAATGATAATTATGTGAAGTAATGCATATGCTAATTAGATGGAGCTAGTCATTCCACAATATATAAATACTTCAAAACAATATGTTTTTTATGGTAACTACATACAGTATTATCTGTCAATGTAAAAATGAGATACAATTATGTTCACAAAAAGTTTTGTATCAAATTATTTAAAAATTAGTATCTTTCTTTCAATACATCCAACTTTAATTTTTTATTATATAGTTTTGTGTTTAAACAATATTAATTTTCCCTAATAGATTTTGGCTAACAATTTGTCTTTTTAATTTTAATTTACCTTATTGTTAACTGAAAAATCCCTTTACTTAATATTTTTTAAGGATATGGGTATTTTAGTTTTTGACCACTAAACTATTTGAGGCTATCTTTTTCTTGCTTTCATAAATGGAAATTTATCTGGATATACATTTATTGGGTCAGAAACTCATTTTCTTCTAATCTTTTTTGTACAAGTAGAAAGATAGATGGTTATTTCTAGTAGTTTTTTTCAAAATGAATGCTTATAGGATAATTCCTGTTGAATTTTAATTTCAACATTATGTCAATGTGCATAGAGCTGTGGGTATCCTGTAATTAATTCCACAGATAATTATGTTCCATATTCTCAGTTTCATTTTCAAAAACATCTGGTTTGTTTTTTGCTATTATCTTTTGACTCATTTTCAAATCCTTAGCCTAGATTTCTGAGTCCTGAGTAAACTTTGCAAATTTGTTCACTGTATCACTTGTTTAACTTGTGCATTGTTAGTTCTGCTCCTTATACTAACTACTGTTGATTTTAATTATCTTACTCAATTTTAAGTGATAAAGAGTAGAGATGGAAAGAGGTTCACTTTATTTTAGGCTGGACATCTGTTTTCACATGTATAGGCAGCCAATTTTATATCTCATGACATTCCTTTGAAAATTGCAGTTTATGTGATTATAACTTGCTTAATAGGTACACAAAATAATACTAGTGTTGTTTTCGTTGTAATTGTTATTTTAAATCTTTTAAGATGTTTTCATAGGCTGGAGTGAGATTGCCACTGAGAATATAGGAATATTAGAATAAACTCTAATGGTTTGTGTCTATATGGAATTACCCATTTCTTCCCCTTAAACAGCTAATCTAATTTGACTAGGGAGAGTATGATATTTTCTGAGATGCATTTTTTATTCTTTACAACAACAAAGTCTTTCACTACGTATATCATTCTTGCACTATCTGTGCTGTTAGTGACTGGGTTTCTAAGGCATGTAAGATGTACATGTTAACCCAGAATCCACTTTGTACACTCAGCTCTCTCTATACATAATTCCAAAGGCTAGATGACAGGTAGTCACTTACTTTGAACTCTATGTTCCTGTTCAGCCGATAGGGAGCTTCCATTCTTCTGGGATTATCAAACTATCAATAATAATATTTAGTCCCCATTTGACTCATTATATATATTAGAAGATAGAGAAAAAAGAGTTGAGTGATTAAAATCTTTAATCGCCATGCTGCTAGAATTGATCTGAATCATTTCTTGGACTTGATATAGCTGTTTTTAATGGAAATTAATAAGGTAATGTTTTAACCAAAAGAAAGTTTGGGCATTGTTATATTTTCTTCAGTACCACTTACAGAGATACTTTTTATTCCACCTATTTTCAAGCTGATCTGACTACAAAAGTACTACTGTGTTGACTGCAAATGTTTGTCTCTTTGTATAGTAAAGCTACCTATAGATTTATAGAGCAAGTTTTTGAACTTCTGATTTAGTAGCATTAGAAGTCTAAAAATTTATAACGTACCTAGCACTTCAGCAACCACAAAAAAGCCTTTGAAACTAAAAATACTTCTTAAAATAATTACTGTAGATATACCAAAATCTAATTGTAGATTTTTGTAAATTACTGTTTTATTCAGGAAACGTCTCTTACTGTCAAATTACCTCAGCTGCACAAAGAAGATTGATCATATTTAGTAATTAAAAATAATTCTGATAGATAGTGAATGGGAATATAAGATTAAGTAGCATTATGTGTGGGAAATTTATCTCATGAAATTTGCCTATTAGACAAAAGATTTTGTTACAAACAAGATCCTCTCTTATCTGCCAGTATTTAAGCTAAATGATGGCAATTCACCTGTGATTGTCTTTGCTTTGCCAATATCATGTTACTTACAAAAGGAGTTAAAAGGGTTATTTAGATTTCTTAATGAAAATTTTCTAGGAAAAATAAAGTTGATTTAATATAAAAATACACTCACAGGAGGACCTGCCAAATTTTTAATTTGACCTGTTATGTCGAACTTGAATAAGGCCTTTTACGTGTGTGACCAATCATAGAGAACTTTTGTCCTTCCTGTGTAAACACGAGAAGACCCTGGTTGATAAAAAGAGTCTTTGAGTACCCATTCAAATAGGAAACTTAATTTATACCTCCACTTTTTTTGAAGACAGAATATAAGTAGGGCATAGGAGCTTCTAATAATACTATGTAAGAATTACAAGTTTAAAAGTATAGTTCATCAGATTTTATGGGCAACATGGAAAATCCTAGAAAATCCTGCATGGGAAATTCCATTCCTGCTGCTATTGCTTATGGAAACACACTCTTTGTTTTGTCCAGAAATAATTATGCTATGGATCAAGGACATATAAAAGAAGTACATAAGAGTGGACCATATAATGGTCCTATAATGACATTCTATTTGATATCTTTAAAAGTTGTAACTTTTTTGATTTATAGGATTTATGAAATTTTGAAGCAAAAATGTCATAATGTTTTTTTTAAAAGAGAAATTACACTAGGAATAAAAATATTTAATGGAAAAGAGATAAATTTTATAGTAGGAATATAAATAAATTGAGTGGTTGAAAAATCAGGAACAAATGTATATGTTTATATATTGGTAATTATTTCTTAAATTATGCAGATTATATATAAAACCCAGCTTCCATAGCAAGTTATGACTGCATGTATAGGAAAGATATTACTGACAATAATGAAGTCATTGTTTAGGTCAGATTTACATGTGAAACAGTGAATCATCTTAATCTCTTACCCTTTATCTGAGATCATAAGTTCATAAGGACAAGTTCCAGCTATTTCATTATTTCATTATAGACTAGATTTCAGTCATCATGTGGCATTACATTCTGCTGGAAGGATTTTCCCAGAAACAGTCTGGATTATTGTTCTCCTATAAAGTATGTATATTTTTAAAAGTTAATTCTGAACAAAGAAATGTACAGAACAAGAATCTAGTGGATTAAATAACAACATAATCATTCTTGCCTATGTCTGTCTTCCACTCAGGTCAAACCATATAAAATTTATATGATGTATTAATATGAACATTAAATATCAGAATCAATTGAACCAGCTTCCTTACTAAATTAATAGAACTACATATCTGGATATGACACAAGATAATCTATTTTTCCAATGTTTTCATATAATAGAAATTTCTATACTTGTACAAAAATTGGAAGAGGAAATCTACCATCTTATAAAATTTACAGAATTATAATACAAGGGATATTGTGACAGAGTATAAATCATTAGTTAACTCAATCCTTTTGTGTCTCTTAATTGTTTACCCGTTTTTTTTACTCTTTTTTGCTGTCCACTTTCTCTCCTGCCTTTTCATAATGGTAGTTAGGATGCTTTTGGACATATCAGAAATCCCAACTTAAAGTGGCTTCAAAATAAAGTCATTGTGATGGTTAATTTGTGTCAACTTGGCTAGGCTTTAGTACCTAGTTGTTTGGTCAAATACTGGTTGACATGTTGCTATGAAAGTATTTTTTACATGTAATTAACATTTAAGTCAATACACTTTGAGTAAGGCAGATTACCTTTCATAATGTGGGTGGGCCTAATTCAGTCAATTAAAGGCTTTAAGACAAAAGACTCATGTCCCTAGGAGGACATCAGGAATTTTGCCTCTAGACTACCTTTGGGATCAAACTGCAAATAAACTTTTCCCAGGGGTGGCTTGCCAGCCTCCACAATTGCATGAGCCAATTTTTAAAAAATTTATCTCATTCTCACATCTACTGGTTCTGTTTCTCTGGAGAATCCTGAGTAATGCAATCATTTTACATCATAGACAGATCCACAGAAGGAACAGAGAAAACACAGACTTGGTTTTATTTCTCTTGATTCTCTTAGTTGCAATCACTTCTGAATGTCCTTATTCTGTCTCCAAGAAAAAACAAGATTCCTGTCATCAAGAAAGAAGAACCCCAAGTCATAAGATGAACATTATTTTGTACAATGTAATTGAGCCCAGTAATGTGATGTGCTCATGAGAACCAACTAGTTGCTTTGTTTTCATCTAATTCCTTTAATCACTGGCCAAGAATATGGGATTTGATTACAATTGGTTTTGATAACTGTGACCCATTCAGGAACCAATTTTAATAACAGATTCAATGGGGGCATTCATTACATTGTAGGAGCATAGGTTTCTGAAAGTCATTTGTGTGCTTTTAGGATGAAAGAAGTAGAGAAGGAACCGTAGGGTAGGAAATAAATTTTGACCAGTCTTTTAAATCTATATTGATAAATTATATGACCTATTTTCCAGGCTATTCAGCTTTCTTTTTCAGCTTGGAATATTCTGTGATACTACAGGTAACCTTGAAAGATCACCATTACGCTTTGCATATTTTCCACACAAACCCTAAGGAAAAAGCAAAAATAAACAAAACCTTAGAAGACTGTCTTTCCAATCTCCTAGTAGTACAACTGTTTACTTTTTAATTGATATATAATAGTTGTATCTATTTGGGGGGTACATGTGCTATTTTGATAACTGTATACAATGTGTGATGAAATCAGGTAATTGGGATATACATAACTTAAAGCATTATTATTTATTTATGTTGAGAACATTATAATTCTTCTCTTCAGGATATTTTGAAATATACAATAAATAGTTATTAGCTATAATTTCCCTACTCTACTGTAATGGCCAAGGCAAGGTAACACATGTATTGTTAACACATGTTTTGTTACAGTAATTTTCCTACTGTAATATCGAATACTATAACCTATTTTGGTAATTGAAACATGCTCTTTGTTTGAGGACAGGAGTTTCACTTTTAAAACAACTTTGGGCCAGATGTGGTCACTCATGCCTGTAATCCCAGCACTTTGGGAGGCTGAGGCAGGCAGATCATGAAGTCAAGAGTTCGAGACCAGCCTGACCAACATGGTGAAACCCTGTCTCTACTAAAAATACAAAAATTAGCCAAGTATGGTGGCTCATGCCTGTAATTTCAGCTACTCAGGAGGCTGAGGCAGGAGAATCGCTTGAACCCAGAAGTTAGAGGTTGCAGTGAGCTGAGGTCGAGCCACTGCACTCCAGCCTGGACACGACTCTGTCTCAAAAAAAAAAAAAAAAAAAAAAAAACCCACAAAAAATTTTGTTCATTTCTTTTATTTGTATACAATTATAAATGTTTACCCTTATCCTCCTAGTTTTCCCATGAATTAAGAGAATAAATGCAGAGTCATTAAACATTAACAATTGAGGTGATTCACTTCAAATTTAATCAGAAAGAATACCGGTCAAAGTTATTGATTATTAGTTTTTAATTGTTAAATTTCTTTACTTGGTTTCAATAAAGAGCAAGTTGTAAAGAGCTAGGTTTTCTTTAACAGGAAAGTGCTTCCGCCTACAACCTAGCAAGGAGAGAGGTACCTCAATAAAAAAATACCCTAGAAGAAAATATAGATCTTTAAAAAAATTTTACACTATTGCACAGTAAGCACAGACTGCATGTGTTATTACCCTCAAGGTTTAGTTACTGAACCTTGAAAGTTTCAAATTTTATTTTCAGTAAAAAGCAACAAAATTTCATAAAGAGAATTAATCGCACACATTCACAAAATGCCCTAGAGGATTTAAATTATAAGCCCAAGTTTCATTATTAACATCTTATCTGGGATAAAGTTTACACTCAATGTTTTATTTTGGCAAAGTCTGCTCTTCTTTTATTGCTCAAGTAATAGCCTAGTCAAGGTAAGGCATGTTTAAGGATATTGCAAAACCATTACTAAAGCAAAGCATCCGTAATGGATTAAAAGTAAAATATAACTACAGGTATGTTTGTATAGAAAGCCATTGAACTAGATAATGCTATCCATGGAATCTATAAAAATAATGAAGAGTTTTTAAAAGAAAAGTGTGTATAAAATATCTGTTTCACCTACTATATGCAAAAAATAAGAAATACATAAGAAATTTCTACTAAATAACTGCATGGGCAAAGTCATGTGCTATTCACTGTGAAAGAGGTGAAATATGATAATAAAATATATATAATTTATATACTAAATAAAATTCAATAGTGGTAAAATCAAAGCATAGACAAATGTGAATAATATGTATAAAATATGAAACATTAAAAAGCAGTATGCAATGAAGCGTTGAATAAGGTAAAATGCTTATAGTGAGTGAATTTAATCAAATATTGAGAAATCATTGTAAGCTGTGGTATCATGGAAGGGCTTCAAGGAAGAAGAAACTGTTCAGCTGAAAATAGAATTAATAGAATTAATATAGTTAAATATTTAAATATTGCTATACCAAAAATAAAGTATACATTTTGATATAAAGAGTGAAACTTAAATGAAAATGACAGAAAGTGCGTAAAAATTTACAAAAGGAGGTGTAAGATCACCAGCAACACCTGAAAGCATGTGAAATGTCAGTAGTATTGGACAAAATATTATTCAAAAGATCAGTGAAGTATTTTTCATCTATCAGAAGTTTTAAAAATTATAATAAAGTTGTTAAAAATATGGTAGAGTGATAACTCTCAGATATTACCCCTTGGAATATTTATATATACTTTTTATATAAGTTAAATTTTTATTATGTTTCAAGAATTCCAAAGCATTTAAATTTTTGGCCCTGTAGTTTTACCTATAAAAATATATCTAAAGAAATAATCTAGCACAAAAAATGATAGATTACTACATTTCATGAAACACAAAATTGAAGAAGGCTAAATATCCAATGGTTTGGAAATTGCTACAATAAAAATGATTCATGAAATGAGTTGTAATAAAATAAGTAGAAATGAATTAAATATTATATTGTGTTGTTATGTCAGTAATGCTAAAAATAAAATTGTATTTTATAACCTTACTTTTGTGAAAACTATTACAGTCATGCCACATAATGACATTTTGGTCAACCACAGACTACATATATGATGACGGTTCCATAAGATTATAAGGGAGTTGAAAAATTCCCTCTGATGTAGTAGTGCAACACATGATTCATATGTTTTGGTGATGCTGATGTAAATGAACCTACTGAACTTCCAGTCATATAAAAAGTAACACAAATAATTTTGTACAGTGCATAATACTTGATAATGAAAGACTATGTTATTGATATATGTACTTATTATATTTTACTTTTTATTGTTAGAGTATACTTCCTATACCTATTTTTTTTTTTTTTAAAAGTTAACTGTAACACAGCTTCAGGCAGTTCCTTCAGTAGTTATTCCAGAGGAAGCATTGTTATCACAAGAGATGTCACTTGCATGCTTGTTATTGCCCCTGAAGACCTTCTAGTGGGACAAGATACGGAGGTGAAAGACAGTGATCTGATGATCCTGGTCCTGTGCAGGCCTAGAATAAGATGTGTGTTTGTGTCCTAGTTTTTAACAAAAAATTTCAAAAAGTTAAGAAAGAAATAGATAAAAGCTTACAGAATAAGGATATAAAAAATAAAATATTTTTGTACAGCTGTATAATGTGTTTTAAGCTAAGTTATTAAAAAGGAATCAAATCATTTAAAAATTTTAAATGACTATACTAAGCTAAGGTTATATAAGCTAAGGTTAATTTAGTATTGAAGAAAAATTTTAAATGACTATACTAAGCTAAGGTTATATAAGCTAAGGTTAATTTAGTATTGAAGAAAAACATATTTTTAATAAATTTAGTATAGCCTAAGTTTATAAAATCTACAGTGGTACACAGTGATGTTCTAGGGCTTCACATTTACTCACCACTTACTCACTGACTTACCTAGAGCAACATCCAGTCCTGCAAGCTCATTTCATGGTTAGTGTTGTGCACAGGTGATACGATTTGGCTATGCCCCACCCAAATCTCATCTTGAATTGTAATTCCCACAATTCCCATGAGTCATGGGAGGAACCCGGTGGGAAGTAATTGAATGATGGGGATGAGTCTTTCCCGTGCTGTTCTTATGATACTGAATAAGTCTCACAAAATCTAGTGGTTTTAAAACTGGAGTTTTCCTTCACAAGCTCTCTTCTTTTGTCTGCCACCATGTGAGACGTGCCTTTCACCTTCTGCCATGATATGAGGCCTTCCCAGCCAGGTAGAACTGTAAGTCCATTAAACTTCTTTCTTTTGTAGATGCCCAGTTTCAGGTATGTCTTTATCAGCAGGTTGATTAATAGAGTCAATTGCACCTTTATATGTATATCGCTATCCTATTAATTCTGTTCCTCTGGAGAACCCTAATACAACAGGTATACCATATTTCCATCTTTTATATCATATTTTTACTATATCTTTTCTGTGTTTAGATATACAAATACCATTGCATTGCATTGCCTACATTATTTAGTATAGCAACATGCTGTGCCCGTTTGTAGCCTAGAAGCAATAGCCTATACCATATAGCCTAAGTGTGTAGTAGGCTAGGTCAGTCAGGTTTGTGTAAGTACACTCTGATTTTTGCACAGTGAAAAAGTTGCCCAATACCACACTTCACAGAATGTATTTCCATTGTTACACAATGCATGACTACATATATAATTGTTTTCACTCCTATCTACATCTATTTATATAAATATATATAAATGCCTCTATATTCTAATCCATTAGTTAATATTTCTAACATATTCAAAATTAATGTTACTTATTTGAAATCTGTATTATAAAATTGAATAACACATAATCAATAAAAATAAATCATTTAAAGTGACAACAATCCAATATGGTAAGTAAACCAATATTAACAATACAAAGGAAAACACTGAATAGGAATTCCGGATATATGTCATGGTTTTTTTTTTTTCTTTCTTTTTTTTTTTTTTTTTTGAGACAGAGTTTCGCTCTCATTACCCAGGCTGGAGTGCAATGGCACGATCTCGGCTCAGCGCAACCTCTGCCTCCTGGGTTCAGGTAATTCTCCTGCCTCAACCTCCTGAGTAGCTGGGATTACAGGCATGCGCCACCATGCCCAGCTAATTTTTTGTATTTTTAGTAGAGACGGGGTTTCACCATGTTGACCAGGATGGTCTTGATCTCTTAACCTTGTGATCCACCCGCCTCGGCCTCCCAAAGTGCTGGGATTACAGGCTTGAGCCACCGCGCCCGGCCTTACATGTTTTCATAATTTAGAAATAATGTTCCCTGAGAATACTGGCAACCAAGAACTAGAAATATAAACTATCCAGGTCTCATTATCTTTAGGAAGAAAATACATTTTTTTCTAAGTGCTAAGTGAATTTATGGTATTGATTTCTCTGTAAAGAATGTTTTTCAATATCCTCTGGAGCGGTTACATAAAGAATAAAAATTGGCGTTATGTGGCCATTTCTTGTATCAATTGCCAGTAACATTCATCGATGTACAATTATATTACATTTCTGTGGAAGCACATCTCCTTGCAGGTTAAGGAATATAGTCAAGTTACATACGCTTTAGAATATATACTGGAGAGAGTAAGATTAGAGACCCATCAAGATGGAATCATCATACTGTCATTTGGACTCCTGTCTCATATGCCACTTTTAAATGTCTCTGATTAGATACATGGCAGGCTTTTTACAACTTATGTCTCTATTAAACATTGTATTTCTTATTTTGAATCCTGAAAAGATACTCTTACTGTAGCATATAGTCAGGTTATAGGATATATACGCTCCAAGTTGAACAATTTTCTAAATGGAGGCTTTCTCAGCCTCATACAGAGGGAAACTGAAAGAGATGTTTTTCATGTAAAATACTTACAAGCAATAATTAGTATTCTGCTTCCTAAACCATTATAGAAACAGTATGATTTTTGTAGAAAACTGGTTTATCCTTTAACTTGATAGCTGGGGAAAGTAAATTTTAGATGATAGCACAGGAAAACTAAATAAAATAATATTTTGAGTAAATATGAATCAGTCATGTAGAATAACTGATTTAAAAGATTTTTATTTGCATATTTATATTTTATTTATAAGGACAGTAGAAGAGGCATATTATTTGAAAATGCAGTAAACTATTACTGGGGAAAGGGACAGAAGTCATAGCCACACAGTAAATTTCAGTTCACCAAAACCCTCATTCATGTTAATATTTTTCTTCTTTGAGATTGATTTATATAGATAGATGAATAGAAATTTCTGTCATTATTTTTATATATAGTTCCTATGAATAAATAATGGATACCAAATTAATATATTATTTGGTAAATTAAAGTTTCTTTTTTCATTCATATAAAATATAGCAATGATAAATATAAAATAAGTAAAATAATAGAAAACACAATATGTAATATATCAATCTGTAACATGTAAAAAAAACCAGCAGATTATGAGACTAAGCAGTAAAGGACTGCAATTTAGTGAAGAGAAAGCTGGTATAGTGCACTGAGATGATAGATGATATATTGCACTTTAGAAAAATAGGCAATGACAGAAAATTTTACTAACATTTGAGACTGAAATATGCAGAGGCTTATTCAAGTAGATGTGGTGAAATCATTTTGACAAATTCAAGCATGCATTAGAAAAAGTAGAAGTTTTTTTCTTCCATATCCACAGTCTAGTGGATCGTTTACTTATAGTGCTTTAAGGATGGTTTAAGGATATAGCCTCCTTCTACCTACTATCCTTTAGAATCTGATTACCATCCACATACATCTAACAGAAGGGGACAGAACTCAGAGGAGGAATACCTGTTTCTTAAATTCTTGGACTACAAGTGGCTCATATTACTTCACTAGATCTGTTGCCAACACACGTTAAGTGTAGAGCAGGGATAGAAACCCAATGTACTAATAAGCGTAGAAGAAGGGGGAAAAAGACATTGATGAACATCTGGTAGTGTTTACCACAAGACAGTGTGAGTAAAGAAGGATATGTGGAATGTATTAAAATTTTGAAATTCTCACAATTACATAAGGTAAGTTGGGGAAGCTTTGTTATATCCATTTTGCAGCTGAAAAAATGTTGAGACCTTTATAAAATTCTCTCTGGTTTTCGAACTTCCTCTCCCATAGTTCTGTTTCATTAAGGGACTATGTTTATCATAAGGAATCATGTTTAACATAAGGCATAACTGATGACTTCCATTAGCATAAAGTCATATTGTCAGGTAATTAATACAGCTTTGGCTTTAGAGTACTGTTTTATTTCTCTCTGTATAAATTTCTGTCTTGGATAAAAGGCATGAAGATCTAGAACACGGTCTTTGTTTTGCCAGGCTCCCCACCATATGTGAAATACTTCCTCTGAATCCAAAACAAGAATAAGGTCTTGATATCTCATAACAGACTACCTTTGAAAGACCTGTTTACCTGCTTCTATAATCTAGTATTGCATCTCCCTAGATTTTTCATGTAGGGCTCTGACTGCTAATTTGCTTCTCACTGTCCCACACTCAACTCTTGACAGATTTGCCAACACCATCTGCCAACCTCCACCCTGACAACATTCATATGCTATATTGTCGACACCATGGAGTACCCTCAGTGCTAACTTGGAGTTTGCTCTCCAGCTCCTTCACTGCCTCAGGAGATAAGTCTGTTTAGGTCCCCGCACCACCACCCTCCTCTTGGCCTCCTTTGGTACTTTAGTTCTAATTGTGTCACAAGATAAGACAGAAGTGGAATGCATCCACACACATCAATCAGTAGTCTGATTTTAAGTCCATAATACATTTATCACAAAACCATAACTTCAAATGAGTGACAATAAAAAGGTCACAGTCATAGCTGGCTCCGAGATTTGCAGCTGTCTCCCATAACACATATTGCAACTTATGAGAGACAAGGCAATAAGTTTATAATTTCAGGCTTGTCATTTAGGTCCATTTTTGTTGTTGTTGTTGTTGTTTTTTTCTTTTTTTTTTTTTCTTTTTTTTTTTTTGAGACGGAGTTTCGCTCTTGTTACCCAGGCTGGAGTGCAATGGCGCGATCTCAGCTCACCGCAACCTCCGCCTCCTGGGTTCAGGTAATTCTGCCTCAGCCTCCTGAGTAGCTGGGATTACAGGCACGTGCCACCATGCCCAGCTAATTTTTGTATTTTTAGTAGAGACGGAGTTTCACCATGTTGACCAGGATGGTCTCGATCTCTCGACCTTGTGATCCACCCGCCTCGGCCTCCCAAAGTGCTGGGATTACAGGCTTGAGCCACCGCGCCCGGCCAGTTGTTGTTGTTTTTTAAGCTTTTATTCCACTGTAGCTTTAAATGTTAATAGGCATGGGAAAGTATATAAAATTCTTGAAGCTTACTTAGATTTAAACTAACAAGAATATAACTTGTCACAGACTGTCTAGAAACATTTAGATGGCCCTTGATATTTCCATACCCTTGAATGCTATGGCACTGAGACTTAGTTTGAATAATTTCATACAGGATTTTGAAATGTATGTACTTTGTACATGATGTAACTCCTGGCCACTTCTCAGCTCATATATTTTCTTTCTATATGGAACCACAATGAAGTGGTACAAAAATGTACACCTATTTAATTTGTTTATCCTCTCTATTAAATATCCCCATAAGACTGGCGGCCAGTACTACTCCTTGTTCTGCTAAATAAGCTTCCACAACTTCAGGCAACTACCATGCGTTATATTTTAACAAGTATAGAGAATCAGCTTCTTTCAAGTGGACAAGAGACATCTGTAAGGCATTTCTGGGGTGGTGCCAACATAGGAAATGACACAAGTGGCATCACCTCATCTTCCATATTCCCTCTCTATTCCTACATACTTATCAAGAATTTAGTAAAGGTGTTTCCAGAATCAGTGCCAGATGTTTTTAATGGCTTATTCCCCAAAAATTTCGTTCTTTTGTCCTAAGCCTGGTAAAAAATGAGAGAGCAGTCTGTGGTTAGGGAGTGTTTCTCTGTTTATTCCTTCAATATCAGAAAGTGTCTAAGTCTCTTTTGATGCAAATGTAACTGCTATGTTAGACACTCACATCTTTTGGCTGTCAATTTTCCTACTAAAGACCCATGTGTTGTCTTTGTGCTTCATATAATTATCCTATTAGTTGCTACTTCTGGTTACTGCTTAGTAAACACTGATAAGAGGTGAAAATGTGAAAATTTAACATTGTCGTAAATTATAAATTAAAATTTTGAACATAATGTCTTCAAAAGGACTCTAAAATTGAATCAATTTGTAAAATGAAAATGAAACTTATCTTTCTAAACAGACTAAACACTGATTAGAGAAATTAAAAACAATAATCCAACAAAATATACAGTCATTGTGCTTCACTCTTTCAGTTTTCAAAAATTCTATTTAAAATTAAAAACAAGATAGTCATGTATATAATAAATAATATAAAAATGTATTTAGAATATAAAAATGAGAGTATTATGTATTATACATAGAATATATGATTCTATTAGATGTTCTATCACCAATTTATGTTCTGGAAAGGGTGGAAATTAATAAAAAGTTAGGTCGTGAACAAATTTAAAATCATTTTGAAAATATGAAAAATATGCTAGGTAAATCAAAGTACTATTTTATTAATGCTGTAAGCCCCAATACTACCAAACATACATATATACACATTCAGGTCCTGTTCATAGCTCATTAGTTAGTTCAACTTTCACAAATTACATATCCCATTTATTTGTCATGCCCTCTGATAATTTGAGCACATGCAGTTACTGTCCTCAGATAAACTCCTGTTAGTGAGGATGTTGACAAGAGGAATGAGATTCTGTCTATGACAGTGAATCCAATTGACAAACAGATTGCATAACAATTTTACACTAGAATACCCTTACCAAGAGTGCTTGTGAAGATTACTGCAACACTGTAAAATTGAATGTGCTGGCTGATGTGAAGATAACCATTAAACATACTTTTTATAAGCCCAATGGAAATCTCTAATGAAAAGTGGGTGATTACGAACATGACATTTTAAATGTCATAGAAACATCTGCCTCATGCGAAAGTATCTAGTGTCAAAGATTTTTATTTAAGATTCAGTCTTCTGACATCTCAGTAGAATTTACGTAAATAAAGCTTGCAACCATCAATGATCACAGTGTTTCAAGAAATCAGCTAATACACACTGAGTGACCAAGACATAACCACAAATGAGAATTATGAGACTAAAGCACAACACAATACAGGAATAATATAAAAAATATAAGTATGAGCTGTATATTTAATTTTTTAAAAAAAACTAGATATGTTGGCTATCAGTGTCTTTTTACACCTACAATGCAACAATTTAATAGCAATAAAACATAGATCATGCTTAGCATATCCACAGACATAAAGGTAGAAGAAATTTATTGTTATCCTTATTTTTTTTATTATAACAATCTATTTTTAAAACTTGTTTTATGAACTTAACCAGAAAACACAAAAAACTGATGCTTCTCATCAGGTTTACTTATCACCTGCAAAACAAAGTAAGTGTATTAGAAAAATAAATTTCAAAATATTCATTGGCATAGTTCAAAAATGTATACAAGCAGATAATTGCCTGGAAGATAGCATACTCTGCATACTTTTATATATTATCAATTAGATGTTTTATTTATAAGTCCCTGAAATCACTTAACATACAACACTAGGAATGCATTTTATACTGTGCATTGCCATACTGTTTTGGCATCTTTGATCAGCTTTGCCACTTCAGACATTTAGTAGTTTTTGTATTGATCCGTTCATTAATCAGAGCATTTTTATTTCAGAATTAGCATACCAAAACTGTCCTCAGTTATAATGCAAATATGTCCTATCAAAGACTAAATTAACAATTTACTGCTGTTAACTAGAGGAAGTGTCTTGTTAAAAAAAAAAAAAAATTAGATGACTTATGCCAAAACTTCACATTCTGAGTTGTTTAAATTACAAGATGTCTATCTATGCTTATAGATGAAAAGGAGGAAGTTTACCTCCTTCTTTCCCTGCTGACAAAATAAAATGCCAGGTTTTAAATCTTAAATGAAAGTTTTGCTGTCCCATTAATGTAACTATATTTTTAAAAACAAGGACACAACTAACAAGATTATTTAATTCCTCAATTGAAAAATTATATAATTAGTGAGTTCATGTTTAAGTTAAAGAAGAGTAAATGTAAATTAAAGAAATATTAACATATTTTTAATCCTCATGCAGATTTACCGATTATGTTATATAATAGGAAAAGTTTATTTCAAATAGTTTTCCAATTTCATTACTGAAAAATTATAGTTGACTGAAAAGAAAAGCAAACTTTGTTCATCTTTGTGAGTGTAATTTTGTAAACGTTTTATTTAGCAACTTTCCAAAGGCAATAGTTATGCATTAGTGTTCACTCAAAAAATTCTAGTTCCTAACCCTTAGGGGTTTACACAGCAAATGTCACATTTTTCTATCTGCAGATAAATTCATACATCAATGTGTACAGCTCATATTGCCTGAATCTTTATAGCAAATTTTAATCAGCTAAACACATACAAATTTTGCAACACTCCATCCACTGCTATGATGAGATCAGAATACAGCAGATGTAGGTTTATGACAAAGAAATATTACAATTAATTTCAGGCAGATTCTGAATAAAACACCTTATGAAATTGTGAATAATATTTTATTTCGATGATTTAATCATGTTTTTGCACTATGAAGAAGACAATTTCGCTATTCATATGAGAATAGTTTCAGATACAATAAATAGATATTTTGTCAAGTTTCTACAAGGTTTTGTTGCTTTAAAAACTGTAGTGGAGACATACATTTAGGCCATAAGAATGAACAAAGAAAAGAGAAGAAAGAAAGACTAGAGCATACATCATCTTGTCTTGTGATGTTAAGAGTACATACTTGGTTGCGTCCATTCAATAACATAGTTCAGAAAACGTTGTGCATTGGTCAGGATCTTGAATAAAACAAAATCAGAAGATTGTTGGCAAAGCAGTTTGGAAGAGAGGTATGAGGATAAACATTTTCAAATGCACACTGAGTGTAAGGATCATCTGTATCCCTACAAGGGGATTCCCTTGTAGGGGCTAAGCCCTGTGTGACACTATTCACTGGAAGGAAGAGAGGCAACAAGCCACCAGGTGGCAGGTTGGTGATGGCAAGCTGATTACATAGAATGGTCTCTATCTTGGAGAATTGGAGGGGATAGGGGTTATACTCAAGGAAATATATATGTTACTAGGGTATGAATTTGCCTTGTGTGCCTCAGTGCTCATGCTATTATCACTATTTGTGGACCACAGTGTGCCTGAGTCCACACACAATATTGTGTTTGACTAAAAGACATATTTTATATGAAAGAGGTACATCTATGAGTTCATACTCAAAGTATTCAGTTGTTTACCATTCCCATGGAATGATGAGGCATAATGGTAAGGACTCATTCACTAAGTACGTTGAGAGAAAATGTTGTTAAAGGCTGAAGTGCTGTACTCTAGGGTACGTTTTATGCCTTAAACCAATGGCCAGTATTGCCATTTCCCACTTAGCCAGATTATGCAGGTACACCTAGAAAAAGGGTAGAAGAATATGTGGCCCCTTCACATTACAGCCAATAATAATAACAAACTTAGGGACTTTATTTTCTTACAACTTTAGGGTCAATATATTTGAAACTTGTAGGAGTAAGAGATAAGTGCTTCTACAGAGCAAACAGTTGGTTTCAATAAACATAATTGAAAGAGTTCCCTGGCATTTTTGTTATTTAAATATCACTGAATCAAAGAGAAGTGAGTCAGTGATCCTAACTACAACTTACACTTCAAAATGGGGACAAGGAGGAGGTGTGTCAGAGTCAGAGTGTTGACTACATTGACACTTAATGTATTACTCTGTTCTCACACTGCTATTAGAAAATACCCAACACTGGGCAATTTATAAAGGAAAGATTTTGTTGATTCACAGTTCCACATGGCTGGGAAGCCTAAGGAAATTTACAGTCAATGCAGAAGGGAAAGCAGGCACCTTCACAAGGTGGCAGATGAGACAGCATGTGAAAGAGGAACTGTCAAACCCTGATAAAACCATCAGATTTCATGAGAACTCACTACCATGAGAACAGCATGGGGGAAACCATCCTCGTGATCCAATTACCTCCCTCCCTTGACATGTGGGGATTGCAGGTCACTCCCTTGGCATGTAAGGATTACAATTAAGATGAGATTTGGATGGGAACACAGAGCCAAACCATAATCACTTGAAAACACTATTAATGGAAAACTGGAAACTGAAGACAAAACTACTGAAGACTTCTCTTTTTCTATTTTGGGAACACAGTTATTTTTTTCAACCAAAGGTATAAAGAAAGTGATGGCTAGGGTGTAAATTTGTATATTGTAAGAACCTCTAGGTGTTTTTTTTTTGTTTTTTTTTTTTTTTTGAGACGGAGTTTCACTCTTGTTACCCAGGCTGGAGTGCAATGGCGCGATCTCGGCTCACCACAACCTCCGCCTCCTGGGTTCAGGCAATTCTTCTGCCTCAGCCTCCTGAGTAGCTGGGACTACAGGCACGCACCACCAGGCCCAGTTAATTTTTTGTATTTTTAGTAGAGACGGGGTTTCCCCATGTTGACCAGGATGGTCTCGATTTCTTGACCTCGTGATCCGCCCACCTCAGCCTCCCAAAGTGTTGGGATTACAGGCTTGAGCCACTGCGCCCGGCCCACTAGGTGTATTCTCTATGCTGCCCTGTCTTTCTCTTTGAATGAAATAAACTATTTCCTAGAGTTTCCATTTGAGTTTAATTAAAAGGAGTCTGGCAAAAGGAGAGAGTGGTTTGGTACTGATTTCCTTTGCTTTCTGCCATTCAGTCCACAATCAAGTAGGTTCTGCATTCTTCTCCCAGAGGCATAGCTTCTGTCTGGGCCTCATTCTCAAGGAAATAGCCTTCACTTGGTTCCAGCAAAGGTCCCTTGGCTTGTTCATTCTGGCCTAAAGGTGATGTCAATTTCCTACTGTTCCTTGGTCCCAGAGGCATTATAATCTTTTCATTTTTTTTTTTTTTTTGTCTACTTCTCTTTAATAAATTATCTTTGTTAAACTCTTCATATACCCCATTAGGCATTGTCTTCTGTTCCTAGTCAGGTATTTGACTAATAGGTTATCTTAGTAAATGGCCCAAGAAAAATGATGCATTTTGGGTAATTAGGAGTAGTTTAAGAAAATCATAGAGAAAAAAAAATGTAAGAGAGGAATGTAGAGAGAGAGAAGGCACAGAATTGAATAATAGAGTCTAATAAACCAAAAAGGAGCTTGAAAAACTAATGTATTTTTAAAACCCTGTGACATCAACCACAACATTAAACAAAACATTAAGCCCAACTTCATATAATGACATTTTAGAGAGTTGTTTGGATTATAAGACAAAGAATGCATTTTCTGTTTAGGAGGAATCTGCCACTTTTTTTTGGCTGTCTACCCCAGAGTTATTTTGTACTCTTTCATTGCCAAACTGTTTAGAGATAAAAATCAATAAATGCAATGACTCCTAGTGAGCTCAGTTCTAAACTTTTGAATATCAGCACTTTGAAGTAGCTTTGTTCTTGGATGTATCACTAGAGATAAAATATCTGATAGCAAAACTGCTATGGTTTGCATATGTCCCCTAAAGTTCATGTGTTGTTATCTAATTGCCTTAGTAAGTATTGGAAGCTGGGATCTTTAAGAGGTAATTAGGTAACAGGGAATCTGTATTCATGACACATTAATATTATCAACATACAAGAGTAAGTTGGTTATTGTGGGAGTGGGCTCCTGATGAAAGCGGGAAGTCCAGCCACCAATTTCGCTCTCTCTCATGCCTACTGCTGCCTTATGCCCTCTACCGTGAGATGATTCTTGATAGATGCTGGTATATGCTTTGGACTCCCAACCTTCAGGTCTGTAAGCCAAACCAGAGCCATGGTAGCACAGCCAATGCAGAGAGAACCTACTACGGTAATGCCTAGTGAAAATGTGGGTTTGAAGCTTCCAGAAAGAGTCCCCAGTAAGGAAATACCTAGTGAAGCTGTGGCAGAGTGACAGTCCCTAAGAACCCAGAGCCAGCATGCAACTCCAACCCAGCAGAGATCGAGCATAAATGGAGCCCAGGAAAACCACAGGAGTGGGGCTGCCTGAGGCATTGGGAACCTAATCTGACCAGTGTGCCCAGGTTGTGAGACAGGAAGTTAGAGGAGATAATTCTCCGGCTTTAAGACTTAATGTTGTTTTCCCTTTGTGTTTTAGACTTACTTGGGGACAGTTGTTCCTTTTCTTGTTGCTCGTTTCTCCCTTTTCAGAATGTCTATCTTATGCCTGTCCCACCATTGTATTTTGAAGTAGGTAATTTGATTTGATTTTGTAGACTCATCACTTGAGGAATTTGCCTCAGAACAAATTGTGCTTTGAGTTTCTCCCAGATCAAATCTAGATAAGGCTCTGGACTTTGTATTTTGAGTTGATGCTGGAACAAGTTAAGACTTGCAAAAATGTTATGATGGAAGGAATATGTCTTGCATTGTGAAAAAATATGTAAATTTGGGGGGCAAAGGGGCAATGCTCTGGTTTGAATACATCCCTCAAGGTTCATGTGTAGGAAACTTAATAGCTATAGTAAGTGTTGGTAGGTGACACCTTTAAGGGGTGATTAGATCATAAGGGGTCTGTTCTCATTCATTATTTAATACCATTGTCACAGGAGTGATTAGTTATTGCAAGGGTCGTCTCCTGATGAATGGGGAAAATATGGTCCCCATTTTCCCTCTGACTCATGTGCTTGCATCTGCCTTCTGCCTTCCATGATTAGATCACACTCACCAGATGCCAGTGCCATGCTCTTGGACTTCCCAACACTAAGAACTATAAGAAATAAATGTCCCTTTCTAAATAAATTATTCAGCTTGTGGTATTCTGTTATAGCAGCAGAAAACACACTAAGAAAATACCCTACTTTGAAAAAAGTCGTCATACCAAAAATGCATCTACTGCCATATTCTGTATATTACCTTTTACCTTAGGATAATTATTCTTTCTCTGAATATACTTTAAAGTTATTTCCATGATTAAAGTCCCTGAAATTTGGAGATTTTATAAATAACACAAATATTGTAAGCAGAAAGGCTAGAGTAGCAATGAAAAAATAAATTTTGGACATTAAGGGGATCTGGTATAATGAGAAGGTCAGTACTACATGATAACTGATTTCTTCAGGGTGAATATAGATTTTCAAATTATTATACATTTAAGTTCAAACGGGACTTAATGTTCAAAGAAGACTTACAATGCAAATTATAAGAATTATTTATAACTTTAATGTTAAAACAGTCAATATTTTATGTATACATCTGTATGTGGTTTTTTTTTTTTTTTTTTTTTTTTTTGGAGACGGAGTTTCACTCTTGTTACCCAGGCTGGAGTGCAATGGCACGATCTCGGCTCACCGCATCCTCTGCCTCCTGGGTTCAGGCAATTCTCCTGCCTCAGCCTCCTGAGTAGC
The DNA here is from genome assembly GCF_048565385.1 of Saimiri boliviensis. Taxonomy (NCBI): domain Eukaryota; kingdom Metazoa; phylum Chordata; class Mammalia; order Primates; family Cebidae; genus Saimiri; species Saimiri boliviensis. The sequence goes on from NC_133452.1 coordinate 49,238,778, forward strand.
TGGGATTACAGGCATGCACCACCATGCCCAGCTAATTTTTCGTATTTTTAGTAGAGACGGGGTTTCACCATGTTGACCAGGATGGTCTCGATCTGTTGACCTCGTGATCCACCCGCCTCGGCCTCCCAAAGTGCTGGGATTACAGGCTTGAGCCACCGCGCCCAGCCCTGTATGTGGTTTTATGGCTTTATTTTCATTGTTTTATCTTTTTAATTGAGATACAAAGTTAGTAAAATAAATACCTTTTATTGATGTGGTTTTAGAGCATTGAAAAACCAGAGCCACCACCACCACAATCAGGAGATAGACTGTTTTCATCACATTGAGGAACTTCTCTTTATTTTTAAATTTATCATGATTTTTTTCTTATCAAGTTTGTTGAATATTGTCAGGTGTCTTTACTGTATATATTGAAATAATCATGTGATTCAAAAAAATTATGGTTAATTGGTGACTGATATGCATTGATTTTCAATTACTGAATCAAGTATGCATTTTTAGATAAACCCCATCTGGTGCTGGTGTAATATACATTTATATTATTACTGGGTTTGATTTGATAATATTTTGGTAAAAATTTTACATCTATGTTTATTGTAATAAATAATGATCTCTAGCTTTATTTTCTTATATGTGGGGATCAGAAAAAAGTTTAGATTAGTAATATGTGAAATTTCCTTTAAGCTGTCTATTAATATATTCTAAGTGAGTTTCTTGTAGACAACCATGATTGTTTTGTTCTGTTATTCTTTTCTAACAGTATCTGTAATTTCTGGGTTCACAGTTTGTCTTTAAATATTGTATTAGCCTGTTTTTATGCAGCTGATAAAGACATACCTGAGACTACGTCATTTATAAAGAGAAAGAGGTTTAATAGAACCACAGTTCCAAGTGGCTGAGGAGGCCTCACAATTATGGCAAGAGGTAAAAGGCATGTCTTACATGGTAGCAGAGGAGAGAATGAGAACCAAATGAAAGGGGTTTTTCCTTATAAAACCATCAGATCTGCTCACACCTGTAATCCCAGCACTTTGGGAGGCTGACGCAGGTGGATCACGAGGTCAAGAGACTGAGACCATCCTGGTCAACATGGTGAAACATTGTCTCTACTAAAAAAAATACAAAAATTAGCTGGGGGTGGTAGCACGTGCCTGTAGTCCCAGGTACTGGGGAGGCTGAGGCAGAAGAATTGCTTGAACCCCAGAGGTGGAGGTTGCAGTGAGCCGAGATCGCACCACTGCACTCCAGCCTGGTGCTTGGCGACAGAGCGAGACTATGTCTCAAAAAAAAAAAAAAAAAAAAAAATCATATCTCATGAGACTTACTCACTACCAAGAGAACAAACAGTATGATGAAACTGCCCCCATGATTCCAGTTATCTCCCACTAGGTCCCACCCACAACATGTGGGAATTATGGGAGCTACAATTCAAGATTTGGTTGAAGACATAGCCATGACATCTTGAAAATTTTTCACCAGTTTTATTATCATGTACCAGAGCATGGATTTCTTTGAATGTATCCTGTTTGGAGTTCAGTTAGATTCTTGAATCTATAGGTTTATGATTTTTACCAAATTGGGAAGTTTTTAAAGAATTCTTCAAAACTTTTTTTTTTTTGGCATTGTCTTTTTTTCCTTTCTTTTTGGAATTCTAGTGTCATGAATGTTAGATATTTTGTTAAAGTCCCATAGGTCCCTAATGGTGCTTTATCTTTTTTCTCTCCATTTTTCAGATTTCATAATTTCTGTTTATTTTTCATCAAATTCACTGCTTTTACTTTTAAATCTCAATACTATTCAGTTATTCAGCTATTAAAAATTATCTTTTTTTTTTATTTTTAAAATGCTATTAGTATCTTTTTTTTTTTTTTTTTTTTGAGACGGAGTTTTGCTCTTGTTACCCAGGCTGGAGTGCAATGGCGCAATCTCGGCTCACCGCAACCTCCATCTCCAGGGTTCAGGCAATTCTCCTGCCTCAACCTTCTGAGTAGCTGAGATTACAGGCACGCGCCACCATGCCCAGCTAATTTTCTGTATTTTTAGTAGAGACGGGGTTTCACCATGTTGACCAGGATGGTCTCGATCTCTTGACCTCGTGATCCGCCCGCCTCGGCCTCCCAAAGTTCTGGGATTACAGGCGTGAGCCACCACGCCTGGCCCTAGTTCAGTATTTAAAGTCTATGCTGCTGTTTTAGATAATTGTATCTATTTTTAAAATGATACAAATGTCTGGAAAACAATTTGACACTGTATTAATAATACTAAAATAATTTTTGTCTCTTGATCCAATTATTCTCTTAAAATCTATTCTAAACAAATAAAGCAATGATCAAATATTTATGAACAAAGTTCCACTTTCTCAGATTATGCATAAGACCCAAACTTTCAACCATATACAAATGCCCATAATGGGGAACTTAGGTGGTTATTATCAATGCAAACTTTTAATAACAAAAAATTAGAGCTATCATATTGTTGAAAAGATATATTTGGCCTTACAGTAAGTATTGTGAGAATCACTAAAACGTACAAAATATTTAGATCTCTTCTTTGATAGTTAGATTATACAAATAAATTCAACAATTAATAAAATATTATTATTATTATTCTCCCAGGCTGGAGCGCAGTGGCAGAGTCTTGGCTCACTGCAACCTCTCCTGCCCAGGTTCAAGTGACTCTCCTGCCTCAGCCTCCTGAGTAGCTGGGACTACAGGCTTGTGGCACCATGCCTGGCTAATTTTTGTATTTTTAGTACAGACGGAGTCTCACCATGTTAGCCTGGATAGTCTCGATCTCCAGACCTCATGATCCACCTGCCCTGGCCTCCCAAAGTTCTGGGATTACAGGCATGAGCCACCTCACCCAGCCACAGTAAAATATAATTAAGTGAATACAAGTTGTTAAAATAAATTATTTCTAGATAATTTTAGCTTCATTAGATCATACATGTATTTAAGAACTGTGAGAAAAAATACAAACTCACATATCAGATTTTAATTTTTTATACTCCACATTATATTACATTATATTCCACATTGCTTACAAAAATAAACATTTCTGGGAGTCACTTTACCAAGAAATACAATGAAAAATTCTTCATTGTACAAGTTCATAGGAGGGAAATAAAACCCTGTAGGTCACATATAACTGACATTTGAAAATACTTTAGAACATGGAGTAGTTCAAAACAAATAATTAAAAACATCACCAATATCCAAGATCTAAAGTCTTCTCAAATGCCAGTTATAAGTAGCTTATAGGGTTTTATTTCCCTCCCATGAACTTACAAAATGAAGGATTTTTAATTGTATTTTTTGGTAAAGTGATTCACTGAAATGTTTATTTTGTCATGATTGCTATTAT